>NW_020897700.1:7636808-8069023 GCF_003984885.1 Neopelma chrysocephalum | reverse complement strand
CCCCGGAGGCGGGCTGGGAGCAGTGGGAGCAGTACCTGGTACCCCGGGGGCGGGCTGGGAGCGGTACCTGGCGTGCCGGAGGCGGGCTGGGCGCTGCAGTCCGGCGGCAGCCGCTCGCTTTGCAGCGCCATCCAGCAGCGGCGGTCGAAGCCTCCCGGGAGCCCCGCGCCCGAAGGGGGCTCGGGCCGAGCCCGCCGGGCGGGGGGAGCCCGGTCCCGCCCCGCCGGGGCACGGTGTCTCGGGGCCGCCGCCGCGGCCCTCGCCGGGTCCGAGCTCCCCGCGCCGCCGGAGCGACCCCCGCTGCGGACCTGGGGCCCCCCGCGGCCCAGCCCGGCCTGTGGCGGCACCTGGCGCCGCTCCATGGCTGGGGCTGGGGTCCCACGGCCTTCGAGGCAGAAAGAGGAAAGCAGGGACTGTAACGATGGCACTTTCCGTTTGGTCTTTGCTCCACCTCCGGCCGTTGTCCAATGCCAAACTGTGGGAATAAGTGACAGGACACGATGCGGTTTGGGCACACACCGGTCCTTTCCTTCTTCCTGCCCATCCTGTCCGAAATTAAACGCAGAAGCCCAAACTGCTCTGCAGCATGGGGCTATAGGCAAAAGGAGCAGAAACTCTGAATTCAATTTTGGGGAAAAGGCACCAGGACGTGAAACTTCAGTCTAGCAAACGGGACTTCAGCACTTCCAGGGATCAGAAACTGTTTGTTGTAATGTACTTTGTTTTACCTATAAAGATACTACGTAAAAGGATAATTGAGGGAAAATGCTGTTTGACGCTATTTCTCCTGAAATGTAAGGCGTTGCTTTCACTTCTGTTGATCGCTTCTGGCTGTCTCTCTTAAAGAAAGGGAAATAATACCAAAATGTTGCAAGAGTGCTTTCAAAATAATCTTTAGCTGCTTTCCCATCTTTTTTATTTTCCTCTTTTTTTCCAGATGATTATCATCCTTCCATTTTTGGCAGTGCAATCTGTTTCTATAGCAACAGGGACAGAGGCAACAGTCAAAACAGGAGAGTGATGCTTCCAGATTTGTGTGGTTAAACCTGTAGGCTCTACATCACGTTTTGCAACAGTCTCAACTGACTTTAAGTACCAAAAAATGCCTAAAATTCATCCTGATTAATTTTACGTATATGATACAGCCTAAGAAACCTACAGGAAAATAAACTTTTTCTTTTAAACCATCAACAAATTACTTCATTTAACAGGCAGAGTGAAGAACAGTTTGTGAAAGCAACATTGCCCTTCAGCAAAAATAACTAACGTTAGGCTGCGCAGCTGCTTGTAATGCTGAAGGGTTTGAGATTCACCAGTACACCTTGGTTTATCCAATGCTTACATACATTTATTAGAACCATTTTTTCCAATTTCATTTGCTTGATACCTGAGGCAGATGTGTGGTTTGAGATACAAAGTGCAGAGGAATTTTTAGCAAGTTTTTTTCCAGAGCAACTGTAGCCAGGAAGCCTTGTTCTTAAGTGGCACTTGGACTGGGCTATACAAAATAGATGAGAATTGTTGCTTCTGTGTTTATAACCAATACACATACCAGTTATTCAGAGGCAGAAGAGTTCTGTAGGCACTAATGCAGTGTGCAAAATGTGACCCGAAGCTCAAGAACTAATTAATAGCAGCAATTTGAAGAGAGTTGTGCCTGACTGGATACAAAAGTTTGTGTTGGTGGTTAGGCTGGAAAGATGGGATTCCTTGGGTGCAGCTTGAAACCTCTAAATTGTTGAGGTAATGTAGGGGAGGAAAGATCTTAAAAAAAAAAAAAGCCCAAACCTCTTGGGCAATCCAAGACTATTTAGTCTTAAACTAATTCTGGATATGTGTGTTTTCAGAAGAGTCTTTATAATTGCATAAAAAATTACTGTGGATTTTGGGCATCTGTGCAGAGGCATATTATTCCCTAACAATGCATAGTTAGAAGTGTAGGGATTTTCTTTGTTTGTTCACTAATTTTCTTGGCTAGCTGTTCAGGGGAAAAAAACCCCACAGCATTTTGTAATTACACAGGTGTATTTCTTTCCATATGAAAGGAGAGGTAAAATCTGTCACTTACTGAAATAATTCTGCTGAATTGATACATTGCCTATTTACCTGAATTCTGCACCTTTAAAAGTGATACTGTATACGCTCATGTTCCACTACTTAAGTAATTTATATTTTCTTTTGCAAAGGTGAAACAAGAGGTAGTTGTCATCATGTTTCTGCATTCATTTCAGAACTATATGTACCCTAAAGGGTGGAAGCCTGTTAGGCTTCTTTTCCTCTAATTCTGTTTATAAAAACCATGCAATTAATAATATTTTTTTAATACATGACTTTTTTTTTTATGTAATGTTAACTTCCACAAGAAACATGTAGGCATCTGACAGATAAGAAAATACTGTAGTGCTAAGGAAACAGAATTGTGTGCCTTTGGACACTGGGTTAGTATGCTCTGGTCTTCAGTCTTTTAATTGTGAAGCATGATTAGTACTAATTGAATCTTCTGTCAAATTGGATTTTACAGCATGGAAAGGACAGGCAGTTGCTTTCAAACATAATCTGTGCAAAGGCTGTCCGTGCAAAATGAAGTTATGCAACTGTTTTTGGAAACTCAAAGCAGTCACTGATGGTGACTGTGGTTTCCCTGTGCAGAGGCATTAAGCCCTTCCACCCTTGCCTTTCCCAGCTGCCATGGGCACCGAGTACTACAGCTCTGTGAGGGGAAGGCAAGTTGTACCATGAAATGCCACTGCACCATGGTCAAAACAGATTCCAAGCACTTCTTTTTGATGGAAATGGTCTTTGAGTATGGCTGTGGCAGGTTCTGGTTTCCAGCACAGACAAGTCTATGGGTGGAAAGCCTGTTTGCGACCTCGGCTCATGTGGTGGTCTGACCCTCTCTAGGACATTTTGAACTCAAGTCAGTGACAATCAAATCTGTGCTTCTTGCAAATGTGTTTTGAGCAGAGATGTAACAGGTACCTGTGTCCACCTCCACCATCATCAGTTCTAGTCCTGCTGAGACTGGTGATGAACTTGCTGTGTGTACGCTGAAAGGGAGCCTGGGGTTTCATAGGACGTGGCAGGTCTGGTCAGCCTCCCCGGCCTAGTGGCAGAGCTTGCGTAGGGGATTTCTCTATCCTGACTTGAACTTTTTTCGGGGGAAATTCTAAATTAATCCTCTACTGCTTTCTTTCCTGGATCCAAGTGTGCCTTGGTTTTGCCTTCCCAATCCAGCAGTACCTCAAGGTACGATGGCAGAACCGCACAGTAGGCTGTGCTTAGCAACAGCAAAACCACGCAAACCAGTACGACGCGTACACGGTTCGGTGGGCTCCCGGCTGCCAGCGGCAGGAGGGGTTTCCGGAGACCCCCGCTCCTGGCCAGTGCCGCAGCCGGTGTCAGGCTCCCCGGGAGTGGCAGCGGCGGGATGGCGGACACCGGTGGGATGGCGGGATGGCGGGCAGGACGGCGCTCCCGCGGCTGCGAGTGTGTGCGGGACGTGCCGAGCCGCCCCGCGCCACATGGCCGCCCCCGCCGCTGCCCGCACAGCCACCGGCAGCGCGCCCCGGCCCCGCAGCGCCCCCGGGGCGGCCAATGGCGGCCGGGCGGGCGCTGCCGCTGCCTACGTGACGCGGCCGCGGGGGGAGGGGGCTGCGGCCGAAGCTGCCGGCGCGCGCGGCTGGTGAGGAGGGTGGGCGGCCACAGCCCCGGAGCCCCGAAAGCCGCGGAGCCGCCACAGTCCCGCCAGCCCGGCGCGCTCAGCAAAGGGAGGCGATGTTGATGCTGGACTGCAGTTTAGAGGTGAGGTTTGGGGAAGGTGGGTCTGTTGTTTTGTCTTACCGGGAGCCCAGACACGGAACTGGGTGAAGTGTACTTTGCCTGAAGCTGCTCGGAATGTTGGAGCGCTGCCGCCGTCGATCGGTATTTCTGGTTATGAGATTAAAAGCCAAAAAAGTCATGCTTGGAGCTGTTTATTTTTTTTTAAAGGGAAGTTTCAAGGAACATGAAGGTCCGACGATTTGCGAGGGCGATGTTTCCTGCCATCATGCAGTGTGCTTAGATCTTCTGTGGCTTAAACTGGCAGTAACATTCTTTCTTTTCTTTTCCTTTTTTTCTTTGTCTTTTGATTTATTGTTTATTTCAGTCTGGTAGTTTCAGCAATCTGTTTGAGGCAGGAACCGGTGTGAACGCACCTGCAGATGCCTTTGGTCAGTCTCCAGCTCACTTGGCTGCTTGTGGTGGTGAAGCTTTTTTCCTACTTTGGCAATTGCAGACAGGAGCAAATTTGAACCAACAGGTAAAAATACATAAGTTTCACTCCTTCCACTTCTAATCTGGTATGTTAGTAATTGCAGTTAATATTATTTACATACTTTTTATCTAAGAGAAGTTTTATAAACAGTTGTATTGCATGAGGTACCTGGGGTCACTTATTTTAGAGTAAGCTCTGGCATGAACCAGAAATCCTGTCTATATTGTTTTAGCAATTTCATTTGCTATAATAATGCAATTTTCACACAGTGCTGCATGCAGATTTCCAGAGAACTTAATTCTTTTACACAAATGATTATTTATTTTTCCTCCAAAATTTTGTCCTTTGTACTTCCAGTACACATAAGGATTCTAGCTGCAAAGTTTAATTTACTTATACCTCCAAGCTGGTAGCAAGCTGTTGGTCACAGCAATCCCTGAATGATGCTTGAAGATGCTGTTAATCAGTGTACAGAGTGTATTCTGTGTAAGTTATCTTTTAGAAGGCAAAGGTTAAAAAATGAGTATTGCAGGGGACAGTGTTTTTACTTTGTGGTGAACGAATACACTAAACATTTAATGGCAGTTACCAAGTACACTCTCTCTCAACTCTCAACAGGCTGATATACACAGTCATTTTGAGGAACAAGATAGCTTTATCCCATTCCCCTTCTTCAAATGACTGCTATATGTAAATTGTGTTTTTAGGATTGCCTTGGAGAAGCCCCAATTCATAAAGCAGCAAAAGCTGGAAGTTTGGAATGTCTCGCTCTCCTTGTTGCTGGCGATGCCAAAATTGAGTAAGTTGAGTTACATTTATTAATTTCAGTAACACCATCAAGGGATGTGTATTTTACACAGTACTTCTACTTGTTTAGAACGTGCATGCTAAGGCTGCAAATATAGCATGACTGCAGCATAAGAGTATTAAAAACTGACAGAAGCACCAAAATAGCATGGACCATATGCTGTTATTTTTTTACATGTTAAATACCTCTGTAATAACTGCTGAGAGAATATTCCTGATCATAATCTCTCCTTGTTAGTTTTCCATTCCAATGCTGTGCTCATCTTCTTCTTGCCTTTCTGATATGATAAACCAATCCTAGTCTGATGACAAATTTATTTTAAAATAATTATTGTTGTATTTAATGCCAGCCCTCTGTATGAGCCCCATGCTATCCTTGACAAACCTTCTTGATATTGATTTTCTGTACTTATTTTTATACATCTGTCTAATTTTTATACATCTGCCAATTACACTGGCATATATATTATGAGCAACCCCTTAATCAGTGGTTGCTCATAATATATATGCCAGTGTAATTGGTTATCGTTAACTCTGTGTTTCAGCTTGTGCAACAACAGTGGACAGACAGCAGCAGATCTTGCATTTGCTTATGGCTTTCTGGAATGTGCCAAGTTCCTCAGGACAATTCAGCACACTCAGACAATGAAACTGAAAGGACGGTGTGGCTACTTGCTAAGTGACAAACATGGCTTGCTGAGAGAGGATCCAACTGCACAGAAACAAGAAAGTAAAACCAGCAGATCCATAAGCAGGAAGAGGAGAAGATCAGATGGTGTGTAACACAGTTGGTTTAATACAATTCAGAATATTTTTCTAAATATTTTCAGCATCCAAGTAAATAGCAGTTAGATACAGAAGCCTGCTAGTAAGGATTAACTTGCATAGGTAGTTAAAGTTATGGTCTTCTTGGAAACGGACAGTGCATGGGGAATGCCAGTGGAAAGACTACTTTAACAAAGGGGAAAAAAAGTAGGTACTCTTACTGGTGTACTGATGTAGAAGCTACAGACTTATTGTTGTTTATTCAGATGACAGATCTTGTTTCCTTGCTTCCAGAAGAAACAGCCTGTAATCCCAACATGAAATATGGGGAATCCAAAGTCTGAAGAAACATGACTGGATGATACATTGAGCAGCCAGATGTGTATGCTGGGACATTGTCTCCTTCTGAGAAGGAGGAAAGCTTGTTTATTGTTACTTCTTACAGAAGAATGTTGTGGTTCCCCCCCCAATAGTTGTATTCGTACAGCTATAAATAAATGAGCATGTGACAATTCATTCTCTTGATTTTTTTTCTGTGTAAATATGAAAGCAGAATTCATAAAATCCAGTACATAATAGCCATTTTTTTCCCCCTCCCAAAAGGCCGTCATTGACAGTACCAGCAGCAAACGATGCCTTTGAACAGATTCACAGTGCACAAGACAGCTGGCTGTGTAGAATCTGAAAGGCAGGGGACAGTTCATCTTTTCGTCATGAAAGAAAACCATAAAATAAAAGGATTGGGCATTTAATCTGTAAAGATTTTAGCGTAGCAAAAAATGCTGTATAAACATAAAGTTGCCTTAGGGAAAAGAACAGATATTAGTTGCCTAATAAATGCATTTGTAAGGAATGCAGTTCACAGCAGATAACTCTTATTTCTAGAGGTTTCATTTTAAAAAAAAAGTTTCTTAATTTAAATTACGCCAGCAACATTTCTATTTCAACTGAGTTTTGATTGACTTAAAGCATTCTTTTGATAAATAACAGGACAGTTTTATCTAGATCAGCTAGTATTCTGGCGTAGCGTGTTCCAGCACAAGAGGAATTTAAATAGCTTTTGGTCGTTGAGGTAGGCACAGATTATAATAGGCGTCCTTGTTCCAAAACTCTGGGCCCTTCCATCCACACCAGCCCTGTCCAAGAAAAACCAAGATAGCTTTTAAATCTACTATGAATTCTAGTATTCTTACCTACTTCTATTGGATTTATTTTACTAATCATACTAATCTAAGCTGTATGAATTCTTTTCAGATAGCTATGAAATGCAATGACAATTTTCAGAAAGTTCCCTACATGCCTGGAAACACATTAACACATTAATAAATTTTCTAATTTATTACAGAGACTCTCTCTCCCTCTTCCTATCTCCCCAGCTTAGTTCCTAGAAGTATCATCTCCTGCACTCCATACCCCCTTCCCACTACCTCTTCTGCTGCTACAGAGAGATTAATATTATTCTAAAATCATTCTTGCAGTTGCCATTTCTCATCCTGAATCCTTGCCTTCTTTGGTAATAGTTGATATTTCAGCCCCAAGCAGAGCTTTCAATATCAGAAACTGTGCTGTTCATCCTGATTCTGCAGAAAAAAAAGCAGTCTAACAAAGCTCTCAAGTTTGCAGAGTACCACAGAATTATTGGAGATGTTTTTGAAGAAAACAGCTACAAAATGGCAGTCCACCTCAGTTCCTCCCCAGCCACTTTTGATGAGGAAAGTAGGTTCTGCATGTATTCTATCCTCCTGGACCATTCTTAACAACTGTAGCTGTAACAGCCTTTGGTCCTACATGTTCTTTGGAAATTGTTTCTGTTTTCATGTCAAGCTTTGATAATTACAGTCCAGCAAAATGTTTCTTAAAATGGCTTTTTCTGTTGGGCCCCACACAAGGATATCAAATAAAGATTCAAAATAAAAGTTACTATTTGCAACTTAATATGAAGAACAGAGAAGAAATTGATTATGTAACACCTATAGGAGGATTTATCCACTTTCACAATTTACATTTCTGACACTATGTTTACTGTTTTGTAATGCGCTGTGTCATCCCTTTTAGTGGCTTTAAATGTGGAAATAATATTTCATACCCTTTCACTCTTTGGAGGTTTTTTTCTTTAGAGTTCTTCCACATATTTAAAACAGTTCAGTATCTGACCTTTAAACACAGTTCAAGGCCTGATCTGAGAATGCTTAGTGTTGGATTTTTAAAATAATTTTTAAAATTTAAAATAAATTGCTATCTTCTCTGCTTCATTTTCAGCATTTTACAGGCTGAGCAGATTTTTCTGTTTCATTCAGAATACCAAACACAGTTATTGTATACACTACAGGGTAGAAGAGGGAGATGGGTTATTTCAGATAAAATGAAGAACAGTTGCTGATCTGATATATCTTCTACAAAGACACTAAGTTTCAGAAACTGACAATAAGTACCATATAGTAGTATGCAGGTTAACTAGGATCAGCACTTCCTCCATAAGGAACGGAGAAGCCATATAATGGCCAATTCGTATTTGGCTGTACATTACTTGATTTATGTATATACATAAATATGTGTGTATATCTATGCATGAAGCCTCACCTTTTCCAAAATAACATGCAGATCTTCTCCTCCGGTGTAATGTGGGTCTAGAATCAAATATTTTATTTGTCCTGTAATCTCATTCCAAGCCACTCCTAATATCGTGTGAGCTAAAACACCTCCACCTAAAATAGGAAAAACGCAAATCGCTAAATTTTTTTTTACTGAGATTGGCAAACGGGCAAGGCTTAAATAAAAATACATCAACACTTTCTACTAACAGATTAGCTTAGTTATCAAGATGATTCTGAAGCTGACCTACGTAAGATTCTTCACACTGTTAAATAACATATCTTTCCTACAACTAGGGAAGATTAGTTGTAGTAAGTAAAGAATTTACTTTTCAAATTTCTTCCAAGTCAGCAAGGCAGGTTAAATCCTCAACACTTTCACCAGATGAAGTCAAGAGTATTTCAAACATCTGTTTTGCAGTTTTTCTTTAAAGAAACTTAACTGTATAAAAGAAATCTGGAAAACTTCCTGGTTGTAAAATGACTGAAGTTGGAACAGAAATCGGAATAGCTGGATAAGGTCTATCTGCTGTTTTCTACTAATTTACATCAATGGATATTAGGGGCAGAGTAGTAACTTCTGACTTTCTCTAGCTTGCAAACAGGAAAAAGGGATATTTTGATGAGATGGGCACAGGTCAACTCTTGCATGTTTCTTTAAGATAACATGAGAAGTTTATGCCCCTGCAATACTGTAGTAATGACTTCACACAACAGACAGGAATTGCAAAATCTGCAAAAGAACACAACTAAAAACAACCCTCAAACCCCACCCCCAAACAGCCAATCTCCAATCCTCCAACAACAAAAAAAATTAAACCAACCTACAAGAGAGCATTACAGAGAAAAATAAGTTACAGCCTAAAGATTTTTCAATACAGGATTCTATATTCTTGAAATTCAGACAAAAAGGCTGCTGAAAAGGCAAAGAATATTTCATAGAATCATAAAATGCTTTGAGTTGGAAGGGACCATAAATATCTTCTAGTTCTAACCCTGCTGCCATGGGCAAGTACATCTTCTACTAGGCCAGCTTACTCAAAGCTCCACCCAACCTGGCCTTGAACGCTCCCAGGGATGGGGCATCCACAACTTCTTTGGGCAACGTGTTCCAGTGCCTCACCACCCTCACTTCTTTCTAACATATAATCTAAACCATCATCATACCAAAGCCTGGACTTCTGGGACCTCTAATTTGAGAAAGTAACACTATATTGTGGAGTATCAAATATGGATTGTAAAAATTGCTAAAATTAATTTTATTAAAGCTGAAAATAATAATATTAATATCACTAATTTTATAAACCACAGCTTGGAAATAGTTCAATTAAAGTTACAGTATTCTTAGGAGTGGCACTTACCTTAACAACATTTCAGATTATTAAAACTGATCTTAAAAAAAATTTGGATAATATACTTCTCTTCCAAGCAAGAGAAACACTACGCTTCTGTGAGGGGAAGTTTTGGGGAACAGTATGATCTTCTGTTCCTCTAGAGAGCAGAAGTCAGCTCTCGAGTTATGATTTAACAGCAATTTATAAAAACACCATTTAGATTGACTTTTGTTACCATGTTTAATACCGAGCTTGGGAGTAATACTGAATTAAAAGATACCAGCCAGACTAAATTGTATAATTTTTGAAGCTACCTTGGGGAAAACGTAATTTTTAATTCATCTACAGTTTTGATTAACTCTTGTACAGTAAATTGAACAGGTTCTAACTGAAATACAATTTAGCACAGGGAGGCCATGAACTTTCACTGGCTTTCTTCAATACTCAAGCACTTACCAATCATAATTGGAGTTCCCTCAGTCTTGAAATGATTAGCAAGCTCTCTTCCCTGCAATGCTAGTTCAGAACCCTGGCTAGGTAAGAAAAACAACAATAGATTTGTCATTCTCACTAGGCTTAATTCTCTAATTATCCATTACACTTGTTAACTGCATAGGTAACCAATTAGAAGGTCACTTGGATTATTACTGTGCAAACTTCCTGAGACAATGTGAAAAACGTTTTCTAATGCAACTCAGAGATCCTGGTTGGACCAATGAATCTGCTGTAAGCCTCGTTGCCACTGTGGAGCATCTGGAGTCATCCAGCCTTTATAAAAGTGTCTGCTGCTCATCTCCCACTGTGGGGACAGCTGATAAACCCCAACAGGTCCCTCCAACTGGCTGAAAAAGAGGTTGGCCATATCTGTCAACAAGGGGAAGTCAGAAGTAACAGACCTTCATAAGAAACAACAAAAATAAGGACTTGATAAAGGTGCATATAATTACATCTCTTAAGGTAAGTTTCTACTGTAGTTGCACAAGCAATTGCATTATTCATACCCAAGTTGGCTTTGAAAACCAAATCTCAAATAACATTAGTAATCTGTTCAAAAGCAACACTGAACTTAGCTTTGTTATATTCTCCCTGCTTTCTTTTTCAACTATGTAGACCAGCCACTAACAGAAGAAATCTATATGTAAGAGAAAGGTGTGCACACAATGCATGCACATACTCTAGGATTTGGAGCTGAAGACATATGTCTGATGGAGACTTATATTCCTCTTTAGAAGACTGACAGTACTCCCAAAAGCGGTGACAAAAGCTAGGCAAGGAAATTAATACAGATATATTTAATATCTTGTCATTATAGTGCGGTTAACTTGTTTAAAACCCAAAGAAAGCCTGCACGCCTACTTCCCAAGTTCCCAGAGAGATGGATTAAATGCAGATAGAATACAAAACTGGAACTCTGGGAAATGGTGCATTTATGATAGTGGATCCAGGACCCAGTACTAGCGTTTTTGGTGCAGCTGTGAAGTCTTATTTCCATTAAAGGTTAGAGGTGCTATGTGGAAATAAACCCAAGACAAAAATGTCATCCACTGCCAGTGATCAGCTAAAAAAGATGCATGACATTTTCTTCTTCCCAGCACGGTACTGATGTTGGTTTTTCATAATCCTGAAAAAAACTGGTGTACCCTTGTGGCAGCACTATAGGCAATTTTACTCAGTTCACAAAAGAATTTATTCTATATTCTTATATACAGGAATAAAAATCTTCCTAATGGCATGGTCTGTCACAGCTATCATAAATAATAGCTGGATCATCTGCAAATACAAGCTCAGGAACAGAAACAAAGATTAAGATATTTAAGAACTGAGCTATTTTCCTAAGATTAAGAATCCCCATCACCATGCTTATTTAGAATATTTACAGTGGAATTTACTCTAAATACACGAGTAGTATTTTGACTTGAATTTTCATACGCACTATGTTGGTATATGTTCTTTATTTCATGACTCTATTTATCACAACATGTTCAGGGATTTGTTAGTCTGTTTGGTGTTGCCTCTGTGATAAAAATCTGGTAATTTTACTTCTGATAAATGCTGACCATTATTCTTTTTGTCCAAAAATATCTTTGTAGGTCCTTCATTGTCTATAAGATGATCAGATTGTCAGAATGAAAACAAATTCCTTGTTTTATTTGTCACACAAACCCTAAAAAGAGAACATTATTTCCAGGCTGCTCAGCAATTCTCCTCAACCCTCAAGAGTTAGCTCTGTAGACACAGTAATAATTTATCAGTGTGCATTCAGTTCTCTGTGGCCACCAGACTGTTTGTCTGCTTCAAAAATGTGATGTAAAGGAATAGGCTGAGTTCCATATCAGTTTGCATATCATTAGGCAATTTATAGGATTAAGCACACCCAATGTGAGCCATATTTCTTGTGGAAGCATTAGTTTGTAAGGGACCCCTGGTGGCCTAGTGGTTAGCGTGCAGGACTTTCACTGCTGCGACCACGGGTTCGATTCCCAGTCCCTCCCGGGCAGATGGAACCCGTTAGCCCTGTGTGGCCATCCATCTATGAGAAGGACACTCTAAACAAACCTACGTCCTGAGGACCTCACTGCCATTGTCCAAGCTTGCTTGGCCCCGGCAGATGAACCTTAGGATTAAAGGGTGGGCTCAGTTCAGCGCAGGCTGTGTCTCACCTAAAAAATCCATTGCGCAGGCTGGAAAGGTAAAAGACCTTTCCCCAAATCTTCGTTCGCGAAGATGGGCCATTATTATTATTAGTTTGTAGCTTTATGAAACTGGGCAGTTGGCATATCCTTAAGCAATTTATAGCAACCGGAAACTGGAACCCTAAGCCTGCAAGAAATTTACCACCACCTTTATCTGTATGCATTTAGCAAAAAATAAAAGGGGGAATATAAGGTTTATGAACAAAGAACCCTTAAAGGATTTATCTCTTTAATTATTCCCGTTCTCCCAACCACTGTAACCATAATTTGCTTTTTAAGGCATTCAGTCTTTTTAACAATTACTGAGCTACTAAACAGTTAATGATTCTTACCTGACAAATAATATTTTGGATGTTATTCCAAAAAGCTGATTTAGAACAAGCTGTACCTCAATTGAACCAATCCATTGCCGTGATCCAACAAATGCTGCGGGCTTGTCTCCAGCATCAACCAGTGCCTTTGTAACATCATGATGAAGAAAAACAAACAGCAACAACATATAGTAGGGAATTTCACCACATTTTTGTGAATAAAGTTGGTTCATATTTATGGAAATGTGTTTTGAACCTAGCCAGTCAAAAGCAGAAAATAAGTATCAACTACATTCACTGGGGTTCTGTTTTGGAAATGTCCCTTTAAGCAGTAACACAGAACAGTGTCCATAAGCACAGACTACAAACCCAGGTCCACAGGCAGACTTCAAGCTGGGATGGTGAGCACTGAGCTGTCTAATAATGGAGTGCATCATTTGGACACTGCAGAAGCCACTTCATAGACTGAAGGGCTTGGATTCCTATTCAAAGCATCTCAGAAAAGGATCCATAAAATAGTGCTCTGAGAAAGAGGCCACTGAAATACACCAAAAGTTGTGGTTTATTTTAAACTCTTCTCTGTTCTGAGGCTTATATGTTACATGCAGCACTTGAGAGGGTCCTTTTCTGCTCAGGATACAAAGCCCACAAAGTCTCCTGCAGGCTACTGCCCTCTTCTAGATGCCTAAAAATATTACAGGAGTGCAGACACTTCAGGAACTTTTAGCTTTAGATCTGGTCTGAGCAATGTTCAGGAAATGCAGTTTTACCTTTAGTGTTCACATCCTTGCTAGGTTGGATGAAAGTTGTTTTATGAACTGGATAAAACTTTGCTAAAGATGTTCAGTTAACTAATAGAACACAAAGAACTATTTTTAGAAGATGGAAGATAATTGCAGTATTTCTGGATAGGCACACAGTATTAGTTACCCAAGCCTACAGTTTTTCTTCAGTGCTGTTAAGGGAAACGAACACATTCAGGTATGCATTTGAATTCAAAACAGAAAAAGAAGTGAAGGAGAGTTCAAAAATCAGGAAAAGCATACTGCTCTCAAAGGCAAATTTGCAAAAGGCATCAGTAAATTCATGCATAGCATCTGGGGACTAATCCAACTGTCACTGAATACAAAAGTCAGTTTTAAAACTGATTTTAGTACGACACACTGGGTTCTTTGTTCTCTTTTCATTTGGCAAAAACACTGAAAATGTCATAATCTCAGCTTCTAAAAGAACATTAATCCAAGGAAACATTTAAAAGACTATTTTAAGGAGTCTTATTTGTACAGATAATATCATTCAACAGTGATAAACATTTGGAGACAGATCTCTTATAATAAAACTTGTTAAAAACAGTAATTCAGAACCACTAGTTCAATTTAAGAGATAAATTAAAAATATCACACAAATCAAAATATATGGATTGGATCTTTAAAAAATAATCTACACAAATATTTCTAGACAAATATGCATAAAATAAGGAATCTCCTTAAATGGTCTATACCTGTTGAATTTCCTTGTGTGTTGGTATAGGTCTATCAATGTAACCTTGGTGCTTGAACCAAGAGCAGATTGTCTGCAAAGACCTATAGGCACAGCCCCAACCACTGTCATCAGTCCGATCCTGCATATAGTGGTGATAACTATACACACCATGTACTAAATAAACCTGCACAGAAAGAAATAACACAAAAGAATCTGATCACACTTGCATCAGTTTTCAGAGAAGTCATATGACCTGTCACTTGCACTGTAAAAGTTTTCACCTGAGGACTGCAAGTCTTTGGAAGAATCAAAGGGCCATTATTCACACATGATTACTCCTCCCGTTTTTGTCTCCTTAACATCTCTGTTCATGGTTTTAGTTTCTTGTCCTGGTTCTGAGAAACTTTTAAAGTACATGCTAAAAATGTGTACATCCTTTTCCAAGAAAATCTAATTTCTTTGGGACAATTATAGCAAACTAAAGCAATGCCATTTTGCACAGAGAAGCCCTTTGATTTAAAAGGCTGGGCCAATTATTTCACTTTCTCATCTACACAACACTGACGATCTAAGTTACTTCTTTTAATAACAAACTCAAGTAAAATAAAAAGTACTTTCTGACAAATGTTCAACTTAAACTTACCATACCAGGCTCCATACCAGGTGAATTAAGATGTAAGTGTGGATTTCTGAGATATCCATCTTTATATGATTCATCTGGAAAATGATAAGCATTTGCTCTCTTGAAATATGGTCTGTCACAAGGCAGATTGTATAACCCATGCAATTCCTACATGCAAGTTTGAATAAAAATAAAGAGCACAATTCAAATTTTGGATTACAAGAAAGATCAAATTGTAAGTAGCAATAAAGACATATATAATTTTAACAGCATAGCTTAGCAAATTATTAAAATATGCTTAACTAAACATTCAGCATATACGTTTACTACTAGATCTCACGCCTCAAAGGAAGCTCATGCAGGCTTACCTCCTGTCTAAAGGGCCCACTGTTTTATGTAGTCCTGTTACATAATGCCTGCCACTGGAGCCCCACTGAAGATACCACAAGTGACAAGTTTGTTACGGAAGTATGATAAAATACATCACAGAAAAGAATTACAGTTTTATCTATGTAGTAGTGTAGATAGATACACACACTGAATTATAATCTTAACTAATACTGAAGACATACAAATACCTTGTATTGAGACAAACTGAAGATACTGAGCTTATGGCTCAAGCAGATTCAGTCTATTTTTAAATCGCTTAAGCCCTGTTTATAACACAGTAGCCACATTTAAAGAGATATACTGTCTTATTTCACAGAGCTTAAAAGTGAAAGGAACAATGAGATCATCTAGGATAATGTGTGTAACACAGGTAATACATTTTAGGCAGAGGTAACACTTTCCATCAGTGGGTAAGAGTGAACAGCAGACAGAGAGCAGGAAAGACAGTGTGCTAGCAGTGCCTGAGGCCTCTGCAAATGCAAGGCTACATTAGGTTTTATAGACCCATTAGGTTTTATAGACCCAGTAATGCTTCACACAGAAGAAAATGAAAAATCACCACAGCTTCCACATCTCTAAGCTGGCAGAATATTCTTTCCCTGCTCTCAGTATGTGTGACCTGGTTGAACTCAGTCTCAATCTGAAGGTTCTGCCCCATCACAACATTCTTCCACCTCATCCTCCTTTTTCTAGATGTGCCAACCCAGAAGGCAAAAACAAACCAAAAGCTAGCTAAGCCTGGTCAGCTGTAAGCCACAAAAAGCAGCCCCCTCCAAACAAACCCACAAAATCCCAAGAAAGAAACCAAAACAAACACATCCTCCCAGCATTAACCCTTTCAGGACATGTGTTAAAGCCTGAATGTAGAAAAATGCTACACGTAATCTGATATTCTATCATGGAGGTGGAGAAATTCAAAGAATACTGTACTGGAGAGATAAAATCTATCTAAACCAAATTTTATGTACTTTTAAAGTTTCTATTGTTCTTTTACCAAAATGAGATCTGGCACATATTTTATAAAATAACTTCTAATAAATCAAGCTTCCACATTTAGTATGCTGCTTTGGTTACAATAAAAATAAATTAAAAAAAAATAACATTATCTGTTAGTGTTTATTCTACATTGACTAAATGAAAAGCTCTACCACTGCTTCAATTACAACAATTAAAAATCAAAATAAAATATCAGGTTCTGTTAACTGTTTGTTGGCTTTACCTTTCTGTAACTTTCCAGTTGATCATCTGAAATACCTGTAGGATATGAGATTGTTACAAGGTGATTTTTTCCTGGTAACATGAAATGAAATTGTTCTGGTACCACAATTGATGTTCCTTTCACGTATTTCATGATACATCTTTCCATGTCATCTAATTGCCCATGAATTGCTTTCACCAGGAGATTTTGTACCCTGCAAAGTCCAAAGGAGAATATCAAAAAAGCAGAACAGCGATGGTGGAGCATTTTCTCTCATAGCTCTGGCAGTTATGCAATACTTATATGCATATCTGCACCTGGTCAGATGAATGTACTACTTTCCTGCTTCTGCTCCCACAGGCAAAGGCAGAGTCTCACCATGCTTTAGTCAAGGCATGTCTGCACACAGAAACCAGTCCCTAGTGATTCAATCCTCCAAAGCGCAGGTATGCTGTTTTTTATCAGAAACACAACCATTATGAGCATTAGCCAAAATAAAAATTACATATATGACTACATTGGGTTTTTTTGTTTGGTTGGTTTGGGTTTGGATTTTTTTTCTTTTTTTTTTTTTTTCCATTTTATCCACCCCATTTAGTATTGTTCAGAGTCAAATCCTATGGGAAAAATACAAGGAAAAAATTCAGAGGCAGCTTCAAACGTTTTCCATCTGCACCTACCCAGCTGCAGTCCCTAGTGTAGGGCTGAGATTAGAAAGACTCATCAAATAAACCCCGACTCTCACTTTTATACACCTCACATACTTACAAGAATTTTTAGAACATTTCCCTGCCTTTCTCATTGCTAAGTAATAGTTATGAGTTATCAAATCTATCAGACATGGATGAACTCAATTTTTTGCAGGCAGCAAAAGTATTGTTCTCAAGATTATTAAAGCTAACAGCTGTCTACATGAGCTTTTACTATTTACACAGTTAAAATTCCACTCTAAAAATACTATATACTTTTCATTAAAATTATGAGTGATAAAGTTTTCCTTCATTACTTCAAGAAAAAGCAGAAATGAAGCTGAAAAATTACAAGTTCAGGATAACACTTACCTTCCCCACGTTTCCTCTGGAGAAACAGATACAACAACATCAACTGGTAATGTCATATTTATGTAGTGGTGTTCCTTATTTTCCCTTTCAATGACTGGAGCCAAAGCAGCTAAAGAAGATGTCATTTCCAACATGAGGTCTACATTGACTATCTGCTGCTGCAGAGAATAAAGACACCAATAGGACATCTGCAACTACACATGCATCAAGAAGGCAAAAGAAATATTGTAGATATTTGATATCGAACTCAGTAATGAAATACCTGGGTTAAAATAAAGCTAGTAACATCAAACTTCTATGTGCTGATCTACCATAGGTGAACCTCTGCACTCACATTGAGTCTCAATGACTTTAGAATGATTCTTTTAACTCATGTCAATGTCTATTTGTGTACAAAAAAGCCCCAGGGAGGGCAAGTCTGAAAACGTTTAAATGATAAATTGTCTCACATAATTTTTTTACTGGGGTGAGAGACATACCGTATCTTGTAACTTCTTATCCTTCTTTTTGCCAAGCTTTCGTTTGGTCTCATCATCTTGATCAAATCTGAAGTATCAACAGAAAGAGAAATTACTATAATATGAAATTAATCTGCTATTCCCCCCAATTTTTAAATATACTCACTGGATAAATCGTGTTATCTCCTTACACGCAGACTCATCAGTCAGATCTGGAACTGTGGTCATACCATTGTTAGGCCACACATACACTGAACTGTGGCAAATTCTTAATACAAGAACCTCTGAGGACAATTTGTTTGCAAGATCACTGAAAACATATCCTAATGCCTTTTTGGTTGATGCCTCTGAAACACAATAAGGATACAATTAGACTAGAAAATTCCCTCGTTCTTTTTTTTATAGCTGCTGGGCATACAATAAAAAAAAGTTTTAACTTGGAATAAAAACCTAAATGCTGTTAGGATGAGAAAAATGACTAGGTAAACAAAAACTGATGTAAGATTTCACTTAGCAGGTCTGCCTCAAACATTCATACTCATACCTCCCTGAACAAAAGTTCTCTTTTCTCTCAGATGTCAAATATGAAGAGCTGAATGAATTACAGAAGAATAACCTATTCTGCAGTCAATTCTCACATCTATAATTCTTAACCAAGCCTACAGTTGCAAACAAACTTCTATGTACAGACAAACTTTTAACTAAATCCCAGAAAGATTCAACCTGAATCACGTTTCTGACTTCATATCATTGTTCAGAAATACAAACAGACTAAATGTTTGGAAAAGCAGAGGCTACATTCCAACTGAAGACCTAGTTCTAGCCAAAATAAACCTGCAACTGTAACTCTGGTCTGCCTTAAACTTTATTACTGGTATAGACAGTTGTCTTTCAGAGCTTGACTTGACTATTTAAGTTTTATCCACACCTTACAACCTGAACCAATACTGCACATGGTAGAGCAACTTTTGCACATTACCCACATTTTTTTCTTCACTGATGAGGTTAAAGACCTTTGCTTAGAATACAAAAAGTTAAAAAAGCCTAACAAGTCACCAAAAACTATACTGTATATCTTTAATCCTTTAACTTCAATTTGGTAAGTATTAGATAACTTTTGCACTAGAAGTATGTAAAAACTACAGTATTAGAAAAGTCAAAGAAAAACTGCTCCAAAAGAAAAACCTACTGCCTTCAAAAGGAATGGTGTGTCATATTTACACACTAAGAGCTGTGAATACCATGCATCTGGATAATTCAAATACCACTCTGCTTCACTGCAGTTAAAGTTCACTACATTGTAAACTAAGTCAAATAAATAGCCCTTCTTTGAGGATGCAACTCACAAAATGTTGCTTTGTGTTAGGCCAATCTATTCCACACTTTCGCTGCACATCATGACCTCAAATAAGCCCAAATTCCTTTTCAGGGTCACTAACATGGAATTCAATGTCTCTAGCAGAGACATATCTTTTAAAATGCAGACTGAGTGACATTTCAACTAAAGACAACCTCCTTCCACATTCCGCCCTATGACAGCTTAATAGGTTGCTGATAGCTTTGAGCAGACTTTCTGAAGAGGATGTCACATTACTGTAACAGTGTGGGACTAGAGGAGCCCCTTAACACCATATGGACTAGTCCCTTGTTATCACTTCGAACTGCCATAGCCAATCCCACCCTAAATTCAGTAGGCTGACTAGTTGACTTATTCCCCTTCTCTATTTCTCTAGGAAGACTGGACCACAGTCCCAAAACTGTATTAATACAATCTTGTTATAACCAAATTCATTGTCATTAAATTATTCTCTGTCTGCTTAGAATTTCAGGGTCAACTTTGGATTCAAGCTGAAAATAAAAAACATATGATGGAAAAAGATTGTCAGAAAATTTACGGAGATAAAGAATAACATTTTGCGTACTTAATTGTTACAGGTTTTGGAAGAAGCACTTAGCTGGTGAAATGCAAACAAAATAAATATCTTAACTAGTTTATTAATAAAAGTTTATATAAATATTAAGAAATCTATTAGTCTAATAGACACACCATCAGTAGTTGCTAGCTGAAATGCAAGATCCAAGCCTCCTCTTATTCTGAAGAGTATATCCATAGCTTCTAGAATTACCTAAGGAGAAAAAAGAAGCAATGAAAATGAATAGCCATTTCAACATGCCTTCTCTCAAGCCACAACTGACTGCTGTTTTGCCACAGTATGCCAGCACACCAGCAATTATTGCAGCTGCTCTGGTTACAAGAGGCCAGTGAATAAACAGGGAAGTGAGTGGCACAGCAGTACACAGTTGCTGGAGCCAGTACCTGAATTACACAAGTACTGCTACAAACACAGTCCTTAGAAGACATTTCCTGCCTAAACAAAAAAATTGTAATTCTATACTTCTACCATTTAGAAATACTTTGGGTAAAATGTCTTTTCTTCAATCCAAATGTCATGTTTCCCATAATATAAGTCTTCTTCTAGCTCAAGTAAACCAAGGACTGCTCTAAGCAGAAAGGTAATTAGGCACATCTGTAAGTATGCATTCATCTTGGTTAGGAAATCACAGCTTCAGGAGAAGGAGAAAAAAAGGGGGGCAGACATATACACAACCTGTAGAACTAGGGCCAAGTTTCACATTTGACAGGAGAGCCACTTATGCCAGCATAGAGATCACCCAGCTGTTTCTGCCCCCTTCCAAAGTCCCCACTCTGTGTCCTCAGAACTGCTCATTGCAGACATTTTAACGTGAACTTCATGAGAGAACTCATGCAGATGGAAACCCATCCTCTTATTGAGAGAAGACAGATCAATTCCCAGTCACGTTCAACATTGTGGTACAAAACCAGCTGCGGCAGTGCAGAGAGGAACAAAAGGTGACAGCCCAGATGAGTGTGGGTATTCCTCAATCTAAGCCCAAAAAGAAATGCTTCACAGCCTTAATTGCTCTAACCCCCCCCACCAAACACCTATAAGAATAATTACACTATGACCCTTTGGAAAGCCTTATTGCATAACTGTTTACTTATAAAGTATGAGAGCCTTCCAGGTGCAATGCTAGTGTTACTCATGAAAGAAACAAAACATAGGACTAACTTTCTTTCCATTAAAAGTATTCTAAAGAGAAATATGCAAGATATGCATACCTGATGAAAATATAATCATCTACTACACTTTTAGTTGTGGGCAAAGGATTTTCAGGTTTCAGTGACTCTGGAGTGCCAAAGTTCTACAATAAAGAGTTTGGTTCCTGAAGCATAACTGTGAAGTATTTTAGATAACACGGTTATCTACATTAATAGGGTCTTGGAGTGTGGGATCCACAAGTGCCTGAAAAAAAGTTTGCATGGTTGATGTGAAAGATCTTTTTATTTGAATTATTACTACGCAAGAATAACATTCATGAATAAGAAGCAGAGCTTTGCAAAAGGAGGAAGAGAGGATCTGGCCTTTTGACAGTGGCTCATCATGGATGATCACAGAATTGGTCAGGTTGGAAGGGACCACAGTGGGTCATGTGGTCCAATCTCCCTGCTCAAGCAGGGTAGTCCTAGAGGACATTGCACAGAATTGCCTGCAGACAGTTCTCGAACACCTCCAGTGAGGGAGTCTCCACAGCCTCTCTCTGGGCAACCTGTTCCAGTGCACAGTCACCTGTACAGTAAAGAAGTTCTTCCTCGTGCTCAGGTGGAACATCCTATGCATCGGTTTCTGCCAATTGCCTCTTGTCCCATTGCTTGGCACCGCCGAAAAGAGCCTGGCTCTATCATGATGAGGTCTTCCGCCAAATCCCTGACCAAAGCCACGCAGACCGAGACCCCCAGGGCGATGAGGAATAGCAGCTGCCAGCGGGGAGGAGGAGGGGGCAGCGCGGGAGGCGCCGCTGCCTCCGTTTGACACAAGCCGGGCCCCGCGGAGAGGGGTCCGAAGGGCCTCGACACCTCTCTCCGAGGTGCCCTTGGGGCTGGAGGCCCAAATGCCGCCACCAAACCCACCTGGCAGTGGGGACACAGCTCCCAGCCCGCCAGAGCACAGGGCGGGCAGCCCCGGCGGGAACACTCCTGTCCCCGCTGAGGAAGGACGAACGAACATCAACCCATCCACCCACCCATCCCTACCCCCAAGGAAGGGGAGATGAGAGGAGGGGAAAGGAGGGGAGGGGCGGACTCACCACGTCCGTCACCGCCGCCGCGGGGGCCGGGCCCGGGCGCGGGCGCATCCTCGTGGCGCACGCGCGCTCCCGCCGGGAAGGGGCGGGGAGCAGCTCCCGGGGCCGGCGTGTCCCCGCCTTCCCGGCCGCGCCCCCGCGCTACGGGGCTGTGCCCTCGCCGTGCTGCGACCGTCGGCCCGGCCCCCTTCTCGTACGGCCGAGCAGGATGGGCCGCGGTGCCGCACGGTTCCCTCTGGAGTCACCCGCCTTCCCTCCCCTTCCCTGCGGTCCTGCCGGGCTTCCCGGCGCTGCGGCAGAGTGCGTAGAGCTGAGCCTTCTTTAGCTCGGGTGATCGTAGCTGCACTGAGCCCAATGCGTCTGCGGCAAGATTGTGGTACCTCCTCACTATTTCTGCAAATTCCTTGGAAGACGCTCCAGAATCCCTCTTGCCTGCCTTCTGCTTCGCATTACTGCTGCTTCTAGGCCAGGATCGTCCGCATCCACCTTCTCAGTCGCATCAAGCTGCTGAGGTCCAGAAATCCTCCCCATTAATCCCTCGATCAGTGCTCTGTGCGTTACGCTGTAGAATTTAATTCCGGGTCTGTTTATTTTCGATAAATTATTCCTATCCTCCTCCTCAAAAATGCCAACTAGCTTCATAACAGCAAACCCTTCAGCTGGTCTGCAGAAGTCAGTTTTCTGTCATCTGTATTTGTTTCTTTCTCTGCTGTCGCCTGCCCTTTGGTTCCTTACCCAACATCTCTAACTACCAACACTCGAAGAACAGCACTGAGATTACCCAATGAAGCTTCACTGTGTGAACCTCCACACATTGCAAAAAAACAAACCAAACCAAAAAAAACCCAAACCAACCCCAAACAAACAAACCACCCCCCAAAAAACCCAAAACAACAAACTCCAAAACAAAAACAAACCCCAAAACCCCAAAACTTCAAGCTTTCTAAAACTTCTGCATACTGTCTATCTCAGGTGCTTAGCACAAGCAAAATGTGCCTAGACCTTCCATTGTACGCAGTATTCCAACATGTTACAATAAAATATATAACATCTATTTTATTAGATGTATTTCCACTGCTGTGATGCTGCAGCTTTTCTGCTCTGCACCCACATGACAGCCATGGCTAATGTGTGATATGAATCTCTCAGAGCTTTCTGTTGGATATTCATGTGGTTTAATCCCAGCCAGCAGCCAAGGCCCGTGCAGCCACTTGCTCACTCTCCCACCAGCAAAACTTGGGAGAGAATCAGAGAAGTGAAAGCTTGTGGGTTGAGTTAAAGACAGTTTATTAGGCAAAGCAAAAGACACGCACAGAGGCAAAGCAAAAAAAGGAATTAATTCACTGCTTCCCATGGGTAGGCAGCCATCCCCAGGAGAGCAGGGCCGCAGTAACAGTTACTTAGGAAGACGAATGCCATCACTCCAAATACCCCTCTTCTCTCCCCCACTTGATGTACTGACCATGATGTCCTATGGTGTGGAATATCCCTTTGGTCAGCTGGGGTCACCTATCCTGGCTGTATCTCCTCCCAACTTCCTCTGCACCCTTAGTCTCCTCACCAGCGTGACAGTACGAAAAGCAGAAAAGGCCTTGGCTCTGTGTAAGCACTGCTCAGCAGAAACAAAAGACATCTGTACATTATCAACTCTGTGTTCAGCATAAATCCAGAACACAGCCCCATAGTAGCCACGGGGAAGAAAATTAACTCTACCCTAGCCAAAACCAGCAGAGTTATAAGTGTGCTATTTCTGATGGGACAGACTATGTGTGAGCTCTGTATTCAAAACCTTCCGTGGCTATTTTAGATGTCGATTTGTCAGCTCTTATAGGAGGCTTATATGTGTACTTCAGTCCACAACTGAAAGCAATGAAAGATACATTCTTCCTGGAAAGAAGTTTTATACTAGTTCAGGAAAGAAAGGAACTGAATATGGGTAACTTCACAGTATTGCTTCTTGCAGAGTATTTATTAAATGGTTCTTGAGGTCTGAACACCCAAGTAATGAATTTTGGTTTTACGTTTATGCAGATCTTACCATAGATGAACATGAACCTGATGAAGTAGAAAGAATAAATGCAAAGGTAAAAATATTTTGGTTTAGTATGTGTTAGTGATATGATTATTTATTACTAATAAGTAAATGTAAACTAATAAGTTTAAATTAACTTTTTTTCCCTGTGGATTTCCTTTAGCTTTAAATCACTAATGTTATTTACAAAGAGGAGAAAGGAAAACAAATTAATAACCATCTTGTATAAAAAAGATTTAGATATTGTTCATTTACTCTTTTTTCTTTGAGAGATTTGGCAGTATCCCACACAAGTTAAGGATTTTACCTTAATTTTTTATTTGGAGACTTAAGCTACAATGCCAAAATGACCAAACAATGCCAAAATTGAAAGCACAATAATATGTTGTCAGAAGAATGGGACCGCATTATCCTAGATGCTATATAAAAAAACATTGTTCCTTTTTTCATATAAGTTCATAAATCTAATAAATCTTGTAAATTTGCTTGTACTGGTTCTAGTTATCCTGTGCATTTTCAACATATGTAATGAAAAATGGCAGTAGGAGGACAGTTTTGGTCTAGGGTGAGAAGAAGAAATAATTCAGCTACTTGCAGTTGAGACAAATTCAGAGACAAAGCTAAGTAACCAGTGCAGAAAATAAGAATGGAGAAAAGAGGCAGGTGGGATTGTTTCAGCTGGATAGAAAGAAAGGGAATTTGCTGAGACATTTACATGCATTACCAGGTGATACTATATTTTGATGATACATTTTCTGCTTGTCTTTTAATTTTTAATAATGTTTTAACCTACTTTATTTAAATGGAATCTGGTTAAGAATAGTCATCATCTCCCATGCTAGAAGGAACCAATTCCTAGAGAAGTTCAGCTTAGTAAGGTGCTCAGAATCTGGGAAACATAGTGGCCAGGGTTCACCAGTATGAGCAGCTGGGATGCACGCAAGGAGAATTTTGAGGTGTGTATGTGTGCATGTATGCCCAAGATACAGTAAGCAGTACTGTTAGGCACATCTCAGATGCACAGTGCTCTTCCTGACCTTTTTCTTCCGTATTTCCATACTGTTGTTCTTTCTGGTCAGTGAATGAATCTATGTTCCATTATACATGGAGGGTATATAAAATACCTTGATCGTCAAACAAGAGCAAAGAAAGTTAAACATTCTTCAAGACTAAATTTAAATGCTTTCCATATTTGTCTTAAATAACATACAGTAAAAATCTTCAAAATATTTCTTTCAAAGTATTTGTTTTACAGAAGGAGCAAAAGAAACAAATGGTTGGCTAAATCTATATCCCCAGGAGTATTTTGACATGAATCCCTATTTTAATGACAAGCCTTTGCCACATGAAACTACCTCCAGAGATGCCAGTTGCACCACCTTTCAAACCAAGTTCTGCAAAAAAGGTTAGTTTGTCTTATAGCTACTGGAGACAAAAGATAAATATTCAGTTATTTCCTGTTAAAAATCTTTGTTTACAGTACATAAGATAGAAATAAATGTTTGTGTTTTATATTGTTTTCTTATTTTTCTTACAAAAGATATTATTGTTTACCCCAACAACAACTGCTAACTGGTTTCAAATAACTTCAAAATTGTTTGTCTTTAAAGTCTGCATAATGCTGTGACATACAGTTAATTGTCTGCATACACCACAAAAAGATACAAAGCAGAATGTAATGCAATAAAAGACAGTAAGGCCAGATTACTCTAACAAAATGAAATGCTCTCCTCTTTTGTACTCTGTCAGTCACCCAAATAATTTTTGAACCTGCTAATTACTCTTAGCCTATATAGACAAGATATATCTAAAAGATAATTCCTTAAAGTGTCATGGGAATGGATAACTGGAAGGAAAGGAAGAACTCAGGTTAATCCCTCTACTCAGGGAAAGGTTGCAGAATAAACAGAATAAACAAGAGTTATTTGTTGCTTGTCCTTCAGCAGACACAAATTTGGATGCTGCTTTAGAATTTGCCAATTCATCAGTGTTTAGGAGAAAAGGAAGACAAGGATAAAAAGGATAGGAATAAATATGTGTGGATGGGCTTAGAGGGCATAAGAAATAAAGCCTGGAATTAGTATTAGGTATATATAAGAACATAGTCCACTAGTTGCTTAGTGTCATTATTTCTTAAAATCTAAATAAATGTTTTTCCATTCCACAAAGCATTCCATCTTGATACAGTTTTTTTTGAGATGAGATACTAAATGGATGCCATTGCCCTTAGACTAAACTTTAATTTCACTTTGAAGTGGGTTTACAATGCATAAGTATCTCTCTATTAAGTGATTCCTGGTAAGTAATGCAGTGATACCCTTTAATCTGTCACTTCTCAGCTCTTCAGTTTGGAGTTCTGTCATTATTCATTTAATACCGTGCAGTGCTAACCACTATTTTCCTTTTATTATGTCCTTCACCCTTTTATTTGACTGACACTGATTCATCTGAGGAAGATGATGATAGCAAGGAAAATATAACTATTCTGAAAGAGAAAGCAAAAATGCTTACACACTAATATTGGTGTTGGGTGGTTGGCCTCATAGATGAGGCAGCTGAGATCTTTCAGAATGGAAATCTGTTCAGAAAAGTTAGCTGCTAGAAAGTCAGCACCTTGTCTGGCTGAAGTACTGGTGATCCCATGGCTCCCATGGGAAGCTCCAGGATCCCTGTCCTTCACATCATATATGCTTTTTCTGAATATTTAAATTACATGTACTTCCTAAGCTACTGCACACTTTCCTTCTGTGCTATGTGAGTTATTACAAGAAAAATTGCTTTATTGTTGATTGAATTGCTTACTGCTGCACTATTCAGGAATGCAGCCTCAGCAGACTAGGGGGTTTAGCTGTACTTGGGATTGCAAAGAATTAATTAGGTCTCTGCATGTTTTTTAACTAAAATTTGCCACCCTTGTAGTATTAGTGGGCATACTATTTCAGGAAAAGCCAAAGCTGCATTCAATCCTGTATGTCAGGAAGCTTATTGATAATAATGCTGAAACTCTGCTGTCTGTAGCAATCCCTATACCGGTACTGGATGTAGAGGTGTACTAGGAAACTAACACAGGAATTTCCTTTTTTTCTTTTTTTTTCCTCAACACATCTCATTTTAGTGAGCTATGCTTTTACTTTTTCTGTCACATTTTTAAGATCCTTTCCTCAAAATCCAGGCTTACAAAAGAACATTTAAAACTAGTGATTCATCAAAATAGCTACTAAAATTTTCCTTAACTTTTACATTGCAAATTTAAGGAATATTTGAGGTTTCTTTAAAATATAAATAATATAATGCAGTGTGCTATTAAGTATTCTTACTTGCTTATGCATGAAAAATATTTTGATTAACTCAGTTATATTGTAAATGGGCACTTCAAAAAGGTTTTTTTTTCAATCAGGTGGTATGAAAGGAGGCACATTTGATCCTTACCTAAGGCATTCTGCTGATCTTTGCTGATCAAAATCTAAAGCTGGCATAAAAAATTAAGAACAAGTGATTTTTCATCATCTTTCTGGATCTAAAAGCAGACCTGCTACAAGCATAATAACTTTGAATGTGACAAAGTAAGCTGCTTTAATTGGAGTTCTTGTTTTATGTGTGCTGTCTATCAAAAGTGATTAGCACAGCTGTTTATTGCTGTATAAAATAATTGAATAAATGAAGAAATGAATTATGGAGAAAAAGGGTCAGAAATGTATGAGGAACCTGGTTTTCAAAATTCATTCCTACTCTCTTCTGCAAATTCATGTTACTTTATAGGGCTATATGGATCACAGAGACCTTCGAAATCATGCTATACAGATGTCACTGAAAAATTATTGGGTTTTAATAATTTCTGACTTGAAAAATGTAAAAAGACCAGGAGTGTTCCTGTTAAAAAACATCTGGTTTTCCCTTATGTTTATGGAATAAAATTGGCTCCCTCTACTGGCAGACATAACGTGAGGTAATTTAAGCCTGTGAAACTTTTGAACAATGGCACTCAGAAAGGATCCTGAACTATGAACATGTCACTGTGCAATGTTAGAAGAGATTTGTAGAACACAGTGCATGTATATAGATAGATAAGCACATTGCTTTTCAGTTGTGGTGGGTGCACCTTGGCTGGACACTGGGTGTCCACCAAAGCCTCTCTGTCATTCCTGTCCTCCATGAACTTCTCCAACATGAGTCCTTCCCACAGGCTACAGTTCTTCATGAACTGTTCTAGCATGGGTCCCTTCCCATGGGATGCAGTCCTTCAGGAACAGACTGCTCCAGTGTGGGTCCCCCATGGGGTCACAAGTCCTGCCAGCAAACCTGCTCCAGCATGGGCTCCTCTCTCCATGCATCCACAGGTCCCTGCCAGGAGCCTGCTCTGGTGTGGGCTTTCCGCGGGGTCACAGCCTCCTTTGGGCATCCACCTGTTCAAATGTGGGGTCCTTCATAGGCTGCAGGTGGATACCTGATACAGCATGGACCTCCATGGGCTGCAGGGGAATCTCTGCTCTGGCACTTGGAGTGCCTTCTCCTCCTCCTTCTGCACTGACCTTGGTGTCTGCAGAGCTGCTGCTCTCACATATTCTCACTTCTCTCTCTGCTTGCTGAAATTGCTCCTGCACAATAACTTTTTTCCCCTCTTAACTATGTTAGCCTTGAGGCCTTACTGCCATTGCTGATGGGCTCAGTCTTGGAGCTGGCTGGCATTGGCTCTGTTAGACATAGGGGAAGCTTCTGGCAGCTTTCACAGAAGCCATCACTTGTTGCCCCCAAAACCTAATCATGTAAATCCAATACATCATTACTAATGGCAAGTAAGAAAGAACCAAAAGTAATTTTTTGGTACACCAAAACTACCAGCACTGATGGAAGGAAGTATGACCTGCCATTTATACACTTGTGTAAAAGGGAAAAAGAATGGTATATTGGTCTGAGCAACCTTCTTATCAGTGTAATTGTTTGTATTATTGTTTTATCAACAGAATAAAAATTCGTGTTCCAAACTAAATACTTCTATTGGGAAAAAACCCACAACTGTGTGTGAAGTAGGTTTCAAAATTGAGAGGGAGGTACTGATTGTGCATTATCGCTCTGTGCTCACACGTGCAGTTATGATGGATTCATTAAAAATATCCAACATAAATTCTATGGAGAGGAATTAGAACTAGTATGTAAAATTCTCCACTACTATTTCCCTCCTAAGAATTTTAAAGAATATATTCATTTTTGGTTCATTATTCCTAGGTTTAACAGATTGGGAATTGTAAACTGAATTTATTACAAATATGAAGCTCAAAGGTCCTAGATTTTAAGAAATGCTTTGCATTTTGCAAAGCATCTACTTCCCCACTGAATTAGAGTTCTTTATGTACCTTCCAATGGAAAGCTTATCTTCTGATATTTGGACCATAATCCTATAATTGGATTTGCTAGTGTAGATTCTTGCTCTCACCTAGAGCTCTATTGAAATCAATTTGACTTTACAAGGATGCAAGTTCTTAAATTTAAACTGGACAGGGTGTACCACATTTTTTTCATTTTTGCAAAAACTCTTGTAATTTTTACAGTGATATTCTACAAAAATCCAGTAAGTTTCTCTTAATTTTCATTTCACATCATTGAATGTAAAGAACCCCAAGACTACACAGCTGACATCTTATTAGGTGCAAAAGGTGAAATGAAGGGTATACTTTTTTAGATTCTAAACTGTGAACAAAGCAAATAAAATGTGAAAAGTGAAATTCAACTATAAAGGGCAATCCAATCTCTTTAATTTTTGAAATTTCAATATTTTGTTTCTAAATATAAAGCTGTAATAAATAGTTTATTTATTGAGTCTGATGTATTTTTATTTACATTTTCATCTTATTGCTTAGCTGGAATTTTAAAAGGTATGTTTAGAAAGCATACCTTCTAATGAGTAATTTGACTTGCAAATTGACTATATATTGCAGTGGTAAGGAAGTGCATCTGCTCTAAAGTGAATGTCAGTGAATGTATTATCCAAGTTATGCCACATGTAGAATTACAACTTGTGCTTTATTCATCTATGTTGTCTAAGAACAGTTTTAAAAATATGTAATTTTTAGTTTTGTTGACCTCAAAATGACCAATATCAAGCACTGTTCAAAGCCAGACCACAAGCAGACTGTTAGGAAGTGAGTCACCTGTATTTACCAGCACGTCATCTCTATTTACCTCTCTTCCCCAGTTTCCTGACAGCCATAACTGCTGCCATGTTCTCCAAGAGGATATCCTATGAATTCAGCCTTGCTGTTCTGCCTGAGGAAGCACAAAATTGCTTCTTTCTGCTGCTCCGGATTGAGTCCTGCTGCAGTTCCTGGCACGGGACGGGGTCATCAAGAGAAGCATTAGTGTTGGGAAGGTCCCTGAGGAAGCCGGGACAGCGCTTCTCCGTTATCTTTTTCCACCCATCGAGGCCGGTCCCCACTGGAGCCTGCTGTGGATCACTAGCCCGAGAGCCCGCAGGGTGGCGGAGGAAGGCCGGGAAGGGAAGGCATGGAAAGGCTTTGCTGCCCCGCCACCGTCAGTGCTGGAGGCAGCCCCTGAGCATGGCTCGCTCGGCCCTCTGAGGGCCTTATCTATCTTTCTCTCTTTCTTTCTCTCTTTCTCTCTTTCTTTCTCTCTTTCTCTCTTTCTTTCTCTCTTTCTTTCTCTCTTTCTTTCTCTCTTTCTCTTTTTCTTTCCCTCTTTCTTTCTCTCTTTCTTTCTTCCTTTCTTTCTTCCTTTCTTTCTTCCTTCTTTCCTTCCTTCCTTCCTCCCTCCCTTCCCTCCCTCCTTCCCTTCCCTCCCTTCCCTCCCTCCCTTCCTCTCTCTCTTTCTCTCTCTTTCTTTCTTTTTTTCTCTCTCTCTCTTCCTTCCTTCCTTCCTTCCTTCCTAAAGCTTGTATGACAGTTGATTGGTTGACGTTAGAGATATTTTTTGAATCCTATATTGCATAAAAGCTAAAGATCTGGCAGGATTTGTTGGTGGAAGAACAAATTCAAACTCAACCTTTTTATTTCACCTTCAAATTAAAAATCTGTAACATAATTACTTGGGACGTTCCTTCCTCCACCAAGGCAGGAACAGGGAGGAGATCTCTCAGGAGAACCCCTGTTGCACAGTCTCAGGCTTCTGTAATATGATTGGTTAACATGTTTAGTGATGAGAGATGTTGAAGAAATTTGACCTTTTTAATATTCAGTCATGGGACTTGTCATTCAGTGCTTATGCTGAAAGTTAACACGTGTTTATAGCATCAGAGGATCATAGTTCCGCAGACTGACAAAGGCATTGATAATTACCTATTTAAACATCATTTTTGACAGGTAGTTTGCAGTTATGTAGGTAAGAGAGTTAAGTTGTGGTCATGACTCTCAGTCTGTAAAAATGGCATAGCTGTTAGTACTCAAGGTCTCCAGGATCTCTGAATAGTTCTAACGTGTTTTTGCAGAAGTACAAAGTTAGTGAAACCACTTTACACCTGTCAAGGACAGCTGAGGAGTTTAGTGTCTGGAATTAGGCCAGCAGTATTACACAACACCAAGAAACACAAATCTTATATTTAGCTGCTTACCAACTGAGAAATAAATTTATTTTTGTTTTTAATTTTTGTGGCATCATAAGGGGAAAAACAAATCTTGGGTTATGTGTGCAATCCATAATTAATAGAGCATAAAATCTGTCACTGGAATAGGTCTCGTTTACAATTTCAGAGAGTTTTATGGATCCTATTCTAAGATTAGTGGCAACATTGTCTCCAGAGTTTTTTTTTCAGTGCTTTTCCGTGAACAGTTTTGGGAATGGCTATTTAACAGTTAATGGTTTTGATCTTTGTTTCAGGCATTTCAAATTGTCATTAAGCTAGGCTAACAAATCAAGTAGGATTATTTTTTTTTTTTACATTGGGCTGTTTAGTCAGAAATAACTTACAAAATGTTTGTTAAGTTGTAAAAAAACATGAAAGATCTGGGAGGCAGCAGAAGGCTTTGCTTTGCTTCCAAGCAGTGCAATAGGAAGAAAAATGAACTAGTGATGCAAGAAAGATTCACCATTTGAATTGAATAAATGTAAAACTAATTTATCAGTGCCTGATATAAGCCATCCAAAGAGTGGAAATTTCTCAGAATATTGCATCTTCTTTTTTAGTGAAGATACAACCATTTTGACCAGAGTTCTGCTACTGATACATGCAGGAACTGAGATACACATCAAGTTAGTATTACTGGAAGTATGTGTGTGAATCTCAGTCAGGGAGAGAGTTAATCCTGTTGTATACTAGCAGTTTAAAGACCTTCAGAGAGCTTGCTGGACCAAGACTTTTCTGGCCACCAAGGCAGGAACAAGGAAGAAATCTCTCAGCAGAACCCTTTTGACATAATCCCAGGCTTTGTATACAAGTGGTGGATATCCCATGTGTGGCCCAGGAGATGGTTTCAATGTTAGTTTCTGAATGGGACAACGCAGATGCCATTGTGCTTGTGTGGTACCTAGTGTCCCACTTGCCTCATTCCCCACCATTTGCCTTAAGACCTGAGGGCTGCCGGATCACTTCTAAGCTGGGAAGTGCTGTAGCAGGTGAGTGTGGAACCTAATGTTAAAGGTTTTGGTGAAAAAAAGAAAAAATTGTGGGATGGAAGTGTATAATTACTTGGTCACTTCATAGAAAATAATTTCTGCTTTGTGGATAAGTGAATTGGATGTGGAGCTAAAACTGGAATAGATAAAGTCAATAACTTTTTTTTTTAAATAAAGATTATTTATTCCTGGCCTCAGCAAGAATATATAAACTGTAGAACAAGTTCTGATAGAAGAGGAATTTCAATGTATTGTTTTTTTATAAATCTATAAGTTAATACTTTCCCTTACTTCTTACAAGTAGTCATTTTAAAGGGGAAGAGACATTCTCTGGAGATGAAGGTAAATTGTTTTTTTCTTGAAGATCGGAGGAGAATTGTCCTTTCTCTGCTTCTTTTCTTTTTTTTTTTAAATTTTCTTTTTTATGATGATTCCAATAAGCTGATATGGTTAGAGGCTAATAGTTTTAATAAAATCAGAACTGGTATCTTTTTTAAAAAGATGCTGAACACATTCCCCACCCTTATAAATATTACAAAGCTACTATTTATTTTACAAAGTACTTCAACATCATCTAATGCGAAGCTTTAGAAAAATGGCAGGCATTACTCTTTCAGTATGAAGGTGCAAGAAGTGCCAAGGATTACTAATATTTTCCTTAATTGGTGTTTGACACTGATTGTCTCTTCCCTAAAAATAACTTTCACAAAAAGAGTCAGCAACAGTTATTCACTAACTGGTTTTAATAAAAAGAAAGAGAAAGAAAAGAGGAGAGATGTATCTGGAAACAGTCCATCATTCTCATATCTTTGATATCAGATGGCAATCTGTCTTGAGAGTGCATGACTCAGGTCTTTATAGCCCCATGAATCTTCTTATGAAAATATGGACTAAATATGGACAGCTAATGGAATTTGTCTGTGTCCCTCATTATGATGGAAATGTTAGAATCAGCTACAGGGACAGCTGTCACTTCTTGATTATTGTGAGACGATGAGTAGACATGTTCCCAACCTTTGAACAGGTGCAAACTAGACAAGTTTATTGAAACATGATAAGCATGATTATACAAGTATGTGGGGCACTGGGATCTGACCACGTGATCATAGAGACAAAATCTGTTAAATATTTGGAAATGTCAGTTTGGTTCTCTAACTTGAAAAGCAAAGTATGAGTCAGACCTGTCAGTTTAAGTAAATTGACCTCTTTGGGGATGTCTGAAGTATCAAGGCCAGGGGCATTTAAGATATAAATTCAAAAGAGGATTCTGTTATCACAACTGCTGCAAACTTACCCACTTTCATGTAGGAATCTGTATGAGTGTAACTATTCATATTGTTGTACTCTATGAATGAATTTTTACCATGTATCCAGTATCCTCTATTATTGGTGAGTTAAATATAAGGTCAGACATTTAGCATTTTTGTCTGACCTTGGAATGTTGGGAAAAAAGAGGTTGTCCTACTTTCAGATCACTGTATTATCTTTTGTACCGTGGTGAGAACATGAGTTTGAGCCCTTTCAGCATTCAGGAGGAGGCCTTGTTTCCAGGAAATTTAATTGCCATGAAAAGCCTTTTGGCAATAAGCAGTGAGATCCGGTGCAACACTGCGTTCTGAGTGCCTCGAAGGTTTTGCCTTTTTTCCTTACATGCCACAGTAGAGACATGATTGATTTGACAACCTGTTATTGGCCCAGATGCTACCAGTGTAAAGCATATTTTACTCAGTCCTTACTTCTGCCTACAGCAGGACAATAACTGTTATAAATTTTGCTAGGAGACATCAAAATCCCCATCTATGTTTAGGTGTGTTTTTCAAAGAACAATGTCAACAAGATCATTAAAACTCCACGCTTTAATAAGGGAACTGACCTCTTTGGCATTTTTGTGGACTTGTAAGGAAAAACAGCACTGTGCATCAGTGCACCATTTCTGAAGCACTATACTTTCGTACTCTGTCAAGGGTGAAAGTAGCTTTGGATTCAAAAAGGCCAGTAGTTAGTAAGTAAAGAAGAGGAAGTATGTAGAGAAGGCAATTATCAGAACCAGGTGGTATATGTGCTCATGGAGAAGAATCTCATAATGAGCCAAAGTGAGAATGGAAAAGGTTAGATGAATTATGAGTCATAGAAGAAACAACTGACCATTTTTAGAATTATAATCCTGTATTAAGATCAAAGAATCTCTCAACATGTGCCTTATGACGGAATATTTCTTCTGTGCCTTGTGCTGCTTGTCAAATATTGACGCCTTATAGGCTTTGCATAAAATCAGAATATTGCTCTTTTTTGTGATACAGAATCTTGATTTTGACCTGAATGTGTGGAGGCAATTTGGCTGCATGTATTACCTGTTGTTTTTCTTTTTTTTTTGTTGCCATTGAACATATTGTTCCAGTCATATCTCTTTAGTATATCTGGTCTAATTATTATTTAACTATTTAACTTTATATAACTGCTGGTTTAGCAGGATAATTAAGAACCTCTTAAATCAAATATATACTAAAAAGATTAAAAAACCCCAAACTAGGGAATGAGACATTTGTATAAATCTGGTTTTGAACAGTGTCATGAAAAGAAAAACTGTGAAAACCTTGCAAAATATTTTTCCCCTCAGAATCCTATTGGTATTTAGTGAATATTTTGTTTTCTGAGTAATAAATAATAATCTTTAACTATTCTACAGTTTCTGTGTTTTGTGATTTGTCACTCGAACACTCCTGTAATTTTGTCAGCACGTGAACTGTATGAAACAGTGTTTCTTTCAACTTTTGGACAACTCTTCTAGCCTGTGCCAAAGAAAGCATTTTTTTCCGGAGTAATATAATATAGTCTTTCTAGACTCTCCTAAAAGCTTTACTGGTCTTTGCCCTGGTGTGCCAAGAGAGGGAGGATTAGGTAGGTGCGTGTAACTAAAACCACTCACTGAGTATGCTGAAACAAATGTGTGCTTTACCATATATAGAAACAACATCCTTTGTGAACTCAGACATTGTGTAAATCATATTATTCATCAGCATATGCTGTGGAGGCAAAGATGTTAGTTGGTGCAACTGACCATAAACCGAAGACTTGTATGCATTTTATTTCAAAACTTCATGCATTAAGAAAAAAAGGAATAATCTGTGGAAATTTCTTGTTAACAATTTCAAAAGAAGCTATCTGAATAGCTTTCTTGAATGACAGAAATTAAAAAAAAGAAACAGAAACAGGCAAATTTGCAGAGTATGTTGCCTTTAGAGATAAAATTTGCTGGATACAGGCCAACACGTGTTTTACTTCCCACCATTTTATTTATAAATGTATGAATGTACTAGGTAAATAATGGTCTTGTCCGTGTGTAAAAACCCCCTAAAATGGAGTTTAAATCAAGTGCATGTGTTTTACAAGCAACTCAGATCTGCACAGCTGCACAGTTGTTCCCTTTGATATGGTTTATAGAAATTTGAACCATAAGTCTTGATCAAACAACTCTGAGCATTGAAACCTCTGAAACTGGTTCAAATTCTGAGACTGGATAAGCAGTCAGTAATTTAATTTCTGTTAAGAAACCTTTCCTCTATAAAACTTGCAAGCAATGCTTCAAGCTTTGTGTGCTTTAGAAGGCATCGTGATGCAGTAGGGGGAGATCAGTTGGTACTGAGGACCTGACATCTTTGTTTATACATGTTTCAGGGATGGTCTGTTCAGTTCTATTTTGATTCTATGGATTGAGTTCCCATTAGTGGTTGATGTGCATTAGCAGTGCTCCCAGAAAACAAATTCTCATTGAATTTCATCCTAAAGGAAACCACTTTGTGCACTCTGAAGTTGTTGTGTGATGTGAACCAAAACGCAGTCAGTGGGAATAACACAGGGTTTATTTCAATAGCATACTTCTGAACTGAACAAAAGTGCTAGTCTAATTTTATAAGTGATGAAATGTGGTTGAAAAAAATGTAAGAAGCTATCTAGTTGATGGAAACAGTATAATTTCTTTTAACTGCTTTAGAGAACTTTTTAGGTTCCAGATTGTTGGCAACACTGAATTACTTGAAAGACCAAAAAAACAAATTTGTCATGTAACAAGTGATACAGAAGTACTATATAAATTAATATGTGTGTTTTCAGAGGCAATTCTTGGCTTCCTCATGTGGAGTATTACAGTTTCATATAAGTTTTTAGCATCTCCCAGAACAGCCCTGCTGTTTATGCAGCAGTAGCATAGCTGAGGAAAGCTTTTCACACCTGTTGATCAATATCTGAAAAGTTGAGATAATAAGCATATGAGGTCACACTTCCTACCTCTCTCTCCATCTAAAAATAAATGCCATGTCTGCCTTTGGCTTGTAATATATATAAGAAAAGTCTAGATGTAGCTGAGAGGCATAGTAGCATTGAGCTATCATGATTGACTATGTCATTCCGAAGCCAGAGGATAAAGTGGGTTGTTCTTCAGCTGGACACTTTGTTGAGGATTTGTGCCATGAATCACGGATTCATGGATGAGATTTCCTATTTTTCTCCTCTATCAGGATCAAGGATTTCAGAATCTGCATTAACTGAAAATTGTAGTTTCCTTTATGTTACATTGGTGTAAAGGTTTTCTCTTATAGGTCGGTACTTGCAATTAGATAGGCTTACCTTCTAATTCTATCAAAGTCACATCCAACTTCAAACCTCTCAAAATAGCACTACGTGATGATGCAATACCACTGAACTTTCCCCAAAGTTTTAGGATCAGGTCACGTTCTGTGACTTCCTTGTAACATAACAGTTCTAGTATCTGCATTTCCAAGAGTTTTCCCACATTTGTAACTGGTATGTTTGGTGTGTTAAAGAGAGCAGTTTTAGGTGTTTAGTTTTGAAGGCACATGATCTCATTCTGTTTTAGAAAGCCCAGGTTATATACTCAAATGCCTAATACAAAAATTGCCTTTTATTCATGCCAGGGGTTTTATAAGTCTGAAGCAAACATCTCTGTCAGGGTGAAATGCCAAACTTCTGTTATTGTCAAGTCATTTGACACTCACACTTCCTCATTTTCCATACCAGTTGAAAAGAAACACAGAACATTTATCGTATGTAATAGATTTATTTTTACCTTTAGTTACATACAAAGACAGAAACATTAAACAAACATTTTAAAACACCAATGACATTTTAAGTTTGTAAAAATAGACATTACGTGCACTCTCACTTTCAAAAGGAGTTTCAGATTTGTGTGCTTTATTAAGTGGGAAAATATTAATACTATACATAGCCTCCATGATACCTGAAGAGCAGAATTATGTTTTGTGCCCAAAAATATTTCAGGAACTAACCTTGGAAAGGGTGCAACACTTTTTTGCCTGCTTATGATATACAAATGTAAATAATAAAGGCAGTGACACACTCATTTTTAAAACTTTTAGATTCTGAAATAATACTTTAAGACATTTTGAAAAGTGTTTGAATATGTGGACGTCATATTTCAATCTTTGGGACTTGTGAATTTTTAAAATAAATTTAAAGTATGTACAGCTTCTTATTTTGATTTCATATTCTACTTACATTTTAAGCTTCTTATATTGTAGAATGGGAAAAGTATATGAAGTTATTATTTTTTGTTAGTCTTGCAGACTTGATAAAAATTTTGTAGATTATTCTACTTTAAATTGGGTTCAAAATACCCCAATAAATAATTTCTGACTTGTGTTGATATTATTTGTAAATGCTAAGGTTTGGTTTGCCAGTTAGGTGTGTTTATGTAGCTGGCAGCTACCTAAGAGCAGTGTAGCCCTTCACAAATTTTAGGAATTGATGACAAAAATTTATTCTTTCAGCCTTTTTTTTTCCTTAGGACTTCACTAGTTTTTTTGTAAGAGATCTTTCCTTTGTATATTTTAATTAACAGTTGTTTTTAAAGTTGTCCAAGCTTTAATTTTCCAACAACAAAGATATTATGATGATGTTTCCCCTTTTTTTCTATTATGGAAATTAAAAGGTGGAGATGCAAAAATCCAGTATAATTTTCTGCAGAAACGTTTTAAAATTTACTTTCGAACTAAATTTGCAGTGAGTTTCTATTAGTGTGGGGTTTTTTTCTCCAGAAAACAATGTATGTGTGTTCATGCCTCAGAACAATTTTTTTGTTAAGTTATGTGAAAGATGATGCCATTGCAAATCATTAAGACAACACAGAATTTTTGTTTTGCTTCATACCAACCAGTCTTTATTATACTAGCCATTCTATTATGTGACTTGACATTTATTCTTTATCACAGTTGCTGAATCAGAAAATTAAGGCAATATAACCCCAAATTCAAAGCAAAGTAAGCAAAATCTATCTGGGGTGCACATTAATGCTGGTTGAATAATAGATAGCTGAAGCAGACATGAACAACTGCTTGTTTTGTACTGCCCATGTAAAATAGCTGCTTTTTTAATGACCTGTCAAGCCTCTACATTTACAGACTGTAAGACTTTGATGGTGTTGGTGTTTGCATAGATACTTAATTTATGTTAGAAATAATGTCTTGTTTACAGCACTTATGTATATGTTGTAGCATTCATGTTTCACTTTTTGTATTCCAGGACAGCTCTTTTATTTTTTACTTCCTTGACTTATATTGATATTGACAACTTCAAAGACAATATTGTAGCAGAATTTTTCTGGTATAATATGCTACTGCTGGCTAATAGGGGCTTCCACCTCCCCCAGAATCCCTCAAGGGAAGGTTGTACTGCAGTTCTAAGCTGGAAATGGCTTTTTGTGTGCATGCATATAATCGTGTGTTAACCCAAGACTAGCATTTTGGGTAAACGGTGACTGTTTCATATCCCTCTGGTGGCCTCATGCGAGCTCGGGCATGAGCTTCACAGTAAAGTTGGCCCTCCACAAAGAAGTAACCTTTTTGTTTCAGGTTGAGATTGCAGTCAGAGCACACAAAACATTCTGGGTGCCGGTATTTATCACGTGCCTTCACCACTGTTCCTCTGTATGGAAACAATGAAAAGAAAAAAACCCAAATTAATTCATATGAATTTAAAGTGAGAAGAAACTGAAGCGAACTGGTCAAGTGGAAGGCATCCCTGCCCATGGCAGGGAGGTTGGAACTAGATGATCTTTAAGGTCCCTTCCAACTCAAACCATTCTATGACTATGATTCTGTGATACAGTATGACACAAAGAATGTTCTATGTATTTATTTTAAGGTTGTTCATCTGGTGGTTTTGGAAACTACTATATTATTTAAGTTTGGATGCTGAGTTTGAGTAAGTGACATAAAATGCTGTAGAGTTGATCACGTAGTTTGTTAGTGCATTGGAAAATTAAGAATTTAAAGAAACATGTTAGTTTGGTTACAAGACAGAAAGTACATCCTAACCTATCAAAATAGTGACAAAATGAGTTTCAAAACCACATTCCTTTCTTTAGTGACTGTGTTCTCTGAGTTCATAATTATCTGCGTTCTTTGCTGAAGTTAGAACTTTCAGGTAGAAATCTCGTATTTTAAAAATAAGTTCACAGAGCTTTCTGGATACTCCCACTGGGTTGGGAGAAGGCTGCTTTGCACTACCAAGAAACTTTTGAGAATTCACAGCCTGAGATAACACATCACAGATAACTGCTAGTTACATTATGTGTGTGTTAATGGTTGAATTGCAAAAGGTCCTGGGAAATCTCAATTAAAACCTTGACAGTACATTTGCAAAACTGAAATAATCTGTATCGAAATTGTTGAAGGTATAGGTTAATAATTAGAGATTTAGAAATTTCTTGAGCTAGAGATTTCTAAACTAAAAAGAAACAACTTACAGAATCCCGTTCCCGCACTTGTCACACAGTGGCACTTTCTGGACACCAGGCGTGGCAGTAGGTGCCTTTGTTACAGGGGCTTTCACACTCCTTGTACCCACAGGGCGCCCATCTGAGAAACAAAACAACCCAGTTATGTATAGGCTGATATAAAAGCATCTGGTGCAGTAAGTACTTTTCCTGTAAATATACTTCTGGATATATTTACAGGCTTTCACTTTTATCAACAAACAATGCTGTTTCACTATAGAACTTTCATGGGCCACATTCCACGTCTCTGGAATCAGGAAAAGTGTTGTGTATCCGTAGCCAAAAAGCAAGTACAAAAGAGATCGTATATGCAGTGCTCTCCGTCTCATGGACATCATCTAATTCTCTGGTAGTAGGTCTTGAATATAGCAGGAGAGGGAGGAGGCTTTACATAGCAACATAACAAAATCAAGATCTATTGTTAAAAAGCTTCTTATTTATATAAATCACCATACAAAAAATAGGAATGATTAGTAGCATGATATGAATACAAAATAATAACAAAATACAAGAGAATGCCAAGCAAAATCCCACAATGATATATATAGACAATTAGATGTATTTATCCCTTCTCTGGTAAATATTGAGACATAAACATTAAAATTTTAAATATTTATCTTTTAGGTTAATTATGGTTTTATTTTACTCTTTATGCTTATCGTAAATATAACAAACTTGCAGATTTTAGGGATTTTATTTTCAAAACGAAATATGACTGTAAATTATATTATCCTCTTCAGTTTTTATTTAGAATAAAGACAGAATCGGTTTTAAGGGGATTTTAAGAGTTGGTTTTATTTCCTCTTTTCCTGGATGTGGAAGAGAGCGTTTTCTTTCTTGGTGTCATGAGTATAAGGAGCTTGTCCCAAAAATCCTCTCACATAAAATTTTTATTGTTTTATTGTAAAGTCAGCTGTACATTAATGATCTTAAAACCTGAGAAAAGATTCTGAAAAAGGTGATTAACACCTCCATTGTATTCACAGAGGAGATTGCTAGCTATACAAGCAAGGAGGCGAAATGACAGGAGACTGGTGTGATAATTATAAGATACAGAATGATTTAGGCTTCCAGCAATGCTTATATCTCTGATCTCTCTTACTTTCTTCTTAGATTCCCCCTTCCCACAAACATTTTAAAACTATTTGAACAGGTAGAATATGTCATTATTATCCACCTTCCTCGGAGACTAAATTCTGGAGCACCTTAAAGGAGCCAGACTGGCGCGGCTGACTGGGCTCCTCCTGGTTGGCATGGAGCATCTTGTACACATCAGACTGAGTCACTGAGTTGGGAGATGGGTCACTGTAGCAAAGGGAGGAAGAGCAGATAAAGCAGTTTAACAAATATAATTTTAAAGGAATAGCTCTACCAGGCATAGAGTCTGATTCAGGAAACAAACATAAAGACAGTGTGTTTCAACAACTACTGACAAACTTTCTTCCTGGTAACATTGCTTTATATAGACTCTTTATCTAAAGGAAAAAAATTAGATCAGTGCAATTGTTAAAAAAATAAATCTACAAACTCATAAAAGTATTTCCATAATTACTGTTCTGGCTCTACTGACATTTGGAAATAGGCCATTTAACTTCAAAATAGTTTCATTGCTGTAATCATCTGCTGTATTACCAGGTGCTCTTTGGTAGGGTAGCCGGAAGTTCCCTTTTCACAGCACCTGGCCTCAAGAATGTTGTTAAAATCACAGCTTATACCTTTACATAAGATCAGCCCCAAAACGTAAGCAGACAAATCTTTTGGGAAGATATGACTTCTAAGTTGGCTCCATCACTAGATAATACAATGATTATTTTGTTAAGAAAATTGTTATTTATTTAACTTATGGAGGTGACAAAAAAGAGAAATAGGTATTGTATAGTAGGAAGCATTGTAAGGTGAATACTGACAAATGGAAGTTCTATTTCTTGATTTAATAAAAATGATACATGGCTTACTTTTGTAATGACAATTTTATGCTGAAAAGATAAAGTAATTTATTGTCCAAACAATAGTTGGTGGTTAAATCTCAAATGACCTGCAAGATGAACATTTTACTAAGAATACTTCATGTGATTTTAAACTGTGCTGAATGTCTTGAATTGTTCATGATAAATGACATCCTAAGTAGTTGAGAGGAAAGGTAGATGACTATATGCACTGACAGGAATTAGACTGAATGTGCGGCATCTGTAAATTTCAAACTGCTACTGGGGCTAATTAGGAAGCTCCACATTTACTTTGATGAAGTCTATTATCTTACTGCTACACACACAAGTGTCTGGTTTAAATTTCCTTTTGCAACTGGCCTTCTACTGTCTGTTAAATCTTAGGTAAGTTGCCACTGTAACTAAGGAACTGATTCCACAAAGAATTAGACTGAGTTTTGCTTTAAATAGTTTATTTGTTTCCCAGGGTAGCATCCAAGCTGCCAAATGGCCCAGTAAGAGCAGCAGCAGTTGGGTAGTGACCCCCCTGTTGCTTATGTGAATTGTTTGCATCTTCATCCATCAGTAGATTTCTTTGAGCTATCTTTAAGCTGTTGAGGAAACTACAATTTTCTTTTCTTGCCAGATGCTTTTAATGAATAAAAGTAGTTTAGTTTTTACAATTCTTGGCAATGGTTAATTAAACTCTTGAATTGTCTCCTCTTAACTAAAATATTTCTAAACATCAAACAAGTGATAATGGAATTACATACAGAAGGCAAACAAAAAAAACCCAGACACAAATGTGTGAGATTACATTTCTAAATGCGTACATAGTGAAAACCAATCCCACAACAAAAGAGACATTTCAAATATGTAGAGAGTCAGTTCTCAAACTGTCAGTGTCACAGGCAGTGTGAAATCTGGTTACTTTGGGTTTAATCCATTATTTCAGAATAAAAAAGCAGCAAATTTTTCTTTTATTGTTCTCTAATTGTTCTGATTGAGGATAAATATTCAGGCACTAGAGTAACTTCACTCTGCAGAGACTTCATGAACTATAGTTTTCTTTTCGTCAGATAGGGTGAACTTAAATACTTCTATATAAATATGGCTTTTTTGGTTAGTAGCAGCCAAATTCTTCGAGGTATGAAAGAAGGCTCATTGGTGCCAATGATTATTGCTTATTTAAAATATTAGTAACTAGCTTTAGTTTACGCCATACATATTATGAATTATTAACTTAAGTACTGTTGTAAAACAGAAAAATAAGTTACTATTATGCAAAAGTAAAGATAAAGCAATGTGACTGGTGAATGATCCCTTAGAAAAAATGAATAGTGCCTTAAACCTTGTATTGTATAACCATTATTATCCATATATATAAGGTTCCTACCTGACTTTTAGTCATGCAAGGGATAAAATTCGTAAGTCGGACATGGATTAGTAGGCCTACAGTAAATTCTATCTCTTTTTGTGCGAGAGCTAGTTGTACTGAATGAGTTGTCCTGAATGAGAATTAAATAACTGGAACACTATAAACATCTACAAGATTTCCTAATCTTCCTAACCTGAAAGTAAACAGTTAAAATAAATTTTATTTAATTATATTTTATTACTTATTAATAAGAGAAAATGATTAAATTGTTATCAGATAAGTAATTATAATAGTAATAAACAGTTTTGATTTTTGTAGGGAATAAAAATCTTGATTTGGAATGGTCAACCAGCTAATAGTCCAGGTAGTATAATCAGTTTTTATTTATTAGCCACAATTTGAAGATTATTACCTATGAAATATTTATTTGTAAATTCTGAAGGATTCCTTTAATACTTTGGGTTAGAAAATAGAAATTACCAATATTTTAATGAAACTACTGAATATTTTTAAATTACTTAGTTTCTCTCTAACCCTTTCCCCCTTTTTCATAGAAAGAGTGATGTTACTAAACCTTGTGATTTTTGGCATATTTTAAATTTGTATATTCATAAATATGAAAGATACTGCTCTAATTACCTTATGACAGGTGATTCCCCCAGAGCTGTAGAAACTTGGCCTTGCAGTGTTTCCATGATATTGTCATCTGAGTACAACTGCATAGGTGTGTTAAACTGAGCATGTACAATCTTGACACCAGGAAGCTCCATTTCCAAGGGAATGTTAGGGGCCATCTTAGACACTGCTTTCAGCTCTGTGGGGCAGATAGAGCTAACCGTGCTAATTGAAGAGGGGGTACTGCGTCCACTGCCACAGTCCATCCCCGAAGGAGTGCTGCATCCACTGTGTTAATAGGCACATTACAGAAGAGTGTGCAGTGTGCATTGGATTACACAGAATAAAGACAAAAGTACAGAAATACAGTGATGTTAACAGGCCTGAAAAGCATAAATGGAACAGATACAGAAAAGCAAAAGTATAGAAAGTAGAGAAAAGCAAAAGTATGCGTAGTCATTAAAAGGAATTTTCCTGCAAAAATTATCAATGCCAGTTATAAAGAAGTCCTTGAAATTCTGGCATGCGTGTGTTCTTTAAAGATAGTAAAAATCCATTGATAGATTGAATAATTCAGAACGTAATACCACTTTACATTTGTAGTGCTAGGTTTTATTGAGGATTAATTAAGCCTCCCTAAAATGCTTTGTTCTAGGTGAGTAATTCTTAACATCTATAAAATGGTAGCATACAAAAGTTGTGTGAGTTGTCCATGCAGTGACAGAATAAACACCTGCAGCACTGAAATCCCAGGCACATCATTTCAGTTCTATACCTCACACCTATCTCAGTCCACAGCTGAAAAGACTACGATAAATTAGTGTAAAATAATGGGTGTGGCATTTTCTAGATTTCCTTGAATTCTACAATAAGATATTTATTAATATTTTAAAATTAGTTTAACAATTAAAAAAAATAATTTGTTAATCATTACAAAGAAGAAGAGATACTAAAGCATCCAGGCTTACTTTTGCTTTTCTAAATTACAGTGTTTCCAGTAAAATGTAAAGTGGTCCTTCACAAGAACAATGGGTATGTATTCAGAGAATTAATTTTTCCTACTTTTGAAGTAGACTTTATATTTCATTTATATATAAAAAATAAGATGTACGCTTTTTAGAAATATTAATTTTGCTTGACATTACTGAAGTGAAGTTACTGTGCAATTCAACATACCTGGAAAAATATTAGCAAAAAAATGTGGACATGAGGCCTGAAGTCTCTCTGAGTGTCACTGTTTTATACAGTTCAGTCTTCTCTCCATAGTACCTCAGAGGCTTTGTTTATTACAGGGTATTTCTTTGCTGTTGCTATGTAACAGCACGTAACCAAGGCTTTTACACAGTCATTGGTTATTATTTATGCTGAGATATTCAGATGCTTCAAATACATCCTCCAACCTTCCTATCAGAGTTGTGGTTAGTTTTTCCAAACTGATGACTCTGTGTAAACCTGGAAGAATGCTCTATTTCCCAGTTTGATAGTACAGTAGTCTGCCCAGTAGCTTTTCTCGGGTGGAGAAGACAAACCAAAATTCTGCCTTTGATTCAGAGGGGAATTTGTGCAGGACCACTTTCTTAAAATTTTAAGGGGAAATACACACTTTACTATCGAAGACAACTCAAAAAAAAGTTTATTCTAGAAATGGTAGGCAAGCCTTTAAGCAAACTGTAATTGTGCATCATCACCTAGCATGAGCCAGCCAAAAAATCCACACAGGGCAACATACAAATTTACAGTATTTTCTTTTAGAAGAATCAGGACCACCTTTAGATCCTGCAGTAGGGTAAGTTTTGTCAGTGCCAATAATGTTAATAAATGGAAAGCAGCGGGAAAATGCTAGAAAAACCACAACTCTTGCTATGAGCAGCCAAAGTAATGTTAAACCAGGATAAATTATAGGTAAATAATAAATAAAATATAGTTATATATTAAATGTAATCTCCAGTTAGTTTTGCCAGAATGAAGTCCAAAATTTTGGCCAATGTCCAACCTACTAGTCCAAACCCCAGTCCACAATCAGATTTTCTTTTAATCAAAGTCCTATTTAGCCTCCACTATCTGTCCTAAAAGGATAGTTATGGTCAAGGCTTTTTGCTGTGTTTAGCAGTGGGTACGTATTGAGCCAAACTGGTGAAATAGTAGCACCCAAACATTGGGACAACAAGGTTTCATAGATGTAACACCCTGTGTCAGAGATTCTGCAGTTTGCAAGAGCAGACCTCTCCAGTGCTGATAGATCTTGCCCAACAAAAGTTCTGAAACTTGTTGGTTGCATCGCTGTCAGGGTAGTTTTTGCAGTTTATTTTCCTCATCTGACATGCTGGAAAATGGCTGTTTACTTCAGTATTTTCATGGAAAACAGTGCGTAATTGAGGTTTCTGAATTAAGAGTTTAGGCTCTTGATTCATTCATTTGAATCTTCATAAATCCAGTAGGCACATGTAAAACATTTTGGGACCTAGCAGTCCCAAAGTCTGTTTTGGTACAGTCTGTAAGTGCTACCTACAGTGAGAAGCCATGCATGCTTGCTAAGGACTGTTTTGTCCTTGGGCACCTTTTCTCCACTATGGGGGTGTTCTACATTGATAGTTCTTGTTAGCAGGATGGAACAAACTCCTACAGTCAGGTGATTGAAAAATTTAAGACATCTCTCAAAACTGATGATCCATATGAGATTGCCCTTTGTACACTGGAATCATTTGTCATACTGTTCTTCTGGTGTAGTTTGTCAGACTTAAATTAGTATAATTAAAATGTGGGCATTATAATTTTTCAGAATTAAATGTAGAACACTAATTCCACTAGTAAAACCTGCTACTGCTGGCAATATATTGCATCCCTCATGCCCTTATTAGCTTCCTTGTGTTTTTAGCCGCACAGTTTGAATTGGCTCTTCCTCCTCTGTATTTAATAATGTAAAGAATAGTGGGGAATTTCATCACCAGTTATGACAGAGGATTATTACATCAAAATGATGGATGTAAATGTGTAAGATTTTCTGCATTGGAGCTTTACGTGTCTGTGACATCAGTTTTCCTATTTTAGCTCAGCATTAGGTTGTTTTCTGGAAAGAGATCTACTGAAAAGCAAACTTAAAATCTCTAAATGGCCTAGATGATAATCTATATAAGTAGCTATCTTTTATTTAGCAAGTTAACAAATTATATGTATTTGCATTTGGACAGAAAAAAGTTTGCAGTGCCAAAGATCTGTAAATATACAATATCTGGTGCTATGCTGTAAACTGAATCAGGTTCATGGATACAGTTACATCAGACTCTTATCAGTATAACCGAGATGGAAGTGTAGACCCACTTTCTTTTGGAAATAGAAATTTGAGTCCTAAGGCTGAGCTCTGTGAGTCAACCATTTCATTTTTTTTGTCTGTTTGTTTTTAGTTTTGGTATTAGGTTATCTAGTACTATAAGTAAATTTCAAATGTATCTATATGCTTTATTAATGTCAGTGGTGAGTATCCATCCATTAAAAAAAAACCACCATGCATCAAATCCAGCACAGCACTCAAAGTTTATAACCTGCTTCGGCCTGAGATTATGAAAGGTTTGGGCCGAATATTATGCTTGTGTTCGAAGTAGTTCATATCCTGTAAAGAAAAAAGGATTAAAATAACTTTCTTTGGCCTACAAATGCTGATTTCTAGTTAAAAATGAAGCTAAAAACATTTTAAAATTTTAACCATGAAATAACCGTGTTTAGTTTGTTCATTCCTGGTACTCACAATGCAAACGCTGTGGTGTTCAGGAACATTCAAAGTGCAGTTACAAACGAGGTCAGAGGGTAGTGTTGCAGCCCAACGTAGAGTGCAAATGTTAGCTACCTGCAAGCATTGCTACTACAGAGCTGAGTGGATAGTTCTCTGTGTTGGAAAAAATTGTTTTACTGATCACCATTTTTTAAATTAGTGAATGAACTTCTGATTCCTAGAAAAAACAGCAAGAGCTGGACTTTTAAATTGAAAACGGAACAGAAAATGAAATACCACAAATGACCATGTATTATAAGTAAATACTAGTACTCACTTTTGCGATGAGTTAGGAATGAGACCCCTCAGTTGTCCATGAAGCGCATCTTGAATATTGCCAGATGAATAGAGCCCAATTGGAGAATTATAGGAGGAGCTCACTACCTGTCTTTTGTCATCAATATTTGCTGCTGCAACAAAAGGCTGGGCCCTTCTGTTGTGAGCTGTACCAATAGGCTTGAATTCCTGTACATGATAGGCAGACAAAATACACAGAGCTACAATGCACACCAAAGCTAGTAATGAGTAAAACTGACAACACCAGTATTGTTAATCTGCATTTTTTACTTTTGCAACTCTGTTATTTTTTAACTGGTGCAAGCATCCTATATTTTTCCATGAATTTTGTATATGCTACTTAAGCCATACGCATTATTTTCCTGCCTCTAGGCAAACAGAAGGCTTAGAATAAATGGGAGAAATATTATAGTGACTTTTCATATTGTTCTCGAGATTTTTCACTGTTTATATTCTTTTAGAAACATTTCATGGATAGTTAGCTTGACTGCTTTGCTTTAGTGCTAATCTCTAGATTCTGCATTTTCATCACATACTGATAGAGGGATTCCCAAAAGTATGACTTTTATTGTAAGTGTCTTGCCTAGAAAACACATGATTTTAAACACTTCTTTTAACAGAAATAATCTTGAATGTACCTCAGATTGAGAATGTTTTTCTGAACATATTTCATCTTTGAAGCATACTTGTGCATCAAAAATTGTGATGCTGGTATAATTTAAACATAATGTGAAATCATCATAAATAAGTAAAACCCAGAAATGGATAAATTTGAAATCATTCTTCCTATGTTTATTTATTTCTGGAGTACTATTTTTTTTAATTGTTGGCCAGGATAATTTCCTTCAGTTCTGGAATCCATAAGGGATAAGATCTGGAAGTAAAATCTCTGATGACCTTTCAGATACTTAAAATCTTCTTCTGTAGTGGTTGGCCAGGAATGATAAAGGCTACTGACTGTGTGAAAATTCACTTATTTGTATTGTGCATATTTACTACAGTCTCCTTTGAGTCCCTTTCAGCTCAGGTCCACCCCTAAGCCTCAGAAGTAGACTTCGAAAAAATTAGCCTTGTTATCTGCTAAGAGATTATTTTCATACTACCCTAGTGGGTGAAGAACATTAGCTGCTGCAGTCCATCCAGCTTCTGTGGCCCTGATGTCCTGCAGCATTCTTTGGAAACAGTGCTGTGAGAGCACTTGAACTTCCATTCATATGGAATAAAAAGCTTTTGTTACTAACAAATAGGTGTCTACAACCTGAATTGATATTTTCTGGACCTTGCCATGTTAAGATAGCACAGGTCATTAATACTTCAATTTCCATTGAAATCTCTGCTGGTTCTCTGATTTGGCTTTGGTTTTGAGTGTGATTGTTGTACAGCAGTTTCAGAAATATATTTAGGATCAGAATAAGGAAAAGTCATGGATATATAGAATGTGCAACCAGAAGATGCAAACAGTAAAAAGCAGTTTTATTAAATGAAAATGTTTAGCAGCATTGCACTTTAAGAGGCTACTGAAAGCAGCAATCAGATAAATGACCACAAAGATTTTATTTGCAATTCCTTCTTTCTGTCTGATAGAACTGAGTTGCAGTTAACAAAATGTATTAGTAAATGGAAATAATCTAATAGTGTTTAGGATCATGGCTACTTAATGAAAGGTATTAATATCAAAGTATTTAAAATTGATTTAAATCCATGTATGATTCAAAATTAACAAAACCAACTCAGAACATTGTAATTTCATCCCCCTTTTTCATTTCCTATTGAGGAATGAATAGAAGATGAGGTACCGTAATAGCATATTAACAATGTAACAGTTGCGAAACAAGTATTTGCAGTTAGTCAGACTTACATACTGTTTTCTTTATAACTCATCTAATCACATAAAAGGTCAGTGACAGAACATACAGCAGCAAAAATAGTCCAGCTCTTGTGTTTACTATATCTCATCGAATCTGCAAAAAGTCCTCTTTTAGTTCAGAAGCTAAATGAGAACTGAAAGTTGTTGAAATTCCTAATAAGGAATGTTTGAGATTTACATTACTTAATTTCTTAAATTTTTTTCCAACTGACTGATGTCCTTTTTGCAGGGTTAGCTACATTTTTACATTGATATAGGTATCAGGAATAGAATTAATGTAGCTCCCAAAGTCTGTAGAAAGGCATCCAACACAGACCATATGATGGCATTCATTGGGGTAATTGCTGTGACAGAACACAAATGTGTACATTTTGGAGGTATCATGTGGCTAAAACCTTGATCTTTTAAATGCTGTTAAAAAGAGGGGGTAGGTCCTCAAAACTAGCTAGGACAATTATATTGTTTCAAAAGTTGATTTTAAGTGGTAATAGACTATTAAGTTACTTTTTAGAAGAGTGGCTTGTATTTTTCTTAGATTTTTATCTATGTGCATAGTGTATCTCATAGGAATGTATAATGTCCTTCAGGACCAAAAGTCTAGTCTCACTGAATAAAATGTTCAAAGGCAAAGATAGATGCAACTGAGAAAAGCTCAAATAAAAACAATTCAAGATATTGTGGTAATGAATATAAAATAGTTTTCAATCAGGTTAAAGGGATTGTAACAGAAAACATTTACAGGTCATCATGTTATTTTACATTGACAATATAGCAGAAAGGATTTTAAAAATAATTTTATAATTTGCCATTTGTGAAAGATTATCTTTCTAATTATATTCATTGAGAACTGCATGTACTAAGTCACTTTTATATAGTTTACAATGTGATTGTATTAGTAATTCTTCAAGTGGTCTGTTATTTCCTGTTATTTATCCATCACACTATAGGTTGCTCCAGACTAACAAAGTTAGTGTGGTTGTTTTTTATGTGGGAACGTGTAACTTTCAAGAGTCACTTTCAGTCAAGCCACTTATTGCTGTAAGTTGGAATTATTGCCTCAGCTTCCTCTTCCAAGGGTTTAAAAATAGTGAGAGCTTTCATTGGGCTCTGACAATTGCCTCTGTCAGTCTCCAAATGACTCTTGGGAGATGCTAAGCCTGATACAGAAGTTTGGTACCGTATAAAGGTTCCTTGTTCCATAGCTGTAAGTAGGAACAATATTTAGTTGTCTATCAGTTTTCACATAACCATCTCCAAGCATCTGTAGAAAAATTTTTATCCACTGAAGATACAGTAAGTGTTCTTTGGCCAAATAGTTGGCCAAATTGCTGAAAAATTTAAAATAGGTTTTACATTCATTTTAACTATCTTTTATTAGCCTACAAACAGAAACTAGATACTTATTAAGAATATTGGTTAAGTCTTCATCTGTTTTTGCTATTTAGTTGGCTTATAATGCATTTTTAATTACTGACATCTCTTAACTTTCTTGGTGAATTTTAAAATGTCTATCTGGCAAGAGTTAAAAAGATCTGATTACATTTATAAGATCTATGACCTTTTGAGCAATTTTAATTTTTATAGAAATGGAGGAAATGTAATTCAGTGGTTTTCCATTTCTGCACATCGGTCACAGAATCCCAGAATCAACTAGGTTGGAAAAGACCTCTGATCCAACCTATGACCTAACACCACCTTGTCAACTAGACCATGGGACTAAGTGCCACATCCAGTCTTTTCCTAAACACCTCCAGGGATGGTGACTCCACCACCTCCCTGGGCAGCCCATGCCAATGCCCAATCACGCTTTCTGTGAAGAACTTCCTAATGGCCAACATAAATCTCCCCCAGCACAGCTTAAGACTGTGTGCTCTTGCCCTATTGCTGGTTGTCTGGGAAAAGAGACCGACCCCCACCCGCCTACAACCTCCTTTCATGTAGTTGTAGAGAGTGATGGGGTCTCCCCTGAGCCTCCTCCTCTCCAGGCTGAACAATCCCAGCTCCCTCAGCTGCTTCTCATAGGACTTGTACTCCAGGCCCTTCACTTGTTGCTCTTCTCTGGACATGCTCCAGCACCTCAACATCCTTCCTAAACTGAAGGGCCCGAAACTGGACACAGCACTCAACGTGTGGCTTCACTAGTGCCAAATACAGAGGCAGAATCACTTCCCTGGCCCGGTTGGCCCCAGGTCCCTTTCTGCCTGGTCACTCTCCAGCCACTCTGTCCCCAGCCTGTAGCACTGCAGGGGGTTGTCATGACCAAAGTGCAGGACCCGGCACTTGGCCTTGTTGAACCTCATACGGTTGGATTCAGCCCATATATCCCACCTGTCCAGGTCCTTCTGTAGAGGCCTCCCACCCTCCAGCAGATTGACACTCCCCCCAACTTGGTGTCATCTGCAAATTTGCTAATGTAAGACTCGATCCCCTCATCTGGATCATCAGTAAAGATATTAAACAGGACTGGGCCCAACACTGATCCCTGGAGGACACCACTAGTGACCAGCTGCCAACTGGATGCAGCACTGTTCACCAGCACTCTCTGGGCCCGGGCCTCCAGCCAGTTCTTAACCCAGCAGAGAGTGATCCTGTCCAAGCCATGGGCTGCAGCTTTTCCAGGAGTATGCTGTGGAGAAGGTGTCAAAGGCTTTGCTCTTATATGACCTAGACAGCACAGGTTGTGCAAATATTTGTCATCTGGAATTAAAGAAACTTCGTACTATTTTCCTTACTGATATACAGTGCTTCTGGGACTACTGTCGTGACTAAATATGTGATAAAATTTAATTTAAAATTACAGCAATTGTAGAACAAAAGGCTATATTTATTTTTTTCCACAGGGAAATCAGAGTGATGGATGCTCTTGGATGGAAGAATATAATCTAAAATGGAAATCATCCCAGGAATGGTATAGCACAGTTGCTTGCAAGCATTTTTACTTGTCTGGTGCGTACTATTTATTAAATATACTCAATGCTCCTGATTTTTCTAGGAAGGAAAGAGAGATATACTAAAATGAAAAGGCTGGTTTTAATCTAGGAGAAACAGTTTTTCTAATTGCCAAATGGAAACAGCTTTTCAATAGTCTGCCAAGTAGCACTTAGTGAAATCTTGTGATCTATTTTAAAGTAACTGTCCTTTTTAGGAATGCAGCTTTCATGCAGAGGGATTACTCTTCTGTCATACATGCCTGCATGGTTTTCTCTATAGTTTTTTTAGTGAATTTGTTCCATTGCTATTCATTTAATGTGTATCCTACTATTCCACAAAAATATGCATTTAAAATAGTTTTGTTTCTTCATTATAGTATCTCCTGCTGCTGAAGAGGCTGTGTTATTTCTGAATAAGTTTGCTGTATCACTTAATGCAAGTTTTTAGATTGGAAAGAAGAGAGAGAAATGAAACACTGAAATGCCATGTTTGGAAGTGTCTCTGTGAAAACTTTGGATTGGTGGGAGCACTTATTGCACAGGATTTATTGACATGGAGTCTGCACTTACATTTTCTAGGATAACACAAAATAAATACTTTGACATACTTGCTTTGAACCTGCAGTTTTAGGATCAGCAGAATGTTCTTCCCTCACTCCTCTTGGGAGAACACCAAATGTTTGTGTAGGTTAAAAAGGAATGACAAATAAATAAAGGACTAGGTATAGGCAGTAGCTAGCTAATTAGCTATTAATGGTACAGAGGCTCTGACTCATAGTAGCTCTTCTTTTTGAGCTTCAAGAGAGAGGAGGATGTCAATTGAGTGGATTTACTCTGGTCACATACAAGGATCAAGACTTTACTGGTCAGAAGTGGTGAATTTGCTTGTACAAGACCTGTACATGGATCTTGTACAGAGTCGTAAACTTCAGTTCTGTGGTGTAGTATAAAAATGTATGGAAATAAAGAGATCTAGCATTAATGGATCTCTTTATTTAACCATTACATCAAATTGAATTATGTGGTCTGATGAGTTCATCGCTTAGGTACTTGTTATTTATTCCTGATTGAAAAATTTCCTCAAATGATGAAGAATCTCTAAAAGAGTTAAAGCAACTTAAACTATATCAGAATAAAAGAACATATTTTATTTCCATAATAGAATGATGGTGATAAGCAACAGTCTTAAAGAAATATGAGAATGTATTGTAGATTGTTAATGTTTTGTTTCAGTTATAGCTGAAAAATCAAAAACATTCTGTCAGATAAAATGGTGTTCATATATGTCATATTCATGGTGGTCTGTATTAGCTTAAACTGGCAGATAATGGATGAAGTTCTACTCAAAGAATTTTAATGACCACAAGGGAGATAATTTATAATGCAAAAAGGCAAATGGAAATGGTTAGGTAACTTTTCACAATTCATACCTGTGGTTCAGCTTCCAAATTTATCTTGAAGGGATGTGCTCTGCCATCTTCTGAAACTTGTGGGGACCATAATTTAGTTCCTGCCCTAGAAAGAGAGAAATGCAGAATTTAAATATTTTGAATTCCTATAGGGTTGTATATGTCCCTATGAAATATAATGCAGCTTGGGAATGTGCAGGTTTTTCTCTGCTTTTTTAATGTTTTGACATAAAAAAACTTTGATGATATGTAATCAATATATATGAAGTGTATTTACTTTTAAAAAAATTATGTATGCTATGAACAATGGGAAGCAAATTGTTAATAGTTTCCAAATGCAAAGGGAAAGGGAAAGTACTGCCTTTCTGATCTGAGCTGACCAAACTTTTTAAAGTTTTACTTTTTTAATGGTTGATAGAATGAATGTTGCGTCCTCAGAATATTTTGCACAAGTAAGTGAATATGATAGCAATAATCCTAAACCAGGAACTTCAATTTTTTTTTGTGATAACAATATCCATGCAAAGCCTGCTTTTAAATGTAGAAGTGCAATCTAAGTATGCAAAGTATGTGCAAGCGTAAATCAAAGTGGCACAGAAGATTCTTTCAGTCATGTAGGCAGGGATAACAAACACAAAAATACCAGTTACAATTCTGTTTTCATTGACAAAGTGAAATATGGCAACTAATTTTACAGTAGCATAATAGTAATGTTAAATACTAATCTAGTACTGTTTGTTATATATACACTTATCACATCTTGAAAATGGCTTTCCAAGATAGTTGTTAAATGGCATATATCAGAACCTAGAATTAGCTGTGGGAATTTTTAACCATGGTGTTTGCTCTAGTAATTAGACAATGATCCTTTCAAAAACAACTCCACCTTCTGTATTTGGAAACAAATATTGTGCTTAGCTGTAATAAAGAGCTGTGCTTCCTTGAGGGCCTCAGGTCAATCAGGGCTGTCCTAATTTTGGAGAGAGCTGAAAGAGTGTGCTAAATGATTCTGATTAAAGCCTGAGCAAACTCAGCTGGAGATGCAAATGAACACGAAAGTTTCTGGACTCCTGCAGTTTAGGTAGGAGAGCGTTTCTTAGTTTTGTTTTTAATGTTGATTTGAGAATCCTGTATCTGGCTTAATATGTTGTGACCAAAAGGATTTGCTTTAAACTTGCTCTTTTGTCACCCTTTATGAATGCCTGACATGGTGTTTTCCCTAACTGAAAGGATATACTAGCAGCTTTGTCTGTGCTTGGGAGCAGGAGGCAATGATAAGCACCTGTGGCTGAGGAAGTACTGGAGTAGAGAAGTCACTGAAAAAGTGACTGCTAGATGAAGGTTTTATCATTTCCCCAAAACATGAGGGAAATCTGCTTGCTTACTGATGGTAAACACAGGATTTATGGAGTCAGCAGAGTCATGTGCCAAGTAACCTGAGAGAAATAATTTTTTTTGTACCTATGAAGATGAGTTCTGGGGAGTCTTGCTTGGCCTGGAGCTTGTGGGGTGGGTCTGGTTGCTTGTAATTTTAAAGACGTCATGAAATTCTTCAAACTATTTTAAATAGTTACACCATATAATAATTGTAATGTATAATCAGTTGGTTGAGTAGTATCTTCTTTCAGAAATAAGCAGACATGTACACATACCTCTCTATTTTCAAACAAAGCTGATGTGTAGCTGCTTTAATTCTCTCCTGGGCATCATTATGTGTCATGTTCTCTGTGCCTAGACCATCAATAGCTATAATAACATCACCAGGGCACAGGTTGGCGGCTGAAGCCTTGCTTCCAGGTGTAATCTGAAAAGACCAAAATGTAACTGCTTAATCACCAGGCATGCCTGAAAATTGATAGAGAAAATAAACTTCACCATGCTTCCCTATTTTCTGTTGGATGGGGGAGGCAGGGAGCGGGCCTGTAAACAACTATATGATTGCCTACAAAGAAAGTGAATTCTTAATTTTGCCAGACCCTCTGTAGTTCTTTTGAAAGATCATCAAATAAATATTTTATTTATCATAACTTCAAATTAGATAGAAATTATCTTTACACTTCTGCATAAGTTTCCACTCTGACTTCTGTAGTTACTGTAACTCATCTGTGAATCTTCTTTCCTAACTGCCATATATAACTTGCTTGAAAAAAAAAGTTGTTTTCCCCTTAACACCACTAGCAGAAGAAAAGAACCTTTAAGAAATTGTGTTAATTAATGTTCATGGGTATGATGTACCATTGGACTGAATAATATAGAAAGCAATGTTTAAGGACAAGTACAACAGTTCACGGTTTCTTTTAGCCTGGCCTTTCACGTTGTATTGCCAAATAATCAGAAATATGCTAATAATACTAAAATAATATTTTTCTCTTTATTCATGTCTAATTCAGACCCTGAACTCCTTAAAGTGCTTATCTTTAAGTCCCATTGCATTTAAGTAACAGTGTCCCTGATCCTCCAGGTTGATCCATGTGGAGCAATTCATATCTTATATAAATGTACCACCATCAGTGACATTCGTAGAAATAGCCCTAAGCTTATCTTTCTGTGCTTGCCTTTTTTTTTATCTACTTGATAATCTTCTACATGGCTGTTAAAATAATTGAAATGCAAGATAATTTTGCTTTAAAATAACTCTTGTAGAGAGGCTATGACCTTAGACATTACTGAAGCTTGTTCTAGAATTGCAGGTTTCTATGTGCAAAAGGTGACTTCTCATACCACCACAACACTTACACATACCACATACACAACAGGTCTTAGGTCACTGAGTGGGATTTGGGTCCCTTATTGTGTATTACCATTTTAGGTGACTTTTGATTACCTAGACAACAACATGAAATTGATGGATGTAGCACATAACTCTTCTCTTCTGAAATAGCAGAACAAAGGGGACAGACTGATTCATCCAAAGTAACATTAGTTGCTTATTTGTAAGTAAATGAATCCCAGTGTGAAGGACAAAAATGTCGACATAGTGTGACTTACAAGAGCAGTTCTTTTATCTATGGCACATATTAAGTAAAAAAGCTATTGGAGAGAATTTTTCTCATTGTAGGTTCTGCTACCACCAAAGCAAGTGTTATCTTGATTATTAAAAGTGATTAAGGAGGACTGGAAAACATGCTATGGAGACATTCTGTAGTTCTGATGTTTCACAATTTTCCAGGAAATGAGGAGATTAAGCTGCCCAGTGTACCTCCAGCATGTTCTGAACTCCAGCTTTGGTGAAGCTGGCAGACTTGTCTCTGAAGGTGACAGTACTATCAACGTAAAAGCCAAGTAGAAACATTCTTTTTGGTGAGAGTTTGCTTTGCGGGCTCTTTTTCTGCATTCCAGCACGTAAACTTATTTTTTATGTCACTGTAACAAACTGCGATGCATATGTTATTATCAAGTGAGGCAGACTTTCCGAATGGGTATTTGTGGACAGCTGGAGGCTTTTCCACCCTCACCCTTCAAAAGAACAGACTAATGTATTGTGGGCTTAACAAAGTGTTAAGGTGCATGAATAATCTGTTTGAATATAAATCAAGGAAGTTGCTTATAAATTCTAAGTCTGAAATCTCCAAAATTGTCTGTTTCTCAAACTTCAACAGCTGTAAGTGTAAATGAACGGCATGGACCCCTTACATCACTGTAATAAGATAGAAGAATGATCATGCTTCTCCCTTTCACTGGGAATTGTTCCTGACTTTGCTTAGCATGTTGTGAAAATGTCTGCAATGACAAACTGCAGCAGAATTCCTAGTGTTCCAATGTGACTGTTGATGCTCTAATACCCAAAATGGGCAAACCCTCTCAAGAGTAAGGTAACTTGTATAACCCTTATATAGTTTACTCAGTAGATTGTGCTTTTTACATGTCACAACAAATCATCTGCTGTATCTGTGACACACTGCAGCAATGTACTGAGATAATGATCCTGCCTTATAAAGCAGCATATCTGTAGCAGCTGTGCTGCTAGTAGGACCTAACCTACTCTGTGGTGATGGTAAATCCCCTGGATTTTATAAGTTGTCACCAGCTGCAATGATACCATTTATATGTTTGGATGGGGTTACCAGTTGGTGGGAGCAAGGAGGAAAAGGGCCAGGAGTCTGTATTTCCTATTATTTGGCTAAATTGTGTCTCTTGGGCCTTAACACCTTGATGGGGGTGCTGAGCATTATGTGCCCAAGCCTGCTTGGGTGCAGAGCTACCTGCCCTCATATAATCTTTTCCCTCATCTGATATTCCTGGGTTTGACAGAAAGAGCCAGCTTTCTGCTGCTAGAATGGAGCAGGAGGAATATGGCTGGGTGTCACTCAATATGTTGAGGAGGGGAAATCTTGACTGTTGCTTATAGGGAAGCGGGACTGACAAAAGTACAGTGGCCTACATTTTATAGAAAGAGGCAGTGTTATTCATTGCAAGATTCCACCATATCACGGGTATAATATTCATATTGCGGGTACCTCAATAATGTAAGTGTTGCTGTTTCTTAAGGGCTTATTATTTACATATTAAGTGTGTATTGTGAACACTTAGAATTGTGTTATGACTAGTGTTTGTTGCTTGCTCACCTGGGCAGGTGAGGTAGATTCTACTGTTGCTTTGGGAAAATTTTTGTCTTGCTCTTCAGGACATGTCTGTATGGCATGCTTGGTACTCCTGTTTCTTAGGTAGCTTGGATTTGGATATATATAAGGATATATGTTGGTCATTCAGATGTTGTCACAGACTATTTAACCACATATGGGTCAATGTCTCCTACGAAACTGAAGGCAACCTCTCTGCATCTCCTAATAGACTTGCAAAGCTTGTCATGTTACACCATCATAAATTTTCAGGCTTTGTGTTTTCTGAAGAGAGCTATGAATGTCTGCAGAGTGAATAGATATAAAATTGAGTTAATATGAATAGTAGCATTGTGATTGATAAAGGTCTATATTAAAATAGAACTTAAATCTAGAGTTGATAATATTTCACCATTCCCTCCAAACTTAAAAAGTCTCAGTTGTTCTTGCAGTGCTTTATTCAATAGAACTTAAATTCTGGCATTCCTCTAAATGCTTAACCCAAAATGTTACATTATTCTGGTTAGAATAAACCAAAATTATTCAGTTTGATTAAGCTAAGGTTTTGATCAGTTTCAATAATGCAATTTCTTTGCATCTGTGCAAAGTTCCAAGTATTTCAATAAATGTTTCTACTATTCATAGTTCATTTGTTGTTTCTGACCATAATAGAATTTAAATATGTCTATTATAGTCCCCTCTTGTTCTTTCTCTCTCCCAGTGATCATGGTCTGTGGTTTTTGCATTTGCTTGAAACAGTCAAAACAGCAGAACAATTTGCAGATGAGCTATTGAGGTGACATCTGTTCTTTAGACAGGTGGATAGTCTCTTATGTTGTCTGTCTCTCTCAACAAGTCCTGCTAAGAGATTTCCTTGTTGAACAAGGACTATAGCCAACCAAACATAACACCTTTTATTTTATTCAAAATGTATTTGAAAATAATTTCTATTTATTGTTTTATGGCAAATATTTTAAATTTTTTTCTTGTCAGGACAGTTAAGCCAAATGTGAACAGGTTGCTGGTGATACCTTTTACAAAAAGAACACTTATGCCCCAAGAAGCAAGACTTATGAATTTTATGAAAGGTTCTCTATTTCTAAAGGAGTATTGTATGAATGCTTATTTAGGCACTCTTTTAAATGTATGCTGTGGCAACAAAAATATTAACTTTAAACAATTCTACCATTAATATACTTGAATTTGAGCTAGGCAAACTTAACCATGTAGGTTTTTTCCTATACACAATTTCATTGTTCTACTTGAAATGTGATTTTGAACATTGCTGTAGTATGCCAGAAACCAATGGCTTTTGTCTTGTAAGGCATTTGGTAGGTATGAGTCAACTGCAAAGTAATTTATTCCTTAGAAAGTGACATTTATAGTAACATCCTTCGTTATTGCAGTTTTAAACTTCATTGTACTTAATCTAAACACAAAGAAAATACAAACCAGACACAGCTAAAATGTTTTTCATTGGAGATAATGGAAACTATTTTTCTTGTAGAGGCCCATAAAAGGCAATGAAGGTCTCAAAACATTCAGAGATTTTTTTTTATTAATTAATGTTTTTATCTCATTTTTCTCCAAAGGCTTCTCTATGTCCTATGAGTATTTTTCATGTAACTACATTCAGTCAAATATAATAGCATTCTGATTTACTTCTGTTTAAAATACATAAAATGTTTTATGCTTTAACTTAATTTAATAGTTTATTCCAGATTTATAAATTTTTACTAGTTAATATGTGAGAAGTTGATCCTTAAACTTTCTACAGACTATTGTTTGGAAGCATTTTTACTGCAAGGCATCACCAGTAGTATCCATCCATCTTCAAGGTTCTTGACACTTGCTCAATACCAGGCATAGTGTATATAGTGAGTCATAGTGCAGGGATTTGTTTAAAAAAAAAAAAATAGCAATTTGGATGCTCGTGGAACACATACTTGGTGTGTGTAAGATCCTGAAAAGCAGTAAAAATATAGAGAGAACTAATTCTGGTCTGATGTGCACTGAACACAATTTTCAAAATTATCAAAATATGTATCCTCTCTTTTGAGTAGATCCATGTCTGTAGATGCAGAGCAGTTGACAGTGTTGTTGTATGCTACATTCATTGACTAACTGGTTTCTTAAATTTGAGATATTAGTTAATATATTGAAATCCATGAAAAAAATGAAGGCTCAGATTCTTGCTCTTAATTGGGGGGGAGTGAAGGAGGTAGGTAAACTTTCATTTTCTAAATATGAGAAAAACCCCCAAATAACTACCTCTTTCATATTCAGGAGTGGACAACTTTCTCATAATTCACTGATTTAATGTTTATGGAAGTGAAAAACTTCACATATGTAAAAAGAAGTGCTGTTGCCTTTGCTGGCAATAATCAGAACTTGATTTAATTAGATAAGAGTCCAATTAATTTGCAAAGCACAAACTTCCAGACATGAGGAGCTGCTGCCAAGCAGTCTACACCTCCAGTGATCTGAAAGGCTAGTCGTGAAAAGGATAAAAGTGAGGTCTTGCCTTTACACAACTTTGAATGCCTGGGAAATCATGCCAACCTTTTTCTGCTGCCGAGGCACTTGAATTTAATTTTTGAGGCATAAGTAGAAGCGCAGTTAGAGTATCTTAGGCCAATTACAGAAGCCTGTCACACAAAACTTGTAAAAACTGTTAGCATTTCAGCTGGCTCTCTTCAGAATTAGCAGCCACTCGTTAATCTACTCACAGTTTTGTCTGAACTCCAGAAAGGGCAAAAATCTACAGCAACTTTTAAATCGAAAAAATAGAAAGGAAATGGAAAGAGTACATACCCTGGTTATGATTAAGGGTTGGTTAAAATCTATTCCTCCTGAGAGCCTGAATCCCCAGGGTGACGGTCCTTGGAGAATAACGTTTTGTGGCATTGTGGACAGTTTTTTCTTGGTTACTCTTCTTTTTTCCTTAGCTCTGTGTGAGGAGCCAAGCTGTAGGAGGAAAGTTGCTGTCAGCAGAGCACCTGCTGTACAGGGCAGCCGACCTTTTATACCTCTTAAGAAGTTTTACTCATTCCAAAGCTGTGGGCACTGCACTTTATCCCTTCGGATGACGTCAGCCAGTCCCTCTGCTTCTCCACCCACAGAGGGGAGTATAGCACTCAGACAAATAAAGTTTGAGTGCTGGAAAGTTTACAACAAATACATCAGCTTTATCTGCTGTTTCAGCGTCCCCCTCAGCCAGACAATCAGTAAGCTTCAGGATGCAGAGTCTTTCTGGTTTCTTAAAGCCACTCTGTTGCTCATTTGATATCATACTGATTACGTTGCTGGTGCTCGATTCAGCCATGCAATGCAGTGCTTTGACTTTGTATGTGACTCTGTTTCATGTAAACAGAAATTCTGATAAGGAAATTTCCCTTTCAAAGTCTTGTTTTACATCTTCTTTGTAATGTAATAGTTTGTTGCACTAAAAAGTCCTTCCAGCCCTCCAGCTGCATTTTTTTAGATAGTCACTTGAGACCATGGCATGCACCACTCCTAATGCCTTGAAAAATCTGGACTGATGTCATACATATTTCTCATACTGAGGAAGAGAAATGCAGTATTAGGTGATGATGTCTTTTTCGGTTTGGAGAAATGTTAGCTTTTTAAGGTAGTTGTCCTTTACTTGTGGCTTGCTAGTAGATAGTAGTGTTCATCATGGGTTTTTGTAATTGTGTTCTTGTCTAGAATATTTCAAAGACCTTCTCTATTTTCAGAGTGTATTATTTCATTTCCGGATCAGAACAAAACCAATGGTAGTGACTGTTCCAAAGTAAACTATCAGAAAGGATATCTGTGTCAAAAAAATTTGCAGTGTGACAGTCGTCAGCTTGTGGGGGTACAGCCTGCATTAGGAATGTGAAGGAAGATAGGCACATTTAAAGAAAGAAGGCAGGTGTTTAGGTCAGTGGTATCTCAGTCTCGGTAGCTCAAATATTTTTGTATATTTTGAAGTTCAGGAAAAAATCCACTAATTCCTTGTGAGTACTGTATAAACTCTGTTATGTCCTAACATGTTTTGAGATTGGTTCAGTATATGCCTTCAATATATTGACACTATGTGGTTTATCCTGATGGATTACATTGTGTGTGTTCAAGGTCAGAATTTATTACCAAGTAGTACTTCAGTTTCTTAACTTTTTTCCTCCTCCCTGATATCTGTTTCAAGTGAAAATCCCTCTCATGATTGCTACTCATTTTTCTATTCCTCCTTTGCTAGTGAATCCTGTAATGTGTTTTGATTTGTAGCTGGGAATGAAGAACATATTAGATGTTTTCATTTAAAGAGTTCTTTTGTGTGTAATTTGCATTTTCTCTTTCTTAGAGTATTGACAATTTCAAATAGTCAATCCTGCAATGCACTTCAGTAGAAAATGATTGGAAGTATAAGCATTTCAGCATCAGGTCAAACTCAGATCATAATCAGGCTCTGAGTTCCAGTGTCAAAAAGTTATAATTGTATAATAACTTGTTCACTGTAGAGATTCCTTTCAAGTTCCCATTATTAAGTTATTGATTTATTTCTTAATATGTAGACTTATTTTTTGGGTTTGGGGGTTTTCTTATTTTTATTTTAAGAAACCCAAGTTTGAGGTTGCTTAAGTGTTTGTAAAGTTTGTTCATGTTTCTTTACTATACTGAGATTTGCTTATATGTCCCTATTAACCTAGTTAGATATGTGTAAGAGAAGGATAGGTTTAACCTATCCTCCTAAGTGATTGCTCTTAATTTCAGTGGAAATCGTATGCATATATGAAACTGAGATCTTGCTCAATTTCTTTTTTTTTTCCCCCTGCCTGGTTTAATGGAAGGGTGACTTGCTCTCCAAGGTGCTGTTGCTCTGGAGAGCAATTGTTAGATCCTGTTTTATTGGTGTTTCACAGATTCACCTTTTTTTTTTCTTCTTTTTAGAATTACAGAGGGGAAGAAAAATAAAAGATTTGAAAGGCAATACTGAATTGATGCTTCTGACACAGGGCTGTTTCCTAGTTTCTTTTCAGTGACTGCCTTTAAGAAAGTCCCTTTACCCATTAACACAGTATGTGTACATTTTTTTGGTTTACCTACCTAAAGCACTTCTGTTCTTTCATATTGTACCAAAATGATCAGCTGAGCTGGATTGAAGCCAGAGTCTTTTGTCCACTTAAAAGCATATTCCTTTCAGTAAAAGAAGAGCTATTTTCTTTTCTTCTGCCTGGTTTTAGGGCATCATATCTTCTTTCATAATAGTTGTAGGTATGAAAATAGATTTTTTGTAAATATGTAGCAGTGTGACATTTTTCTTTTCCTTTTTTTTTTTTTGTGTGTGCCATTGAAGCTTCCATATAGGAAAACAAGTATTTATTTTGTTGTACTATAGGATCATTGGTGTTAAACCTTTTTTACCTGCAGATATACATGCTCTGAATTTAACTGCCATGCTATGAATGTATGTATAAAGTAGCTTCCTCAGAATCATAATGGAGTCTTTTGGTTTGTAGTATGACTATCCAAACGTTTGAAGTAGACTTTTGCTCTTTAGGTTGATTTTTTTTTTACTTTTGTGCCAAATATTATCTTTCTATCCAATGCAATGTGAAAGAGTACAACCACTGTTTTCCATCCTCCCTCCTCCCCTGAAAACTGGGGGCAGGGAGGGAAGCTGTGTCAGATTTCTTCATATCATTTAACTTTTTGAGATTTGGGAGCTGCGGTCACAAATTAGGCATTGGAATAGTAGCACAGTGCACAAATCCATCATTGTATATGATGCCCCCTCATTATCTTTGGACAATCTAACTCCTGTGCCCATGGCATGACATTGTTTTCCATGTGGCTAGCAAAAGGCATTCTTCCTAACTCACATCAGATTATTTTTGGTTGTCAGTTTCCTATTTTCTCTCCCAGTATTGCCCTGCCTTGGTGGAAGGAAATGTTGTTTTCCTGACAATTTGGCAGACCAAGAGTTGAAAAAAAATGTTGTAAGGAGCAAATGTTTTAAACCAATTCATCCTTGTATAAACTTAGGGAGTGCTCTGTTTCAGGCTGCAGAATTAGAATAAACCCTGGCACAGGAAGAAACAAAGAATCAAACAAGCAAACCCTCTTCAATGTCTGTATTTTAAGCCATAAACCTCCTGTCTTATTTCAGAACTTAGTCTATAACATAATAAACTATTGGACTAAAAATCTATAACATAATAAAATATTGGTCTAGGCCACTGTTTGGGAAGGTTAGACAGTAACAGCCTAGGATACTAAATGGAGCCTGAAAATCACTTGCACATGTGGAACAACATGTACTGAAACTGGATTTCCAGAGGTGAAAGGTCAGAGCGTTCCAAACTGCACAGCCTGTTTTCTATTTCAAAACTCATGGGTATATGGGAAGTTTTCTTATAATAAACACTACTTATTTTAAAACAGTTTCCCAAAGCAATAAGACTGTTTATGTACAGACTGTAGTTTTTCCTAATCGCATTGTTAGGGAGCAGGAATGGTTAATAATTTGGATCCCAGTGAACTTTTCATTCAGTGAGCTTTTGGTTGGATGCCTGATAAATTAGCAGTACCCTTAGTTTTTCCTGGCAAAGGAGAAATCCTCTCTCCTTTTCCTTGTAAGTGGTATGACAAGCAGCTCTGTTATTCTTCCCTTGCATCTGGCAAAGAAAGGAGAAGTGGGACTCTGGTACTGGATTCCTCTCTCAGGCATTAGAAATTTCCAGGCTGTAAATACATGTGAGGTGGAGAAGGACATTCTTACAACTCCTTCCCACCTGCCTCAGCTTTGAAGCAGTAATTTAGGTCAACTGCCCTCTCATTGATAACATTTGGTTATCATTTTCACATCGCTCTGGTACTTTTCTCTGCTATTTAGGTTCTGAGTAGCAAACTGAACTGATAGGCATTTTCTTAAACTTTTCTGTATGCAGGTCAAGAAGCCAGTAATGTCCTGTTTGTTTGGTTTTTCTTTTGGGGGGGGTTGGTTCGTTTGTTTGTTTTTGTCCCCCCCCCAATTTTTTATCTGTCAAAGGTTCATTTGTTCTGAGAATACTGTAGAAACTGAAGACTTGACTATCACTTTTTTTCAAGAAGCTTCCTACTTGACAAATGGGAAGTAGGTGCCTTAGAGCCCTTTAAAGCCTACTTTAAGGATCTGTTCTAAACTAACAAACCAGTAAGTGGAAAGTAAATATTTCTGAAATGTGCCATTTCAGAACTGTTTCATAAACTTCTAAGCAAATTTCAAAACTTGTTTAATTACAGATGTGCTTGGTTTTCATTTCTGCTTTCATCTTCTCTGTAATTTGTGCATTACGTGTGTGATTTTTTTTTCTTGTTTTCCTTTTAATTTTCAAAAAACCTAAAGGAGCAGTGGAGGACATACATAAAATAATGAATAGTGTTAAAAAAAAAATCTAAAGAATATGTTGAATGGAATGAGATGCTGATCTCATATTAAGGCACTGAAGTACTGTTCACCTTAATTTTGAAAACTCATGTCTATAATCTGTATTTGCAACTCTGTGCAAACTGACATATACATGTATTGACTTTCAGTCTATGTTACTAAGATTCTGATAACTGCACTGGTTTCCTGAAGTGTTGCTTCTGTCATACAATTTCTACTTTGCCAGTTTTACAGGTGATTAGATATTATTGTGAATAGGGACGAAATTTGTTGTCCTTCATTTGGTTGCTTGTGACCCTGATGTAGTGTCAGCTCATATTTTAATTATGGCAAAAAAGGTGTAAAGCACTTCTCAAATTTTGTGCTTTATTGATGCACTTATCTAATTTCACAATTAATTTTATGAGAGTTGAATGTTTTCTGAAAGGATATGTTTTCCTGCTGTGCATGAAAAAAGGTTTTTCCCTTCTGTTCTGGCAGCCTGTAGAAGTTCTGATGGAGAATCTTAAAGGTGACTGAGGAAGGAGTTGTTTTTCTTTTCAGCTCATTCACTCATCAGTGGTCCTGCTCCTTTTAATAGCTACAGTCAAACATCACCTCCAAATTTGGCAAGCTGATGCCTTTTTGAATTTAAAGTTAAAGCCCATTTTGGCACTGGAAATGAAGTAAGCTCATTCCAAAGGAGTAAAGTTGGAATGAAGTTAGCAAGGCTCTGTGCCAGCAGCTAAGTCCAGTATGCTTCATAAATTAATATGCTGGCACTTACATATTTTTTTTAACAATATAAGCTCTCTGATGTGCTTGCCCGAACAAATTACCTGAACAAATTACCTGAACAAATAATGCACAGAAGTTGTTAGATTTCTAAAATCTCTTTCATGATGCATATTATAGAGCAACATTCAGGAAAAGAGTCGAAATATTAGATATGTAATGACATGTACCTACAAGAATGAAAATATACTTCTTCAGATACCCAGCAAAGTCTTATTTTGTATTTCTACAGTAATTAGTCCTATTTCTTGATTTCATCTGTGATTTTATGCACTTAACTATTTAATCTTTAATGCTACATGGAAACTTTAACCTTGTCTTTTCAGGAGAAAAACTTATCATATTTACTAAAGGAATAGTGAAGAGATCAAGTGGGATCAAGACACTTGTTCTTTCTAAATCTTAGAGGTAAAAGGCAGCCATTTACCACTAGATTATTTTCAATGGCTGGTGATAATTCTATGAAATGAGCTTTTCTCTGGTAGTGGCTATGAACAGGCATGAATGTGTGTTCTGACAGCTTATTGCCCCATATACCACTGACAAGCAGATGTTGCTACCTTGCTTTTCGGCCCTGTTAGAAGCAGACGGGAATGCTTTTTGGTGGTTTTAGTAGTTTGTCTGAGATGCTTTGCACCAGCTGGGGTTGTTTCTCCACCCCAGGCATCTTGGGAGGGCAGAGACTGTAGAGCATTAACTATTGTTATGCTTTTCCTGGATGTGTGAGCTGAAAATGGGAGGTGTGCTTTTGTCCGTGTAGGCCAAAATACATGTATGAAAGCTTTTAGTATACCAGTGGTAGCTAACCATACATCTTTTTTTGTGCTGGATTGCATGATCCAAGTCAAGTATTAGCAATGAACAGAAGAGAAGAGGCTACTGACAGTCTTTCTGGAGGAAGTAAGGTGATGAGGATCAGGGAAATGGGCAGTGGAAGTGATGGAGATAACATCAGCTCTTTCGAAGGGGTATGTTATGTTGTAATTCAGAAAATAGCAGTAATTTCAGATACTTAGAAGCTGTTGGCTGACTGTGTTTCAGGTATGACCCACTCACCTTCTGCTGTGTACATCTTGTTTAGACATTGCATTCTTTCTTTTCAGACATGTATTTTGTAATTTCTATTCAAGCATCATTTGTGGGATGTGAATTACTGCATCCACACTATTCAGAGACTAAAGCTGACCCAAAATGCTGTGGTATGTCCCTTCTAAATTAGTTATAATTAACCTTTTTCTACTCTTCAACTAACCAAGATAAAAGGTTACAGGCAAATAAATTACCTATGCTGCTACTGGAGAAGGAGCTGATTCTATCCAGTAGCACTTGATGTGACAAAAATTTCAGAGAATTTTGAAAACCTCAAGATTTTAAGAACAGATCCATAGTATAACTTGTGTGACTAGAGCAACTCATCAGGCAGGAGGTAGTAGCAGTGCTTTTTGAGTAGATTAGCATTTTATTTAATAACTATTGGGTGACAAGAGGAAGCTTGTTCTTGGAGTGGTAGAACTGTCAGCTCAAGATCCTATCTGTAGTGTATCTATGTCCCTCCCCATGGAAATACTTGTATGTATGTTTTCTCCCTTCTTCTAGTTTATTTTTGTTAATTAAAGTTTATCTGGAAAAAGATCTGAATTGAAGTGTCAAGAAAATAATAGTGATTTCTTGGTTAAAAAGAAAATGCATATGCCTGTACGGTTGTGATTTGCACTTTATTCCTGCTCTAAGACTTTAAAACTTTTTTTCCTCTCTTTATTTTTAAATTATTATCTTCTGACTTATTGAGAATGCCTTACATTGTAAATAACAGATAAAGAAGTATGGGAATGCCATAACTATCAACAAAGTACCCTTATGGAAGGGGGAAGAAAGGTGGGAGGCAAAGCTGCTCATCATGTCTGGGGCTTCTTCTGAAGTTTTGCCCAGTTTTCATTCTGAGCAGTTCTTTTTAGTCCATGTCTTTATCCTGGGCTGTAAAATAGAACTCTTTGATAGGGCTCCTTGGATATAAGAGAGCAGAGCAAAGTGCTTATATGCAACTGTACTCCAACAGTGTGAATGCCATTGAGAATGTCTGGTGTTTCCCTTGGGCTTGCTACAGGTTTTTGGAGGTATGTAGGCATCAGAAGACTGTAAGGATTTGGGCTATGGTCCATGGCGGTTCATCCTGTATCACTGTAGTTAACAGGATTTTCCATCAAAAACTGTTTGTGAGCTTGTGTGCATTTGTGTGCATGAGAGAAAGATATCTTTAATAATAAGTACTTACAATTTTTCCATATCAGTTTACTGACTCAAGACCTCTACCTGGGAAGCTTAGAAAACAAAAAAAGGGAAAACAAAAAAAAGGTCATTCTGCCTTAAGCCTGAAAGAATACATGGATTCTTTTTTCTAAACACAGAGCAGTCAAGTGTTTCAGAGCATGTGTCAAACTTTTAGATCAATACCTTGACCTATTTTGTGGTTCCCAAGAGATGAGACTTCATACACAAACAAATGATGAGATCACATGTGAGATCACATGTAAGGCCACAGTCACCTTGTAGTTCAAGTGCCAAGCCTTCTGAGTGCTTTTCTTTTAGAAACGGGTATCAGAATTTTTTTAAATATACAATTGTTGTCTTACATTCCATAAAGTACTGTGTTCAACATCTATTTTTCTTTCACCTTGTGGCTGGGGTTTAGCATTTTAACAGCAGTTGCTATGGAAGAGTTAGCCATGTTTATTGAGAAATGACAAACAGCAACAGCTGAAAGACAAATATTGTATTCTGTTTTAAGTATAAGGTGGGCCCTGAGCCAGAGATTAGCAGCTTCAGAATGTGGACAGCCACAAAGCTGGGTCCTTGGTCCTGACAAACACTGTAGTTACTCAGGCGTAAGGCTTAAATGTAGCTTATACTGTAAGTATTTCCACATTAAAATTTTGATTTCTTTCTGCTTGTTAAAAGGACACTGGTGGCTTGTCCAAGTCTGTGAATTAGTTTCTTAACAGCAAAAGAAAATACCAAATGGAAGCAAATAATTATGTGTTCCACACTTTGCCCTGATTAGAGTTTTTGCTTGCTTTTGTTCAGTGAATGTAGGGGTAAGTGTACAAGATTAAGAAAACATTTACAAAAAGTGGCTGTATCATGAGAAAGGATAAACTGCAGCAGGGACAAAACCAGCAGAAGCTTAACTAGGGCAAACTTCACATTTTATCAACATGTAATTAGTGGATCTGAAATGGTAGATGTGACAACTGTCAGATATGCATATCCAGTCTTAAAACTGGTATTCCTGTATCCCCTATTGCTATAATCCAGTATGTAGGGAGTTAATATAATTCATACAATAGCTGAGAATTTTTGCTCCTGACGTTTGCTGGTATGGTAGAAATCCAGGCCAGAATCTGAGTGTAATTCCTCCATGGCTTTTCAAAGGGTAATCCTCACTCTAGAAGGCGAAGACAGGTAAATCATGGTATTTACAGGTAATGCTTTGAAATGTAAGTAAATTCTCCTAACAAAATCTCTCTGGAAATAAAGACCTGGAAACTGTCTTGCTTACAATCCTTACTACCAACTCCCTCCAGCCAAAAAATGCCCAACAAACCAAACACCAAAAAAGCTGAAAACTAAAAGCCATTCAGAAATGCAAAATAAGTCTCCCTGAAGGCTGTTTTTTTTTTTCCTTTCTTGCTTGTCCATTGCATTTTAGTAATTTCTGGTTTTGCACTTCCCAAAGCTTGAAAGTAACTTGCTAAAGTCTCCTCAAGTGAGGGAATGTCAGGATTTTTAAAAATTTTAAAGTCAGAAGAATCTTCTAACCAACTCAAGTCTGTGTGGTGTGGGAGCTGTTAGCCAGCATAGGTATTATGGCCTGACGCAGGAGACCTCTTCCATCTTTGGAAGTTCTGGATTTTCAGTAATAATGTCAAGATGCTGAGGTGTTTTGGTAGACTATTTTTCAGTATTAAAATGTTTCCTACTTCCATGGCTGGCTGCCTTTCCTTCAGTAGTCCTTTTGCCTCTGGGGCTGACAGGGAGAGAAGGTGGTAGAACAGGAGGGAAAGTAGGATAGGTCGCCCTTCAGGGAGGGCATTAGGAGGCCCATAGAGCTTGGAGGATTTCAGAAATTACTTGACTTCTGTCAGGCTTGCCATAGATATTTGTATCTTCCCCTTTCCTAGTCTGGTCTGACTGTAATAGTTGCCTTTCTAAGGCTTTCCCAGGGAGTTATCATTTGTGGAAGCACAGGATGTGTGTGGCAGAGGAAGAAGGTTGGCAAGACTGACTCCACAAAATAGGCCAGGTATCCTTTTTCTAGGGTCTGAAACAGCTCTCCCTGGTCTTGTCTGCCTCTGACATCTGAAACATCTCCCCTCTTTTTCCTCTAGTAACCCCCCCACCTCTCTGGTTTTGGTGTTTGGGTGTTTTTTTTCTTTTCTTTTTTTTTGGATAGTTAGCAGTAATTTCAGGATGCTGTGCATGGAATTTATCAGTGATGTGTGCAACTGAAAAGTCAGTTTTCTGTAACAGTTTAAATACCAACAGTTTTGTAGTTAAAGCTGTGACGATCAGAAATTATTATCTGATGCTGACATAAGTTTGGCTCAATTTCTTTCTCTGACCACTCTTCTTTAAAACTCCTTTTGACTTAAATGGTAGGTACAAAAATTATGCACCCCTCTGCAGCAGTATGCTTGCTTGAGAACATAACTATGGATTGGTGGCTAGAAGCAAGTTTTTCTGAGTGTCCTAGATGATTTCCTGTGTTTCTGATGGCATATGGCTTTCATACTTTCTGCTTCAGATGGTGTGTAGTGCTGCTTTGTGTCTTGTACCTTAGAATTGGCTGCAGGAGCAGATTAAGTGAATCTATAAATAGTTTCTTGAAATCTTCCATGGCATAAGTATTGCTCTTTACTACCCCAGACATACTGGGCACATTAATTTGTCTTCTTTTATGGTGTAAGGAGGGAGAGGTTAATTCTCACCTGTTCAAATACTTCTAGTTACGTGTGAAAAAAATCCCTATCTATAACAGATGAATTTGTGGTAGTGTAAGGAAAGCCTCTGGTGGGTATTAAACCAGCTGGTATTTGTACATGTTTCACATTACAGTTTGAAGCATCAAGCTGGGGAAGCATGAGTTGGGTCATTGCATGCTTGGGGTTTATCTAGCGAATCACAGCGACAGAAGCAGTGCGATGACCCACTTAGAATGACATGTTCAATCTCTTCAGTGTTCCCCATCTGCAGTGCTGGTTCCAGTTGTATGCTTAGCCCAGTGTTGAGAAAAAAAATCTCAATGCAAGTGACTGAAGGTTTGATTATTTTAATATAGTAGTCTATATCTTTGGTTCTTAAGTCTTGAAATAAAATTACTCCATTTTATTTTAATGTAAGACAGCCAAAAAGTCTTGCTATTTAAATAGTTCCAGTCACTTGGAGCTAGAGCTCTGCACCTAAAGTGGACACACATGAATACAGGACCCTCTTGCAAAGGATAACATAGGCTTGTGACAGAAAGGTGAATCCTCTCCTTTTCTGAGGGAAGTATAAAGAGTCATTGTGTGTAACTCTCTGGTAATTCTTCACTGGTAGAAATAAATAATTACATTATTCTTGGGATGTTTTTAAAGTGGTTTACTGATTTATCTGATGAATGGAAAATGTAGGAGGATTACTTTGCTATTCGTTTATGTGGGTGATGAAATAATGGCTTCCAAGTTTGTTATTTGTGTTGGCAGCAGGAAAGATAAATTGTTGAGATGTGAGTGTCTATACTGAGGATAAACCTAGCAACGCATTTCTGGTTGTCAGTCAACACTTCCCTCCCCTGCCCTGGTGTCACTTGTGATGTAATGCCATCCTGCTGTAGTGGAACCCTCTGTGCTCCTGATCTGTAACTAAATGTGATGTCACTATACAAAGGCTGCTTAAAAAATTGCTATAGGATAGTCATTATAGGCATTAAAGCTATTTTAGTGAGAATGCTTTCTACTTTCTGGAAATGTAAAATAGTCTCTTACCACAAAACTTTGCTCCTTTGTGACCCCTGAGGAAACAGAAGTTAAATACTCAAAGGCATAATTCTTAATATATTACATATGGGATTTGCATTGATGTAAATGAAACAGGAGCTGGGAGTCCCAGGTGCAGGTGCACAGTGTAACCAACCAGCACTTGCCAGTTAGGTACTAGAGAATGGAACTATCTGCTCTGCTCTGTCATGGGAGCAGTTAGAGAAGTAGTTTCTGCTCTCTGCCTACAATCATACTTTTCAATATAACAAAACCAACCCAAACTGGACATTCAGTTGGCTCAGGGCTTCTCTCTTGTGCAACTTTAGTTTCAAGCTAAGACAGAAACTATTAGCACTACTGTGGGATCTGTTGACTTCAAAGGAGTTTGCTGTTAACTGGAGCAAAGGCAGGATTTCACCATGTAACTATTAATGCTGTAAGGGATTATACTTAGCAATGACCTAAGGTCCTTCTAGAGCTACTGACTTCATGTTTCCAGCTTCCCATGGGCTCATGCACTGCTTTTTCAAATGCACAGGAAGCACCTCGTGTTCCTGTCCTGGTTCTGTATATCAGCATTTAAAAGGCAACTAGTAAATGCCAGGCATTGCAGAGTGACAACATGCTTTGCTTCAGTGTGGGTGACAGAATGTGAGACCTGCTAGGGTGACCCTTTGCTTAGTTTGGGACATAGATCACTACCCTGAACTGCTCGTGCATTAGTCTCCCTGGCTTGCTGGTATGTTATGGGCTTTCTTGTTTTAAGAAGCCTTTACCTCAACAGCAAATACACAGCTTGCTGCAGAGTAGGCACTGAGATCAACTGGTTTTTAGGGATGCTGTGGTTATGTTACATATTCATCTGTAATGTAGCACAACTCTGTAACAGACTTGATTTTATTGGACTGGCACTGACTTTTCTTAGTCTGATAGCACAGCTGCTAAGTCATAGCATTAAAAAAAAAATTCTCCTAGAAATAAAGATGCAGGCTACATGGGTGACAAGAGAAGAGGAAATTGGTTTGATCTCTAATTTTAAAAAAAAAATCTGTGAATATCTGAGACTTTTAATTGATTTATTCTGGTCTCTTCCTAATTATTAAACTGGCTGGCCTTTAATTCCCCAGGTCTCTCTTCCTCTGGCCTTAAGGACAAAGCACCACCTAGTCCTGTAGGGTCTCCTTCATGAGTTTATAAGGGCCTATACAAGGAAACTCAAAAATCCTTCAGTTTGTTCCTTAAATAGTGTAGTTGGGATTTCAGCAGACACAGTAGAACTGAATATATTTGGTTTGTGTGGATATAACTTAAATATTTATCTACTTTTTGATTAAAACATTGACTGCATTCTTTTCCTTAAGTGTCAATGACTTGCTATTTTCATTGCAATGGCCTATATTTTCACTTTTTTGATCCACTTTTTGCAATTAGCAGAGGATTCTATTTTACCCCTTAAATACTCAGACCCCTAACTACCCAGAATTTATTTATATTAGTGAGACTACACTAACCAGCAGGTGTTATTAGGCTAGTTTTTATAGAAAAAAGGCTATTAAAGCACATTACTTCCTATTTCTGACAATTCTCACAAGTATTGGCACAAAGCAGTACTTCAGTGATGTCCTGAAGCCCACGCTGGGTCACCCAGCAAACAGAAAGGACAAACCACACAATGTTTGATTGTGTATTCCTGTATTTGCTTGTCAGGCTGTAAGAGGAGATGCATGTGGTGACTTTAAGCAAACTCAGCATAGGAAGAACACGTTTACTTCAGTGATACTAAATTAGGCCTCGTCTAGATCGAAAGCGCTCTCAACATTGACGCTGCTTATACTGACAAAGGAGTTCCTGCTGGAATTTTAACAGCAGTCCCACTTTCAGCTACACACAATTTATTTAGAGGTGTTGACGGTTTTCCATTTTCCAGCCCAGCAATCGTACATGAAAACTGAGCATGAATCGGACTCAAAGAAATGGGTTATTCCTGCCCAAATGCAGGTTACTGTTGTACTGGATTTGTCAGTGGTAGAAACACACCACACACAGCATTTCAGAGGGGGCAGCCTGGCAAGGGCAGCCAGTGTGGTGTGGTGAAGCAGGACCAAAGAGGTACTCTGAGGCACTGGCAGTAACTGTGTTACCAGTCAGTGAAAAAAAAACCCCAACAAAACCCAAACAACACCACACCATCCTTCCCCCCACCACCCCTTCTCCAATCCCTAGAAGCTGCTGCTTGCATATTTTGCCTCTTGTTGAGGGTTTTTTTGGACAATTGTTCCTTGACAGATGGACATTCCAAGTGTAAGATGTTCCCCCAATATCAGTGTTTTCCTTAAATCTTGTTCCTATGCTGTCACTTTACATGGGAGTTCTTGTTTTGCTTTTGTTGAAGGATTAGGATGTGGGAACTTTCACCAGGCATAATGAGTTTAACATAATGGGTTACCATTGTGTATTTTACCTTTGTGCTTCTGGAGTGAAGGGTTGTTCTGGTAACAGAAGAATTATCTCAAATTATCACACGCCACGCAGAAAGTCCATAATGATGCTTTTGCACTCAAGTTGCCTTGGGGATAATGACATAGAAGTGGACCAACTGAGAGCCCTAAGGCCAATGCTAGTTACCCATATATATAACTGGTGTATGCTTGATGGTGGGGTGAAAAAAAAAAATACAAGGCAAAACTATTTGCGTACAAGCTTGAAGAGTTAAGCACTTTGCAATACTTAAGTAATATGTTACATGTATTTTAAGAAATGATGGGGGAAACAGTTGTGTACTCCAAGCAAAATTTATTAGAAGTCTATTCAAGAAAAAAAACCAAAACACAGAGACCTTTTGCTTGTAGGAATTCAAAGTCAGTTACCTGAAAGTCAGGTATGAAAAACCTGCATTTTTCTAAAATCAGTTACAGAGTAGAAACAGTACTTTTTAAATATCACAGGCAACAGATATTTAAGTCTTCAATCATAAATGGCATCAAAGATAGGTAATAATCTCACAGCAAAGCTGCATGCAGATCTAGTTTAAAATTGAAAGCCTTTGAATATAAAGCTTTTGCCATGAAATCTGCAATAATAAAGGTATGCTGCACAAAGATGTTTCTTTACCTTTTTCTTAATGACATTTCTCAGAAATAAAGACATATGTACATTTAGATTTGGCTGGTAAACCATATTTTAATTAATAAAATTTTGCATAAAATGCTATCTTACAGAATTGCACTATCCAGATGTGCTTATGGTAAACAGAGCAAGAAAAGAAAAATGCATTGAAATGTTCTGTATGTAAAGAGGGCAAAGATCAAATAAGGAACTTATTTTTTTAAAAATCAACAACCAAATGGCTCTGTACAAAAAAGCAAACATATGTACAAAATGCTACAAAGACTACATACATTTTGATAATTTCGATCCTTTACCCATGAGAAATGCAGCAGAAGCTTTTGCCATCTATAAGGTGCTGAAGAAACCAAATCTGAATTTTTATTTTTATAAAGCCATAGCCATTATCATCCTGTGCCTTAATTTTATTTGCTAATTTTATGCTTACCTTTGCTTATGGAAAATATATGTTTTCAAATACTTTTGTTTCATTCAGGAAAAAAAAAGAAAAAAACACCTCTAAAATGTATCGGGTTTAATACTCGTGACTTTTTTTCTGTCTAAATTCCTAAAAAGAATGTGTAACTTGGGTTTCATTAATATACATATACATATATAGTGAAGTAAATCAGTACATGATACTTGTGAATATTTTTCAGGTGGCTATGTTAGGAAAAAAACCCCAAACCCAACAACCCATTGCACTAACACTGTTTACTTTCTGCTTATTAAAATTCCTGATATGTAAAAACACTAACCTCTCACATTTCATGTTGCTTACTATCACAACATTTTGATTGCAACCATTTAGTATCAGACATCAGTAGCAGGTTATTATTGTCTATGCTTATACCACTGTCTGTCTCTTCCTTAAATCCTCTTTCCCAAGTCTTATTGCCTTTTTCACTTCTCACCTTTTAACAGAAAACACTGCAGGTTTGTTAGGGGAAAAAAAGAAAAAAGATTTAGCCAATACCATTGCACCCGTTCAGAACACTTGCAGTTCTTCCATTTTTCACTATGCTTGCTTGAGATTTTACAATCACTGTGCATATGTTACAGCATACAAGTGCAGGCAAACAATCTATATTATAGTCTGTCATACATTGTAAACCAGTACAATAGGCAAACCCGTGATACAGCCAGTGGAAGCAAAAAATGCTGCCAAGCTAGTAAGAATGTGGAAACTCAAACAATTTTTTTAAAAATAGTAAACAGCAACTTTCCCCTGTATTACGTGCATGCTGAAAAAATCCCACCAGACTTTACGGTAGTACCACAAATGTTCTAACCAAGCATAGTTTCTCCCCCCTTCCCCCCACCCCCCATGGCAATTCCTCTGTGTACCTGTCATCAGGCTTTTCCTATTGTATTTCACATAAAAAGACTTGAAGGCAGGGAGTGTTTAAATGCTGAAATGATTCCTCTTGTCTCAGAAAAGCTTAGTTATTCACTCTGTGGTCATTGCTGTAATACTGCTGGAACGGTTTGGCGGGTGGGATGGGATGAGGATGAACTAGATGGCCTCTATTTGAGACTGCAAGCAAGAAAACAGAAGGCCAGCGTAGCATGTTTTCTAGCAGCTTTATGCAGATGAGTCGCAGAGATGCAGCATAAATAAGTAGAAAAAAAAATTTCACAGCCTCTTGACATAGTTTCCAGGGAAAGTACCAAAGAATTTGGTTCTTCTCGAGGTTCCTGAAATTAGAAGCAATAAATGAAAGATGGGAATAACAACAGAAATTCACTATGTAAGCATGGCCTTAAAATTTTTATGTTTAATATTGCACAAACAGAAATATCTACAGTTTCTTATAATATAACTTCAAAAAATTATTTTTAATTTCATTTGTGAGTTGTGAGTTTTAACAAAGTATAAATGCAGGAAGTGACAAGAAAATGAAGAGGCATATTTGATTAAATTGTTAGGTCTTGATTAAAATCTGTTCTAAAATTCTTAGTACACAGAAATAATTTAATTTCAACAACAACAAGTCTATTTAAATAATTTGAATTTTTTTAAATGCAAAGGACTAGTCAGATGATTAAGTTAGCTACATGTGCATGAGCGTTTATGAAATGATTAGGCTACTTTATCTAGGCCTGGTTATGAAATCTCTGTTTGTTCAGTAATACTTGGTTCTCACCAGTAGTCAATTCTTTAGATGTATTCATGTGAGTAAGATTTAAATTACCTGGTCTTTATGAAGAGAACAGTAATACATAGGCCATTTTGTGTCACAAATGACAACAATGCTGTACAACAAACTGCAGATATGTGTCAATTTGTGTCCACCAATTTCAAAAGATGAAAGGAACAAAATCACCCACTAATTTCAGTGGATTTTGGTTGGGATTTCTCCTGATAAAGCCAGGTTTAGGTTTATTACACTGAATACCAAAAATTAAGTTGTTTAAAAGACACTAAACAAAGAGGGTAGCAAAGGTTAGGAGGAAAAAAAAGAAAAAAGCAACCAAATTAAAACATACCCACAAACCATCCATCATCACATTTTTCCATCACATCAATGACATCTCCCTCTCTGAGCTCCAATTCATCTTCGTTCCTAGGAGTATAGTTATATAGAGCCTGAAACCTTAAATAGGACAAATGATGTATTTTAAAAAGAAGTAAGAGTTCCTTGCACCTTTGCTGAAGTAAAGGAGCTGGCTTAAACATTAACTAACAAGTAACACTTCTTGCAAATAGAGGGGAAAAGGATTTATTTTGCCTGATGGACTTGAGAGTTAAGAATTTACAGTAAATTAAAAAAAACTTCATTGGAAAGATCTGACACTAAAGACTGGGTTTGCTCCTCAACCAGTGGCTTTGAAAATAGATTTATTTTTTTAGCATTATTTTATAGTTGAGTCACCAAAACTGAGGACTACTAGAGGGGAGCCTACAGATGTATTGGCACTGTAACCCTCCATGATCAGCATCTGAAACTGTGGCTCTGACCTTAAGCTTTCTGAAGCAAGTACCACCAGCACAAGTGAGGTGTCTGTGGAGGAGGGTGCCCAGGACAGCACCTCACACACACTGTCACTGTAACTGAGGGACCTCCCTGAGCTCCTCAGCTGCAAGTGGTGTGGCAAGCCTTTGCTCTGACATAAAAGAGGTGCCCTCCTCTATGGAGAAGGTGGAGCATAATTGCTATTTGGAAACATACAGGGGTAACCTGTTCCCTGGTTAAAGAGGTTTGAATCAAATCAGGAGACAAATGCATAGAAACTCAAACAGTATTCAGACACTGATCTGTGTCTCCACCCCTGGCCAGGAGCTGCAGTTTGCAGATGTTAGCGGATAAATGGAAAGAGGTATGAGATTCCTTGACAACTTTTAATGGAGGTTTTTTGAATTGAAAGAATGGCAATAAACTCTCACTAGGGGGAACTGAAGGCACTTGGGCTGACAGCCCACAGAAAGATTGCTGCACAAGCCTGTGAGTCCTGCAGAGTCAGAATCTGCTTTTTTTTTTTTTTGTAAGCAACTGTGCCCCACATATGACTGACTGCATATAAAGAAGCAGGGTACAACTGCAGAAATTGTACAAAGGAAATAGTTTTAATTTCAAAATACTGAAACAAAACATAATCACATCCATTCCTTCCCTCTTAACAACAGTTCACTAAGTTTTAAACCTTAATGCCATTACACTTCCCCCAATAAAAGCAAAATAGCTTGCCAGTTGATGTGTTGGTACAGAGTATTTCATTTAGCTCTGTATCATTCCAGCAGTTTTCATGGCTTAAATGAGATGTTTATTTTAGTAAAAAATTGATGTTCCTGAAAGTCCAACTTGAAAATCCTACATATAGAGTGGTGCTAGGTTTAGTTTAATGATAGTCTTCTTGACTAAACTACACTTATTTTTCACATTGCTGCTTTGGACAAAAAATGAAGATACTGTTCCAAGAAAATAAAGATTTTAACTTAATATCTCACGACTGGCAGTTATCTCCCCAAGTCTGAAAAGTCTATTTTTATATTTTAATCGCACTAACAAAATGGAACAAAACTAGTTGTTTAAGCAATTACCTCTGGTAATTTGTGCAGCAGGAGTAACAACAATCTGTGCAAAAACCTAAGTGGCAATAACAGTTTCTGTTATGCTTATCATCATTCCAGGAAAGCAGAGCTATGATGATATTCCAAAAAATTATTAAATGCAGCTTCCAAGGGGACAGGAGTTGCAGATCTAATGTATCATGAATAGGATTCAAGCCAATTACTTACTCAAGTACAGTAACAAGGATGTCCCAATTAGCACTCCTTGTACTTTTGAAATGGAATCTTAGTAATTTCCAGATAATCCATTTTAGTAACTCGAGTGTATTAATTTCATTCTCTCTGTGCTAATCTAAGACTTTCTTAAGTATGAAAACTCTACTATCATTAACAACACTGACAGAATACATATTCAAAGCAAAGAATGGTTGGTTGGCAATTTAAATATATTTCTATTTTTAATTTTAGGAATAAATAACTTTAGTCATGAACTACTTAAACAATATTGAACAAAATGAAATGGAAAATTATTGCTTACAAAACTGAGTTAGGTGCTTCAGTATGTTCAACAATACCAACAGGAGCTTGTAGTTTCAGTGAGATTAAAACTAAAACATCCTATTTTAATTATATATTATCTGTGGCATAGCTGTTTGGTAACTTTTTGCCACTCTCTTCTGTCTTCAAGTGACTAATAGGTAAACTTTGAAATATTTTTAGATGTTAAGCCTTAGCTACATTTATGAGAAATTATCTAATAGGGTATATGCTGAAGTGCTCTGATGCTAGAGGAAGAATGGCTATTGAAACAGGATCATTTAAACAGGACCCAAATGCAAGACTTGAGGAAAAAAAAATCTTGAAACAATCTTGCACTGAACTTGCATTTTAACAGTCAGCACTGAAATATCCCAAGCATTTAAACTGTTTGTGAAAATAAGACTTGAGATCTAGGTTCTTCTGCAGTTTTCAGAAACGTTTTTCTGTATCTCATATTTGAATTGCACTTGTAAATCACACCAAAAAGTGTGAGCATGTGTTCCTGTGATCAAGATATTGAGGTTTTTTTTTTTCTCTATTCACATCCAGAACTGTTTCTGAATAATTTGCTTCAAGTCAGTAAAGCAGATGAGTTGAATCAATGTTAAATCTTAAACTGTCATTCTGCTGAGATGTAAAAATGGAGAGAATAAAGAAGAGTCAAATTTTACTTTTAAAAAATTATTACTCCTTTTAAGTATAGATGATGGGAAACTGTAAGTTGTCATGTCTGTCTGCATTTAATGTAAATTAAACAACTAAGGCTTTGCCCTCTGGGACCTTCCTGGATATCTTCCTACATAATGCATTTTTCTGTAAATAATCTCTGAAATGTCTTCATAATTGTACTTGGCAAGTTAACAAATTATCTGATGATGTGATGGCTATTGCTTAAATGCTAGGTTTTGGTTTAATAGACAATAAGTATACTTACGGTTCCCCCCCACCGTGTATGTTTTCATGAGAAAGCAGAGGGCGCTGTGGCTGAAATGAAATGATTTGAAATGTAATAAAGATTTGCAGTTTAAGGTCCAAATAGTTGGATAAGGGTGTGACACACAGTTGCTCAAGAGTTCATATTCTACCTTGTGTAAAACAACGGCCCATTCTGTTCCCCCTCCAATAAATTCTTAAGAGACATGACAAACAACTAAATCTTGGCAGGTTTAAAGATCTGATTTTCGGAGGCCATAATAAAAACTAAACAAACTGTGAACTTTATCAGTCCATTCTATTTATAGTACAGTATAAAGTTGGAATAGAACACTTCAACCTCTTCACAGTGAAACAGAAATAACATTAGAAAAATCAGATGCAACGGCTGAACATCATACATTCTTTGCATGAAGTATATTTTTAGATAAGCAGAAAAAAAATCTCCTATACTTAATGGCAGAATCCAGAATATTGATAGACAAAAACCATACCAATTTACATTACACACACACAGAGTACTAACTTGGCAGGCATAACATGCTATGCTTTAATTACTTCTGTTTCATCTCAAGCCATGCAGGCTGTTGGGAGTCAAAGAACAAAAAGAATACATTTAATTGTGTGAAAATAACAATTAACACTTTTACTTCAGCAGAAAAAGTAGTTTGTATTTCCAGTGCAAAGCTTTATGAAAGGAACTATGTTCCTTCTTAATGGAGCATTACCCACCACTAATATTCAATAAATCTGGATGCAATGGAAATGAAAAATATTAACCTCCTACAGAAACCATATCCTGCTTAGAAAGTCATTGACTTATACTGATTCGAATCTGGCTGGGGCCAGAAACAATGCAGGAGCAGCTGCTTGGGAAAGCTCTTGATGTGAACGGGGATCATATTTGCTGATGACTGAGGATGCCTTATGGTCATGATGTAGAGACAAGTCTGGGAACCATATCTGTTTTAGAAGTGTGGATATCAAATATTACTCATAGCACTTTCTTTCATGAATTGAGCAAACTGTAACCTGATCTTTAAGCCATGGAATTTGTCTTATTGCCCCATGATTCTCACTTGGTTTGCTTATTTCAGTTCACTCTTGAAGATGATAGAGTCTTCAATGAGAGAAGGCAGCAGTAAACAGCCCAGAGTCTGATAAAAGAAACTGAATAGAAGAACACTCTACGTAGTTTGTTTTTTGTTTGTTTTTCTCCCTTTTCGCTCTCGACATCTCCAGAAGAAATTAAAGAAGTTAAATTTCTTTTCATCAGTTTGTATATGTATATGCAGAAAATATTGTGATCAGTCTACACTTTATCTTTACAGTCTATGGAGTGTAACTTTTAAAAGGTTCCTAAAGATGCAGGCAGGAGGATTATAGACTTTTAATTTGTATTATGGAATGCTAAGTGGGAAAGAGGTTTTCAAAGTAAAGAAACAGACTCTATACTCTTTACTGTCTTCTCTCCCTCATTTAACTCTCCTCTGCCGGTGTACAAAAAGTTGTGTAATTTTTACCAAAGAATCCAACAGTAAAGATTGTAAATTAAACAGCTCTTAGTAAACCTCTTTCAATGGCTGGCTTGTCAAACAAGAAGAAAATAGTCCATTGGGCAGAATGCTTTGTATTTAGACTGGAATCTGACCTTATTTTCTGCTAATCTTTCATCAGGTCTGTAACTGAGCAGTCTGCCACAGATAGTCAGAGATGCAAAAGAACTCAATTGAGGTTAAGGATTTTTCCTAAAATGAAAGTCAATGTCCTAAAGAATGCTACAAATGATACAATGCTTCGAACATAATACCAAGACAGGAAGAAACTGGGTAGGTCAGTATTATCTTCTTTTTCTGCATATGCTTCATAAAATGAATTAACTACTGTAGAAACAGATAATAAAAAAGAAGGTGACTAAAGATTTTCAACTATATGTTATTGCCACAGAGAAAACTTGGACAAAATTACAATCTTGTGAAAATAGGGTGAAGTAAATGGTGGTATGTCTGAAGAGGGGGACCTTGGAGCTCACTCTCTACTTGAATACATTCCACAATAATACCCCAGCCGACATCCAGAAGCTTTCTCCCTGTTTTCTTTCCCTAAGCTCTCATTCCCATATACAGTTACATTAGCTAGATAGGGGACTGTTGCAAAGACTGTTTCTAGTTTTCAACTACTCCTCAGTTTACTGGAATATCCTGTTTCCTGGAAAATACTGCAGGATCTAATCCCAAAAACATTAAATCTGCAATCAAGTCAATGGTCCCAGTTGTATCCCTGATTTTCATGCATGATTAATACGCACTTGCATATATTAGTTCTGTACAGTCCTGAGCATGCAAATCAGGTCCATGATTTGTGTTCTTGTAGTTTTGGAATTAAAGTAATAAATACATTACACATTGACCAGTACACTTCTCTTAACATACTGGTTACATGTCATTAATCTGGAGGAACATGCAAAATTAATATAGGGCTTAATCCCTTTTTTATGGATCTCACTCCTAGTTGGACTTTCTGTGAGATGGTGTTGGTCCACTACTACAAGAATCCTGGCCTTCCTATCTGTGATTGAACTGTTTTCTTCATTGATGAGAAAAGCACTGTCCTTTCATACCTGGTAGTAAACATAGGCTTGCCAAAAAGCCAAGCTTTAAAAGTTACACAAACCTGCATATCTTAAACTAAAATTCAAATTTTAAAAACGGAGCCACCAGAAAGATGATCACCAAAAATCAGCAGGAACAGTGTGGAAAACAGTTATTAACTGCTTTAAGAGCCATATGTTAAGAAATCAATGCAAAGAATAATTCAGTCCTAAAATGAAAGTAACCCATAAATTCTCATTCTCACAATAGTTTAGGTTGTGTGGAGTTTTTTTCCTTTTTTTTTTTTTTTTCTTTCCATAGTGCAGATCACCTTTTTGAGGAAAGTCCATGCAAACCCTAAACCACCTGACTTTCTGGCTAGGTAAAAATGTTACAGTTATGTTACAGATAGGAAGGGAAAGGTTAAAAGGTATAAAAGGCTGGAATGACACTGCTTGGATAAAGAGAACAGTATTGAGTGAACATCATACCACAGCAAAAAAGCATTTTGAAAAATAAGGACATGGATTCAAACCTAAGAATTCAGTCCATATACATGCAATGAGTATAAATTTTTGACTCTTGGAAGCTGTAATTTTAATAAACTAGAAATGCTTTGAAAGAGAGGTAATAAAACCAGACTAAATATAAAGAGCTTTGATCTCTTACATCTTGTAGCACTGGAAATACCATGCAGTACTGCAGAGATACAATATGCTAATGGATTTATATAATGAGTTTTGGCACACACAGACCTGTTGCCTTTACTCAGACATAGCACAGCACAACAGGAAGAAAACAGAGCATACTGATAGTATTGAGACACTTGGGCAAAAGCAAAATACTGCTAGACACTGAGCTCCTTGTCCATGGAAATGCTGTTATTGCACACTGGGCATCCAGTACCATACCCTGTGTGAATAGCTGTGACCTCTGACAGGTGAGCTGCAGGATCTCTTAGACATCACTGGGCTACGAGGAGGTTTACCCATAACAAATCTCTCTCTCTTTAAATTAGCCTAGAAGAACCACAAAAACTGTGTCAAGTGAGAGTTTAAGAATGAAGCATCATGGGATTTTTGTTGCTTCATTCATACATGCAAACCCAACATGCTTTTCTTGATAACAAAAAGCAATGAGTTACAGGTAGAAATAGGTACTATTAGTACACAGTATTTCTATTGTTGCCACTGTATCTTTTTTCCTGCTGCTCTGGCACATGCCCTTACATGTAACAGTTATTCCACATGTATCCCTGAAATAGCTTAGTTGGTAACACAGAAAAGCTCAGCAGTATACAACAAATGTTGTAATTCCTTGCTGTTAAACAGAACACTTCCCTTAAATTCGCATTGAGAAAGCAAGTAAATACTTGGTGGAAAGTACTTCAAGAAAATATCCTCGTTTTGTTAGCATCACTACAAATCAGAAAAATATTTGTCAGAATTCAGTTCTTAAGGGGTGTGTGTTTAGCAAATGTGAATTCTCAGGGGCAGGGGTGAGCTGGGGGGAATGTGAGGGGAGTGGAGTGATGATATTGAAAACCTTTTCTTTGGTATTTGTGACTGTTTGTCATCAGAGTGTGACAGGATTGAAAAACAGCCTCCTTTTAGGAGAGGGGTGAATAACAATACCAGCAACAACAACAACAAAAAAGGATACCAAAAGAGGCCAAGGAGATAGAAAAATGTCAGCATTTCTCCTTGGGACATGTCTTCAGAATTCTTCTTTTGGAGGATATCCTCCCACCAACATGGTGCAATGTGACATTTCCCACCCATAGCTCCTTGCATTCCATTGTCCAAATTCCTGGTCATGCTTTAGACTTGAGCCACGTTCCAAATATATTTATGTACACACATATACGTATGTATACATATGTATTTTTACATCAACAAAAATTACAAAAGTACCAGTATACAGCTTCAAGAACTCTCTGAAGAACCTCCCTTCACTTGTGAAATTTGAGTCCTCTAAATATCTTGTGTTCTTTCTGCTGTGGCAGTACAGACCAGACCTTAATGATGGGCAACATGCATAAAGAGAAGAGGATAGGAACTATCCTGTCTTCTCAAGCCCCACCTGGCAACTAAGTAGCAAGAAATGATACCAGCCAAAACCTGCTTACACTTATTTTAATCCAACTCTCTATCCTGGCAATGCAGTCAGTGTTGACTGCTGAAAAAAGTTTGCCTACTCTTCGGAGAAAAAGATTTATCTCATTTTAGAAATACTGTACAAAAAAATCTGCCATTGGTAAGAGTGCATCTAATAATTTTGAAATTTTTCAAATAGGTAAGTATACACTGATTAAGTTTATAAAGGAATCTGTTCCTGGGATTTAAAAAATAATCCAGATTTGAAATGGTTTGAAAACAATAATTAAAACCGAGTACTCTCTAACAAGACCCCAGACCTTCCATTCTTCTGGGTACTTGAGCTCTTGTGTCTGTAAGATGGAATCATCCCCCTTGGTTAATTAATGTCTTGCCTCCTTGTCCATTTAAGAGCAATACACTGCCTAGGAGGTTCCCTGGGGCAGATATTTTAACTCTCAAAACAAATATTTCTTCTGTTTATTTTCAGCTGGGATTAACATACCTTGCTCAAACAAGGGCAAAGAATATGAGGGTCACCTAAAAAGAATTTCAGTGTAGGTGAGGAATTTTCTGAATTTTGCTCCTTAGGCTAAGCAAAAGCATCAAAAGCACTGCGCCAACTGATAAATTATTAAAAGTTGCAAAAACAAGTGTAGTACTCTGTTTTACTTTTTCTTTGAGGTGGAATGTACCTAAGTCCATGACAGATTCATACCCGGGAAAGAAGCCTTATGTCTCTTCCCTATATCCAAAAAACCCCAATAGATCTGGTGGATCTTAAGATTTCCTTAAGTCCATTATGTCTGTGTTTTCTGTGAATGCACGTTGTAAGACAGGATGGAGTAAAAAAAAAATCACCAAAAAACCCAAAAAAGGCAGGATTTCTGGCACAGATGTAATGATCAGCCTTCTAGGATAGTTTCTTTTTCCATGACATTTTCCTCTTTTCATGAGCAAATGAACTCCCTGGAAGTCAGCACTGGAAATTAACTGTCTACCTAGAGCAACTCTTCAGTTCTCATATTTCTGCCACAGAGCTGCAATACTGGCACAAACTGTAATCCTGAAGAGGGAATAATCTTTGTCCAGTCCTTGACTAACAGAATTGGTATTTAGAACATGACTCTGCAGTGATGCTTTACTGTGAAATTTATGACTCTTCTTCCAGGCATTGCCTTGAAACTGAAAACACAAACATTACCTAGTTTCTGCATACTTGAATACAATTCAGTTCCGTTCCATTAAATGAGTTACTCTGTTGTCCTGGTATTGACTGGAAATTGAGTTGAAGCTTTCTGCTTCCCTGTCAGTGGTATCTCCTTAAGCCATTTCATTGTATCATAATAGTTATAGTTTTACCTTGTTTCATTTGAAGAAGGCCTATTTTAATACTCCACGTGTTATGTTATTTAATATTAGTAAACAAAACAATACATCTGAAAAGATCAAACTCAGTGTTAGCCTTGCAGTTATTTAATATACATGAAGATTTGCAACAATCCATAATCAAGAGGTGCAGTTACCTTTAACTGTGGTGAGTCTTTCTCCTGCTGATGTAACGGTTTAGAGAGGAGGGGAGGTGGGAGGGAAGCAATAGACAGGTATGTTGTAGGAACGGAGTGGAAAATAGGTGTCTTGGCAGAGTGAAGTGGAAGATTAGAAGAAAGGTGGAAAGGAGGATCAGACTCTTCTGATGTTCCCACAAAAAGTAGAGCTGGCTTAAATGTTTAAGAAAAATGAGAAGTTGCGCTATAAAACCAGCTGTGAAGGATGTCAAATGCTCAATAAGGAGACATGTAACTAATCTGAACAATCACAAATGTCATGCTAATTTTATTATTAGTCAGTCTACATTTCTGGAAGAGATTTCTTTTCTCAGAAATCACAAAAATGTTGCCATTTGTGGCCATGGATTTCACCTCTATTCTTACATTTTTCTCCTGTGTTTTTCAGGTCAAATAAGGGTAGAGGTAGCCTGCAAAATCTTTCTAATTAACTAGTTTTACACTGGGCCAAAAACATACTGTCCTAAGCATCTGATTTGCATGTTGACAGCCAAAGCAACTGCCTGAACAGTCTGTTGAAGTGCTGGACAGAAAAAAAGTCTGTTCTAAAACTTTGCCTAGAAACCACACAAATAGCGGTATTGTGGCATTTAATGGCCAGCACACATTTGGGATAGTTCAGTGATATGCTGTCCCAAAGAGGAACTGGGGAGGGTTTCAGGAGGAAGCATTTGTCTAACTGCCAAACATAATCTGATCCGTTATTATTAGTCACATTCTCGTAACAGAGCCTGCTATAAATATATCAGCTGGTGAAGTGACACATGTGAAGCACAAACCGCAGGGTCTCTGAAGGAGGCATGTCCCTCCCTCTGGAGAATTGGGGCCTTCTGGCTCAAAAGGGGCAGCATGTAATGGGACAGTGAGGAAAATCGTTCACTGGCTTTTTACATCAGAAGCTCAATGGCAACCAACAAGGACAGAAGGATCAGCACAACTGATACACTACATAATTTACAGCAGTGCATATACTTGCTTCTGAGAAGGGACTATCCCTTAACACTGACAATTTTTAATCATAGAATGGTTTCGGTTCAAAGGGACCTTAGTGCCTAGTTCCAACCTCCCTGCCATGGGCCGAGACACCTTTCACTAGACCAGGTTGCTCAGAGTTAAATTTTATTGAATGTAATTGCATAAAGCTGTGCCTGTGCATGATACAAACATGTAAATATAAGAAAAGGCAGAGAATATTTATACTAAGTTATCTGAATAGAGAACCCAGGTATTTCAGAAATTAAAATACCTTATCAATATTTGGTGAATTGTATCCTTCATAATAATCCATAGAGCCTCCTCCACTTGCTACTGGGAATTCTAAACTGTCATGTACCAGATCCTCCTCTATATAGAGTCTTGTCAGTTCTTCTGTTGTGTCTTGTTCTCCTCCGTAGAAATCTGATTCTTGAGGCTTTGACTGATCCCCTATATTAAGTGATAGATCTGCAGTAAAGATTTCTTCTTCATTTTCAGCAGTTGTAGCTAGCACTCTGGACATGGAACCACCTTCATATGGTGAAGGGATGTTATGGATAGCGCCAACATGTTCACCTTCTCTTGTAGTATCTAACAAGTCTCTAGGTACTTCAATAACTAAAGGGTCAATTATACCTCTCAAGTCTTTATCTTTTCCTGATTTGGTATTGTTGCTGACATGCTTATATGCTATGGCATGAGATGAGCTGGCTGAAGATGATACAGAGGTAGATACAAGAAAGGACGGAGGAAGAGCTGTAGAAGAGCTGAGAGACGCTTCTGTATTTGGAATAATGTGACCATCCTTAACTTGGTGAATGCGATTACCTGGGGATATTGCTACAGTTTGAGAGGCTGACAATGCCAAAGAATTGAGTTCTTCTAAGTCACAAAGAAAACTGCCTGGAACTGATGGAGAAGTTAAGTTGCATGTGCTTGAAGGCGAAACACCAACAGTCCTTGAAAACAAGTCACTAGTGGCAGCCTGGAGAATCTTTTGATCAATGTGTGACCAAGAGGAGGAAAGCTGTGGGGACAGTGCTTGGGAAGGCAACTTCAAAAATAAGAACAACATGGGAATTCAAATAAATAAGCATGATAGAGAATTAGGATATATGTAAATTGAAAAAGAAAAATGTCTGTGTGATCATCTGGATTACAGGGTACAATTTCAGTGACCATGGGTGTCTGAAATCACTACTACATGAATCAGAACAGCAGGAAAGACATTTGAAACATGAAACTGTATCAGGTTTTGGCTTGAGGCATAAATGTCAGGCATTAAGACAGAACTGAATCATTACATTCATGAAGGCAACTTGCATTTGATCTGCTAAAGTTATGTTATTTATGGTGCTCTGTTAGTGAGCCTGTCACAGGTTATTAAATCATACAATTAATATTAACAAATTTTTCCCTGAACCATTACTATTATTTTGAGAATAGCAATTGCAGAAGTACATTTCAGGTGTCATTAAGTATTTCTTTTAAAGTATAAAAACTGAGGTGATTTCCAATTATTCAAATTTATACTCCTACTTTTTCTTAATATTTCTGGGTAAATGTTTAAGAAACATCTTTAATGTATTGCATACTTTTATTAAGGCATGAACAGCTACAGAATGCATTTTTTTTCAAAAGTAACCTTAGTTCAAAAATGACATCAACATTTGTGAAAGGTACATTCAATTCAAACTGAATGTAGGCAGTCAACAATGCTTTTAAAATAGTGACAGCACAGTATGCAGCAGTATATTTTGAGTGTCTTTACACAATATTGATTGAAGTATCCTTCTGGTAAAAGAAACGTCCTTTTCTAAGAATGAGAGACTGGTGAGTCATACGTACACAGCATCAGTAGATATCCATTGCTTCAGTAAATACTGAAAATGCATTTTTGTTACTATTAACCCTCAAAATTAAAACTGAGTGAAAAATATTTTGATCTTATTGTTACAACTATCCAGAATAATTAGATGTAATCTCCAAGTTATCTGGACTACTGGAGACTTTAAGTATTAATGTGCTATTTCAAAAGTCTAAATTCATGTCGCAGAATAGGAAGGTTAATTTACTTACCTTCTGCTTGAGTTTTCTTGAGGCAAATAGCTTTATTTTATAGTTAGACAACCTTTGTTACAGAGTCTTCTGTAACAAAGTAAACAGTATAGACTGATACAACACAGCCTGCTAAAACAGAGCTAGGCTGTTACAAGCAATACTCAGTCTCTTTCTCTCATCTTTCCTCTCAAACAAGAGCCTCTAACATATGGTATTAAGGTCAATAATAATGCAGAAGAGACATTGCCATTTTTTAGTTTCCCATGGCTACAAGCTGCACTAGGTCTAAAGATACAGATGGACTAGGCAAAGTCAGGGACAGCAAAACTTGCTCCTGACTTGTATTGCTTATTTATTTTATTGCCATTAGGCCAGAGAACTTTAGTGCAATTGCTCTAGCAATCTAGTGATATGTGGTAAGAAACTCCAAAGGAATAGGAAAAGTGGTATCAGTAAGTGTAGTGAACTCCAGAACACCTTAAGGGCTCCTGAAGTTCTTCTGGGTAGTCAGGAACAACATGTCTTTTTACATGGTATTGCCATTTCTGAATACAGTTTAATTCAGAAACAAGATGTCTGTCTAAGAGTTTCAGCAGAAGCTTGGAGGTTTTTCTTTAAACTTATGCTAGAACCCAATGATGGCATGTTACAAGGAAGGCTTCTTCCAATTTAGTCCCCTACAGAACTAATTTATTAATAATTAAATAATAGTGGCAGCATAATATGGATATAAATGCTCTAAAGCATCACCTATGCTCAACAAGGGTTATGTGGGTTACACAAACGCCAGCTTTAGCTGCAGGACACCTTAGAGACAAGCCTGCTCCGTAGAAAATGGGGAGAAGCACTTCTGAACACAGAGAGACATCTCCAGAATATGGAGCACCTAAGCTGCCTCCTACTCTTGATTTGCCCTCAGGTACCTCTGGGTTCCTATAAGAATAATGGGCCCTAGCTTATCAATACCTCAGCTGGCAGGTACAGAATTTTATGCCACTTCAACAGTTTTGTTGGAATGGAAGAGAGAGGATCTAGTTCTCTGTTGTGAGATGTTCTGGAAAACCAGACGAGACCTGTTCTAGCAACTGTCCCAAACCAGCTAATACTGTTTAGTCATAAGCAATATTTTCAGAGGCCGCTGTTGCCTATAAATGACATTTTTGGTAGCTTTTTACAACCCCGAAGTTGTAAATAAGTGTGGAACTTATTTCAAAGTTGAAGCATGTAAATGAGCACCAGTATTCAAACATAGAAAAGGGGACAAAATCAACTGAAACAGAGATTAATAGCAGGATAAGATGTTTATAATTACACACAAAACCCACTGCCCAATGCTGAAGAGATAAAGAACAAAGGTAAAGGGGAAGATTTAGAAAATTTTCCATCTCGAGCTTTCAAAATCATCAATACTATGTTAATGCTAATCACAGTTTGTATGCAGAAACTGCCTTAGTTTCTGTCACTGCCAAAGATGTTATGCTCCCTGCACAGGTGACTGTGAAATCTCACAAGTGAATGATAAATAGTAACACAGGAATCTCTCTGCAACATCCTGTAGTTACCACTTGTGGTGGTTATCTAGACTAGGAAGGAAAACAATTCAGAACCTACGACACACATTTGGTGTGAAAAACGAAAACTTTAAAGGTCTGAATCCAAGTTCATTGACAATGTGATGACAATCACTTTACTCCTAAATGAAACAATACTGTCACTGTTGTCCCACCCCAAAGAATGTAACAACAGCCTCCTTGTTGACTGTAAATGGCGAAAATAGGAAGGTTTTACTACAGAATCACTAACAATTTTTTTGACTTTGAAAGGTACAGAACTGATCTTGGCAAGCTGTGTCCTGCATGCTCATGCGACTGTAGGCTTTTAGTACAGCTGTGTTATGGGAATGTCTTCACACTGCACTAGGAAAAGTCTACTAGATATATACTTAATGCTCAAATTCTTGCTAAGATTCCCAAATAAATTTTTTTTGTTGACTTGATTTTTCTGCCTAAATTTTGCCTAGCCCTACTCTCAGTAACATAACAGCTAAGAAGAAAAGACCATAAATCCTGGCAGAATGTAAGACACACACTTGGCTATTAAAATACTTTATTAATAAGACAGTCATGCAATTCTACCTATGCAGCAAAGAAAATATAGTATGTTTAATGCCTAAGTTATGTACTGTATTAAAAAAAAATCACAAGTCCTTTTAAACCCACTCTAGGGGTGACGGCAAAGAAAAAAAATCCTTACCTTAGTTGAACTTAAATGGTGTATTCTGTCACTAGAATAGCTTTGGGGGATCGGAGGATCAGGATAGTCATCAACACTTTTTGATGCATTCTTTTTTATGACTTCTACATAGGAAACAGGGAAGATGCCTTGTCTGTTGGTTCCTGGTATTTTACCTTCATACCAGTTTTGATCAACTCGCTTGAGAAGAATTACTCTGTCTCCCTGAAATGCATTATGAAAACGAATTATCAGCACATACATTGTAAGCATATTTTGTGAATAGAAGGTATTATTTTAACACATAGTATCATTTTCCCTGCAGTGCAGTTTCCCATCAGTCTTGAGCATCACCTCCATTTCCACATTTCTACTCCCATTTATAATAACTACGTATAAAACTACCAGCAAAATTCCAGCAAAATGAGGTGCTAGTCACGGACTAAAATGCTATTCTTTTATCATAGGGGAATCTCATGTAGTGTCCTACTCTTGGTTGGGAGAATAACATTAACACTTTTCTTTGGAGCATAACCTATTTTAATTCCTGGCAAAACTACCAGCTAACACCCTAACTGTAATATGCAACAGTGACTGTTATGCCCATTTTTCCTTCCAAGTGATGAAAGTTAAACAATAAAACCCATGCAAGTGCTTTGTTGTCAGTAAAACTGAAATAAGTGGAGGTAGAAAGCTAAAAAATGAGTCCATATGAGAGAAAGAAGTGCTTTTCCTGGGCAGTGGCTCAGTTTAGTTTTAGAGAGCTCAGTAACTGAAATGGAAAACATCAACTTTCTACTCAATCTTTCTCTGTAGTGAAACTTCATGAGCTACCCCCTTCTTTGTTTCACATGATGTGCTTTTTATCACATGCCTTTTTGTAACAAATCCTTCCCTATTAATTTTGCATTTTCTTGAGTTTCTTTAATTTTGTTTCTGTAGCTGATAGGTGGAATTCACTAAACCTATCTTTAGTGAGATGGAACAAAAGAAAACCAGTGCAAGGTAACTTTTCAAAAAACCCCCAGATTTGCCTGTCAAGATTATGACTACCACAATAAACACAGAAGGTAATTTTAAAAAGAAATAAATTACCAAATTACTCCCAACCCATAATTTCTCTAAGTTCCTATTCTTGATTTTTTTTTTACACCTCTTTGACATTTACTAATTTCTAATGAGTAAAAAACACTCGTTATTTTCAGTAATGCTGGATTAAGCTCTAGGTCAGCAACAACTAACCATATTCTTATTTTATTTCAAAAGAAAAATAAAGCTTTTCTGAACTCTAATTCTTTAAAAAACCCAAACGTATGAGGCAGAACTTCCCAGTGGATAAGAAGTACATACTACTTACACCTGAGTATTTAATATCTGCAATAATCAAGTTTCTCTATAGTGGTGATATTCCAGTGTCTCACAAACTTCAGAAATTAAACAGTTATTTTGCTTATGTGCAATACAGTGTAACTACCAGGATGTGCATAGGAATGGCAATAAAATGTTATAAAAAGCAGACTGTTATTAAATGAAATATTTGCAAGAACTGATACATTCACAAAAAAATCTCTGAGCCTTTTTTCTGTATCTTTTATCTTCTGTAATTTTTTATTTATTCTAGATTCATAATAATAGTGACAGCCAGGAATAATTATTAAAAAAAAGGAATGGATAATTGAAGAGAAAACTTGATATTTACGTGGCCAGTTAACAGATGATTGCATATGCTAATCTACCACAATCCAATTTACATGCACAACACATTTATGCTATTTTCAGGCAGCTGAGAAAGACTGTTAGCCAACAAGCTATTATGTTAGTAGTTTCCTACCATGACATTGCTTTGTGCATGGCAAATTATGAATGGTGAGTGCACCAAAGCACAGTATTGATTTGGTGTAGCAGTAGACACTTTCATGGTGTTTTGATGGAAGATAGTTCTAAACTGTACCTTTCTAAGTGATAACTCCACATTTGTGTCTGCACTGAAATTGTATTTGGCAACAGCTTCTCCAATCTCTCCAATTTGTGCAGGGGGAGGGGGCCTGGCAGGCTGTGCTTTTTCTGGAGGAGACAGTTTCTAAGGAAAAAGAAAACCCACAGATTTTCATCATTTTCATGTGGTTTGTGGACTTATTACCCAAATTAATTAAAGGAATTAAAACAGAGAACAAACCTCAACATAAGAAATTGGGAATATTCCAACTCTTCCGTGGTGCTCACCCTCATACCAGTTTTGATCAATTTTCCTGAGGATATAGACAGTATCTCCTTTCTTAAAGGACAGCTCTCTGTAACAAATTTATTTGTATCAGATGTTTATAGCTTTACATTTCATTCCTCTACCTGCATAGTTCCTGAGATCTTTACAGTTTGGAACTGAAACAGAATGTAACAAACATTTGAAGAAAAAGTATCATGGCTGTGGTCATTTACCAGTTGATCATACCATAGAAAATCAAGTGATTCACATTTATAGCTTTACATTTAGTACCTGTAAGTTATACAGGCCTGTTTTACACTTTGATTCCAAGGAAGTATTGCTAGTTACTACCAGAGCACTTAGTATAGCGTCTGCATGCAAGTATGATGTCTTTTGGATCACCTGTTTAAGTACTGCTTTTATGACAGGCATCAGAGGGATATTCTTTATGAAATCAGTAGGAAAAACCAGAAAGTATATCCCATGTCTCTATGGCCTATCACTACCTTTTCATAGCAGAGCATGGTGTGCTTCTGCTCTACATGTTTTTCTTTCAAGACAGCTATTCAGAAGCCTGAAGAACACAGGATCATGTTCTCACCATTTCTGATATTCAGAGCCTGTAATATGTTTAATGTTGAATACCAAAAAAGGGGAATAACTGAAATCACTAAAAATATTTTCAGATCCTGGCCTGGGAGATCTTTGCTGCATCATCCATTTGGCTTTTCAACAGCTAAGCTGCTATTTGGATAATTCAGGTTCTGAGTTTTCTCCCAGACACAGCTAATGTAATTCTAGTGTCAATGCTGGGCCATATCTGAATATTGTTTAAATGCCCTGGATCATTGGAACAACAGCAGGAATGAAATACAGGCACTCTACTTCAACTCTCTCATATCCTAAATTAGTGGTTCCTGATCTTGTATTTCTTATGGACCACTGTTGTCTTGGTATGGGACTTCTCACATCCTGCAGAGAGCCTGTGTAAGTTAAGACAGACAGGAAGTTGTTGAAGCATTATACAGAATCTTTATAACCCCATTATCTATGACAGTATTTTACCTTGTGTAACCTGAATAGAATTCACAACAAATGAAAAGCATTCAGTGGGTGGCCCTCAGGACCTGTGCTCTAGAAGGCTGAAGATGCACAGCCATTCATGTGTTCTAACAGATACAATGGAGGATATAATAATTTAAGACGTTTTTATTACAACGTAACTTCTCACACAGTTTGCTAATGCAGGGACTACCTGTGCAAGCAGGGTCCTCATTTCCACGGCATTTGCTGTTGAAACTGGCTTAAACAGCAGTTAAGCTGCTACAAGTTCTAGAAAGAGTTTGCTTGAATCATGAGTTCTTAAATGAACAAAAGTCTAGTACTTACTTAGAAGTCTGAGCTTTAAAGTCATATACAGCTCTAGCTGGCAGTTTCTGAAAAGCAGGCAAAGTGATTAATACATTCAGGTAGTATTACTATATGATAAACATGTTTCAACTTTTAAAAAGGTGACCAAGACTCAAAATGAAAAGGATGTGCTTTACAGTAGTTCTTGCAGAAATAGGCAATTAAATATATGGCTTTCATTTTTTTAAGGCAGTTAGCTGTTTGAAACTTAGTTTTCTAAAAACAGAAATAGCAGCTAAATTTTAATACAGACTGCTTTTGAATTTTATGTTTAACAGAACTACCAAAGTAAATAAAAAAGTTAACTACGCCAATGTAACTTGTAGGCAACTAGCTTTTTAGGTACAACGTAAATTCACATACCTAATATTCTGTAGTATTTTAGATGCTTTCTCTGTTAAATTTGTTACCTTTAGGCTAATTTCAATTGCAAATACTGTATCACTTATATATACATATATATGAGAAATTACTCTGACAGCTGGAAATTATTGGGAATATTTTGAATTTCTATAATCACATTCATAGTTTTAAGAAAGTCTGAGAAACACAGGACTGGAGTTGATCTCCTGAGTCATGTGTGCAGCTCTCTTGCTATTACAGGCAATCACGTTATATCACTCCTATCATATATTTATCAAGTTCTATCATGAAGTACATGCAAGCTCAATATTGTTTCAAAAATAAACCTGTTAAACAGTCCTACCTCTCCTCACCTGTGCAGCTGAAACTTAAACTTTCACTGTTTTCAAAGCTCTGCTGAAAACACGAACTGTGATCCGGCCCAACAGCCTCCCTCATCTAGTGTCTGCAGCTGACAAGTAACCATCACCAGATACTTCAGAGGAAGGTGCCAAAAGTGATAAACAGTATCACATGAGGGTATTTGGTGAAATTCTTCAGTGTTTCTCTGCAAGTACTTGCACAGATAAGATTGCTACATTTAAAAAAAATTTCTCTGTAGGATATACTAGTGACTAGCATGAGCTGATTATGCTATTTCTGATAGATGCTACTTGTAAGGATGTAAAGGTGCGCATCTTTTTATGAGAGGAATAAAAAGGGACACTTGTAAATTTTGCATTTTACTTTTACTCCACGTATTCTTGACTGGGTTCTCTCCCTACTTGTAATTTAAAGGCTAGCAAATATAGCATACCTAGAGTATTGTCTTCATTATAACAAAAAAGTCCCTAAAGTTATTGCAGGGGTCCTGTCAATTTGAATTTTGTAATACTAATACAATTTTCCATTACAGGTCTAAGCCTACATTTAAAAGCATTTTCCTGTTACTTGCTGTTGTTAAAAACAGTCTTTTAGACAGAAGGTGATATTCATATCATCTGTAGCTAAGCCCTTTTCACTCTTCCTTGATTTTGGTACAGCTGGTACTGTAACTACTAAAGCAAATAACAGAAGAAAGAGGATAATATTAAAAGAACAGTGGAGCTGATTAAATACAAAATACTTTGCACTTTACAAAACATACTGGAAATAGAGAAGCCTTTCTTTCATCTTTTAAAATTACAGTGATCTTAAAAATCGCTTGTAATTTAAGTATTTTATGTATTTTCAAATTGAAAAATGACTTTCTATGTCATGAGATTCTTTAAAAGGAACACATAACACAGCTCCTGGAACATTTTTTACCTCTCTTTTGTAATAAGCAGTCTTTTTTTTCTTTTTTTTTGTTGAATCAGACTCTTAATCAAATTGAAGCAATATAAACATGTCAGTGGACTGTAAATGGATCTGAATTCAGTTCTAACTGTACCACCATTTAGCAAGGTAGATAGCCCAGAGCAAACCCTTAAATATTAGCAATTAAAATATAGTACTCTCTTATGCTGCCATTATTTTGTGCAATATTTTAATAAAAAACAATCAAAAATGTTAACAATCCATAGTCTGTAGATGTTGGTTAATTTAAATGTACTTCATGATTGAATAAAATCCCTGAAGCCTGTTTGGAGTGCATTTACAGTTACATCTATAAGTATTCTTAAGATACTAAATAATACACTTCATTTTTCAAAGTGTACTTTTCAGTGATAACTTTGTGTTACTTTAACGGTGGTATGCCTGCTTCCACAACCTCTTCCAAAGCACTAATATGAGTAATCGGTAAACAATTACCATAACCAACTGTTACAAACATTAGTGTTTGCTCTAAGGAGAAGTGGTTTTGTCTAACACACTAACGACAGTGGTTTTCCATTTCCAAACAAAAATAACGGTGAAATATAGATGTTTTGTATCAGTTTTAAACTACCAAGGCAGTTTCTTTGTGTGATGCTTTGGATCTCAAAAGAGCCTTTCCCGAGTCACATCTGCTCTTCTCTGTTCCAAACATCCTCTCTTGTCAACTTTGACAGAATCTATCAATAACTAGTAAATTTATGTTCATATCTATTTAATAGTAAATGGAAGTCCACAGCTTATTTTACAAAACTTGATATTATTTTAATTTTTGAAGTACCAATCCTCCTTAATGAAAAAGGAAGATGCTGTCTCATCTGATGATATGATAAGTAACTGTTCCTTTGGTCTGCATTATTACAGTGTCTTAAAACCAACACAAATCTTGTCTTAAATATGTTACCGATTTCCCATATGGATATTGCTGTGTTATTCATTGTTGTTTCACTACCTCTTTGTCTGTAGTTCCTCTTCTCTCCCTTGGAGTAAATCGTCCCACATCAGTGAAAGCAGAAGAATAGCTTCCAGGAGACTCCTGGTCTACTGAAAACAGAAATTACGTGAAACTACAGTAAACAAAACCATTCAAATGTGTAATGCTGCTTGGTTTCATTAGGGAGGTGAAAAGATATTGAAATCTATTATTTTACCTTTAATAGAAAGAAAAGCACATGATATGATGGTTAAGTGCACCTTCAAAGAAAAAAAAAAGATACTAACTCTTAAGCAAAGGCAATGGCTGTCCTCTGATCCACAGCAGAAGAAAAGATATGAGAGAGGATCAAGAGAGCAAAATTATGCCTCACTGTACAAAGGGATGGACCCCTACTGGGCCAAGTGGAAGACATGACAGCAGTACTCGGACTTCATCAGGTTGCATGACACTGTTTCGGAATGCCAACAATATAAACACATAATTACATGCACAAAACATGATTCAAGCATGCTTCAATGAGAAAATAGTGAAGTAATATTGTTTCCTCCTAAGTGATCTAAGATGCATTTCTACTTTACCAGGGGCACATGATAGGCAGCACAAGGGAATTTAAAAAGAAGTTATTTCATAAAAACAACTCTGTTTTAAGAGATGGAATACAAATCATTACTCACCAATCTATGTGGCAGACTTCTCTAAAATACAGTTTACCAGTGTTTATTACAGGATGGTATCTTTTCATGTTTTAGTAAGAATAAAATGAAAATCTTATACATTCTATAGCTCTGCAAGTTGCCATTGTGAAATGAAAATACAATAGAACTATTTCAGATCAGAGGATGAAATTAATTGCCTCCCAACTTTTGAGAACTACGGTTTTAGTCTCCTACTTCCACAGTGATATTTGCTAGTGAAAACGTGATAGATGTTTGTCTTCTTTGACTTCATTACCACAATCTGTTCTTATCAAGTTCATACTTTTGCAAAGGAGTACAAGTGGTTAAAAAGAAAGGAACTGAAAGAAGGTCATCCATTATGTTGAGGTCTTACAGAAAAAAGATGTAAATGGTCTCTAGTGGGCTATAGGCTAAACCAAAAAAATTGAAGCTATTGATAAATATACTGGAGGCAAAAAAATGAGATCATTGTATTATTTATGCCATTGGTTGCAAGCCTGTCACTCCCAGCAAGCATATCACAGTCCCAGTTCTGGACAGGTTTCTTGATATGGCATGTGTTCCTGAATGAGGATCTATACTCACTGCAAAAACCTAAAGATACAATTCCTCCAAACATACCTATTATTTTTTTTCTTTATTCTCTAGCAGAAAGAGAAGGACATGGAAGAGGAGTGAAAATGCAGAAGCTTTAGGAAAAACAATTTCCTTTATTTCTCTACAGCTCTTTATGCAGCCAATATTGGTAGTTTTCAGTGGTTTTTTGCTATGACCTTGGGGTCTCTGTGTGATGGTGGCTGCAAGAGACACACACAGATCCAACAAACAGGAAACTTGATTTGAAGTAGAGCTCAGCCATGACTGGTGCTGATGGAAATCAACGGAATATTCTGCTTTACTCATTCTCCATGCCACTTTAGGGATATTAATGCTGACAGAGTGCATCGCTTTCCTTATGCCAGGCTCCTTCACAGCTGAAGAAGCTATCAGAAGTCCACTGTAATATGTGACCAGTGCAATTTCCAACAACTTTAGTCTCATCATGTAGTACTGTCAGCCAGCGTTAATCATGACCAGGCCTCATGTATGATTAATTCAATCCTCAACTGCGTTTTATAGCCCTTTTTTACCAAATCTTTTATTCTAAATATGTCTGTTATAACTAGTTAAGAAGAGATGGTAACAGCTTGAATTCTGAGTTCTCTTGAAATACATATTTACTATTGTGCTACTTGCAAAAGTTACACAAAAAGATGTGAGAATAAAGGTAAGATGGGTCTGATCAAATAATGCTTAATTTACATATTAGTGACATTTCCTCTTCCATCCATTTGTGATTTCAAAAATAGCTTTGTAATTTCATTAAATTCTCAAAGATACTCTGTCAAAGGACTCTATGTCTAGAAGCAGAATTCTTAAACTAAGAAATGGCACCATTGAAAAAGAGAAATAAACTACAGACTTGCCAAAGATATTAATCTAAAACATCTAGCATACAGTTTGTGCATTCCTGCTATGGATCTAGTTTGTTTCTTTTAATATTAAAAGGTTAAACTTTAAAAACACTTTAGGCTCGAGCAAATGTTTTTGAGAAAAAAAAGATGCAGTATAGCAACAAACAGCTCAAAGGAGTAACTTAAACTACAGACTGGTCATACTCACCCTGACAGTTTCATTCCAGTTTTTATTATTGAGAACTTCCCTTTTAAGAGGATAGGAAATTTCTCAAAACTTCACAGATACATCAAAATTCTATGAAAAGAACTAGTTTTGCTGCCACAGAAATTGGAAATTTATTGTTTGAACAGTGGAAATGCAAAACTTCCTAAAATGACCTTAACATCTATTCACAAAAAGTAATATAAAGCATCGGATTCATAAGAAAACAGAATCAACTTTCTGTGATACTGGCAGAATTAACAGCATTTTAATAGCTTACATTTAACAAAATAACACATTTTAGATGCAAATTTTTTTTCTTAATTAATAAAGGAAGGATTATCTCCATATTGTTTTCAGTTTGATCAGCATCTTATAATGCATGAATTCCCCTTCTGTAAGATATTTTTCTTGGGGAAAAACCCCCACAATACTTAATAACATTACTGTAATTTATAGAACTAATAATCAATGAGTTGAAATGCACTGTTACTTCAGTTGTTCTGATTGCTGTAGTTTGTGAATAGATAGCAAATTTGTCTATCCTCAACACCTATGTGAAAATGACATTCTTCATTAAGAATTTTGTGGGATGAAAGCTTCTTATAGACAACACAAAAATGGAATGAGAAAGGGTGGGAAACACGGGGAGTAAGGCTGGATAAGTCAATCACAAGGATAGAGGAAGAAAGTTAATCCACCTTGGAAACACAGTGCACTATCGTTGTTGTTAGTTGCATCCATGTCTGGAAAAGAGGCACTAAGAGGTAATCTTCCACAATCATTCTGGTACAGTGGATAATGGATAGCACCATCTTGAGGCAGTGGATGAAAAGGCTGGTGCATGGGACTCTTTTTCAGAGCTTTAAGAGATGAATTCCTTTCTGGAATGTCTGGAAGCAGCTCAGTAATAAGTCTGTGTAATATACTGTTGTCGGGTAAGCTTCCCCGTCTTTTTTCAGCTTTAATTTGGTCACAGATGTCTTTAAGTGCAGAATCTAGTGCTTCAAATACAGATGACTTGCATTTTTTCTTTTCGGTTTGTTTTTTAGGAGCTGCACTTTTTTTCCTCCGGAAAGGCACTGGACTGACCAGGAATGCTATCTTAGAGAGGCCAGATTCTGCTTCCTGTCTCCTTGGATCTTCAGTGGTTTCTTGCTTAGCCCTTTCATGTTTTAGCATGGTAGTGAAGCGGGTGTAGGATGCTGGGCATCGCCCTTTGCAGGAGCTAATGAGATGCCTGTGGTGGTGGTGATGGTGGTGGTGGTGATGGCCTGATCCATAAAAGCTTTCAGATGATGTGAAGGAAAAGTGATCAAAGTCACTTTCACTACAAAAGGATGAACCCTCTATCTGGATAAAGTCACTGAGATCAGAAACCATTCCGTCTTGATCACTGTCTGAAAAATCTATATGTGATCGTTGTGGCTCATCACTGGTCACTTCAATATGAATTGGCACCAGGGTTTTAGACTTGTAGCTCTGTTGTACCTGAGAGGGATGTCTGACTGGAGTTTCTTCTTCCAGCAAGGACTCGATAGAAAATCGCCTCTTTGGACACAAGCCATTTTTAGGAGGCTCTAATGTAGCAGTTGACAACATTTCATCACCAAGGTTCGGCATTGATTTTGACTTCTGAATTAATTTTTCAAATTCAGATATTCTGGTTGGCACCATGTCTCTGGGCACCTCTTCAGTAGAAGACTCTCTCCAGCCTTGAAGAATACCTTTGTGCTGTTCTTTTTCATACTGCAGTATTCTGGACTTCACAGAACAAATCACCTCGGAATTCATCAAGTCCTTGCGATTGATGCGGTGCATCTTTTTGTACATTTTCAGGAAACCTGGAGCATCATGTGCAGATCTGTGACGAACTCTTGATCTACCACTACCACGGCCCTCAACATATGGGGAGTTCCAGTTCATTGAGCAAACTTCTTTGGAATCCTCCTCACATAACAGAGAGCCCATGCTTTCAGCCTTGGCCTGTGCATCAGGAAAGCTATCTCGATCATCTGTTAACAGATCATCACAGCTACGAGATTTTCTCTTTGGAGAAGCATTTTCTTCTGTGCTGCTCCAGACTTCTGCATTTTGGCGAGTCATTTGCCAGCCATTCTTGTAGCTAATTGCCCTTCTTGAGTCATTTGGAACAGCTAAATGTTGCCTGTAAGTGCTACAGTAATCTAATTCATTTGAGGTGTTGTGGTTGTGCACTGAATAACTTAAAAGGGATGGATATACTTTGCTAATATCCCCACCTTTATAATCCACAGAGCAGCATGGTAAAAAAGAGACATTGCCAGAAATTAAAAGATTCAGAAAGTTGGAATTAGCATCAGTAAGCATTAGAAAGACTAGAAAAGAAATAGCAATTAGTGCATTTATCAATTTAGGTCAGTACATAGTCTCCTACAGCCTGGGACAGCAGAGCTAATAATTAAGTTACTTTACAGCTGTAAAAATGCTCTCATGACAATTTGAACAATAAAAAGAATTCCTTATGAATTATGGTGATGTTATCCCCTCTGCACCCCCCCCACCAAAGTAACATAAGAAAACAAGCACTAATACCGATTTTTAAGCAGGTCAACAGAAAATAAAAGCTGCAAAAGATTTAAAGATGAAACCAAACAACATATATAGATGTCAGTCAAATATTGACTTTTCCAGCATTCTGAAAGAAGCTGCTCAGAATTTTTAAGCTCTATAATGCTCAGAGAGTTTGCAGCATCTGTATTCTAACATAGTTAAGATAAAGATAAATCTTTATATAAGATCAAATAGGAAATTGCTCCCACTCTTTCCCTATGTGATAGCACTGAAGGGAGTGGTGCTTTCTACAGCTTATGGAGGGCAGAACAAGGTAGCTCAGGAACTGCTATACAGGTGTAAAGGAAGATGTATCAGTTCACTTAGCCTAACCAGCATGTAGAAAAAACAATAACCCTTAGATTGACTTCCATAACAAAGCCTGAGTTTTCAAGGAAGTTTTAAGATATATTTTTATGCACATGCTAGATGCAGAAATCATGATGAGACAAATTTGGAACTGTGGTCTTTCATAATTGCACTGAACTTTCAAACACAGTCTCAAATGACAACATTCAGTTCGGGAAGGATGCTTCAAAAAGTTCAATCTGCTTTCTAGAGAAAACTGAATCTGGATCAGAAACCAAAACACTTGACTTCAAAATTCATGCTGATCAAACAGTTTATAGCGTGCTCCTTCTTTAAAAAATTGGTTAATTTCAAGAAAAAATAACATTCTACAGGTGTCATAATGCTGGGAGAGAATGGAGTGACACAGTTAGGACACCTTCTGAAAGTTAATTAGCTATGGTAGATATTCTGAACTGAAGGATTTTCAAACACAGAAAGTGTTTAAGTGTTGGTAAGTGCTTATTATTGGTGGTGAAGTCAAATGTACATGCAGGTAAATGGAGTTTATAAACTTTTTACTCCCTGGCCTGGTACACAAAATGGATAAGTTTATCCACTTCTAAAATTACTGCTGTAACACCAGGTTTAAAATACATTTGCTTTCCACCACTTCACTCTTACTATTCCTCACTGCTTTTCTTTGTCTCATTCTGTTGCAGAGGGGATATTATGTTCTTTTCAATGGGAATTTACTTTTACAGAGGTTTACTGATTAATATACCTATAAAATAGAGCAATTAAGTGAATAATAATAATAATTATAATAATTTCAGCAGAAGGAGACATATTGTATTCAGTGTTACTCTATATACTACTTCCATCATATGTTTTAGTGGAAGCCTTTTGTCTTTCTAAAAAAAAATCTACCGAAACCGCCAAACCCAAATGAACAACGGATTCTGTGATCTCTTTTCTGAAGAGATGTGAAAAACAGTAATAGAATGGTGAGTTACTCGCAAAAAAAGAAACTAATTAGGTTGTACCAGCTGTACTAAGTACTTCCAAGGACTTACTAAATAAAAAATCAGACTACGGATGTTTGCTTGATTAATTTAGGTCCTGATAATTGACAATGTCTAAGACATCAGCTGTAGATTTGAAACACCTACTATCCTGGAAACATATCTTTAGTCTTAAAGGTCATTTGTCTTGCACTTTCTCAGTATACTAAAACCAGTTTTAAAATCACAGTAACCTAATAAGACAGTAGTGGAGTTAATAAAAATTTATGGGTTTATATATTGTGGTAGAATTCATAGTACTCATTTACTCAATTTTCTTTTGTTAGAGTAAGCAGTTGAAACTGTTACTTGTTACAAATCCAGCTTTTTATCTTAAAATTACACACATAAGAATAAACAACTTAGCCTGTCATGAAAGGCCCAAAGCTGCTGCTTCATATCACATCTCCTGGGGAAATGCACTGAACAACAGTGGGCAGTTGCATTTGCTAGCAATGTACTGTACAACACATCATCAGAAGTTTTCTGCTAACAAACACAGCCTCCTCTTACCTTTTGCTCTTGATGGAGAAGAAGGAGACGAGCTAGTTAAAGGCTTTCTAAGGGTGGTACATGGGCCTTGTATGTCTGTACGGCCCAGGTTAGGTCTGTTTGCGTTCTGATCACTGTGTGCCCTCTGATGACTTACAGCAGGTTCTGACTTCCTTCGCTTTCTGTAGTCACTTGCAGTACTTGCAGAACTACGGAAAAAAGCAGTATAAGTAGCAGTCTAATTCTGAGATCAGAATTTAGGATTTTAAAAAGTAAGCTCATAATTATATTATTGGTTCATAAATTAAAAAATGCCAGAATAAATACATCAAAACCACGTAAAGTGATGAAACACTGGTCTCATACATCTTACAGCATATTTCACAGAGAAAAGATAATTTGTTCGTCACCTGACTGTTTTAAAGTTTTATGCAAAATAACTATGCCATTTTCTCTGAAATAAATGCATCAAGTTTTTTTAGGCTATTTGTTGGAACTAGAATTTTAGTGCAAAGATAGGGAAAAGAGACTGAGAACAGTTGGGGCAGCATGCTCAGGGAAACAGCACTAAGGGTCCTGCAGGCAGTAAGGTTAAATGATAAACTGCTGTTGAGACAGAAGCTCGGGAATGTTAGTGGAAAGACCTAGAATACAGTATAGTTTACTCTGAATGTAAAGAGTAAGTCCTTGCAAAACTAAAAATCTACACATCAGTACCAAAATATGAACACTTTCTCCATGTATCTCTATTTTGTCAGTAGCTCACAAGTTGAGTGTTACAATCTGACTCTTCACATCTGCTGATTTCAGGGCCCAGAGAAGACCCTTAAGGCTGGATAATCTGTGACTGCTGAAATAATGTATAGTATTTCTTACCTACAGGGCCTGTCCAGGCCTCTGTCTGTTGAATAGTGATGATATAAGGAAGTCTGTGAAAACAAATACATGGACCTGTTATATGTTTGTATTTGAAAAAAAGAGTGGCAATTTTTGCTTATCATGTTTGATTACTCTTTGTTACTCTGTGACAAATCCTATAAAAACGGACCATGATGATTAACATCCTGGGCACTCTGACATAGATACAGCGATATTTCATGAGAACAGTTATGCAGCTTTTTTTGTTAGATTTCATTTCCTATTCTACTTCGGTAATGTTTTTTCCTTTAAAGCACTGCTAAATAGTGATCCAAAATCATAGTTTTCCATGCACTTTTCAAAAATACATACAGAACAGCTGAAACAAACCTTTACTGTAGAAACATAAAAATCTGAAAATAATTCCTTCATGTGCAAGTGAGGTCTGCAAAGCTTCTCCTCCCCTCGCAAAGTTACTCACCAAAATCTCACAATCAATTATAGCCAGAAACTCTTGTAATTCCTATGATGTTTGTAGCCACACCTTATAATCCTGGTAAAAACAGTTCTTATCATAGAACATTAGTCATTGCTTATGGAGTTACAGAAGTAGCTACTGCACGAACCCTGGAAGATGGAATGGAGTACTGCTCCATAATTTTATAATTAGTATAAAGTCAACCATACATGACTACAAATTTTAAATCAACCATTTCAAGCCTTCTGTCAGAATACTACACTCTGGTAACTAGGTATGAATCTAGAACAAACTACACAATCCCTGAGATATTTCTTCAAGCAGTGAGGTTCAAGAGTTAAACTCGTTTCAAGTTCCTGGCATGTCATTTCAGAGCTAACCCAATGGACTAGAAACAGAACGATCATATAAATTTCTAAGCTGCAGGAAATATTTTTCCCTTTATAAAGAGCCTTCTTGACTTTTTCTCTGTATGGAAAAAACTTTGTATTGAAGGACTGCAGAGGTAATAGCACTCATGGCCTGTATAAGTGCTTTCTTTTGTTAGTTTATTTTTTTTTCTCTCAGTGATTTGAATTGCAAGTTCATGAATTGCAGCTTCACCCAGACTTGCTAAGTGACACTCTGGTATACCTCTAGAAGTCACCCGTAGTCTAAGAATACTTGGGAACAGATTTCATAAGACTGTATACTTAAATGACATTCAAGAGTAACTGCTTAAACTACTTTTACAGGTGGGAGACTATAAAAACAATATGGTTGTTCAGTTAGAGTTGTCAGTCGGCTTTGTTATTTAAGACCTGCATCACATACCAAGTGATCCCATTAAGATATTAACTGAAGCTTTAATTTCTGTATTATACTAAAATTTATTATACTGTGGGACAGAGAGAACCACACGAACACAGCACAATATGAAACAAATGTTATCTAAAACTTGAGCTAAGATAATTCCAATTTCCTCAGTACTTTTTAACTCTAATTTAAATCACATCCAAAACAGGTAAGAAACCTTTCGACTTTTGGAAAAAATGGCAGCTGAGGTGTAAACAGTTAAAAGATGCTAATAATTCAAAGACTTCCTATTTTATTTCTCAATATTTGGAATGTGTATGGGGTTCATGATGAGTGCACTACTTATCACCTCTTCTGTCCAAACTAAGTATCATGCTATTTGTTTTTTTTCAAAGACATTCTGAGGAAGGTATTTATTCCCAAGTCTTTAGTGTTCATACAGTTCATATTTTCAAGTTTTTCTTTACATCCTCTGAAATCTGAAAAGTACTTTGTGACAACTCTCCCACCGCTATCGAAATTCAATAATTTTAAGATATATAGCCAATATTATGAGGTCTGTCTACTATAAAACCATAGAAGCCAGACACAGAGTTGCTCACACCAACAGCCAGTATAACCACAGTGAAGCAAAGGCCTCAGGCCAGTGTGCTTCCCTATGCTTCCCAAAAAACATTGAGCCTGTCCTGGAAAACGTCAGAGTCTTATTTCAAAACTGGCCACAACTACCTTCATCTTGATCAGTCACTGCCATGGTCTGGAACCAGCAGAGGAAGGAAACTTGGGATCACAGGTGATCTCTGTTAGGAGTGTTGCATGAAGTGGCATAAACATTGCAGGCAGATTGTCATTGTGGGTTTTTTTTGTGCAGGTGCCAAACACTTCCACTAGCAACCATCTATGACATGATAGCGGCCAAATGGCCATGAGGCAGGGATTACTTTCCACCATTTGTAGTGGCTCCAGGGATATACAGACCATGATGTAACTCCCAGGGGTGGAACAGATCCCCACTGCCTCCTATGGAAGGCAGTGGGTAAATCACACAATGGAAACCACACCAGAGGGAACTTCTTTATCCACAGCATTCTCCAGGCCATAAACTGTGTGTTAAGTGATCAGCCTAAGATGTCTAGAAGTGTGTGCCATGCCGAAGTTGACTGCTGGGTTACTGTATGGCTTTTGCTTTTCATCCTTTAAGACTCTCCTATCACCTTGAACGTAACTTGCCCTTTTACCCTTATTTGATGCCACCTTTGAAGTTTTTACTATATGAAAGACACTGCATGTTGCACATTCTACAATAGTAATTTTTACCACAGGCATATGTTTTTTTTTATAGAGTGCGTGGAGTTTATACGTTCTGCCCCCAGGTAGCGCTTCACGGATATGGCATGTAGGGAAAGGTGAAAGTAAACAGTGGATATGATTGGTTTTTACTGCTTGTTTTATTGCTTGTAGCTGTCCTATCAGCTCTTAGGTATTTACTGACCCACTTTCAAGTGGTTCAACTGAACACATCTCCCCTACTCCCCCATCTCCAAAGCTAATTAGTCATCTTCCAGAATATTCAACACTGCCCTACATGAATAAAAGCCACCTGACAAAAATAATTTAATATTGGAGATGACAAATCCAAACTACCAAATACAGACTTTTTTGAATAGCTTGATTTGGTTTTACTAAAAAAATGAGATATACATTTAAAAGTAAGCCTATATTTTAGCCATTTTCATGCATCAAGGCTTTAATGATGACCGAAAATGAAGTTAGGAAAAGTAGACAAAAGTTGTAAATAACAAACATGCTTCTTTGCCTAATGGCTCTAATACTTTATCAAGTTATTTTGAATATTGTCCTCCCACCCCACCCCCCCTGGAGAAATACAAAGTTGCTGTAGACTTTGAACGTGATTTATCAAATTCAAAGATTATTAAAGTTTCAAAATTAAAGACAGAAGTTTTTGTAAGTTAATTAAAGAGAAAAACAATATTACTTTACCCAGACCTAGTGAACAAGGGAATATTTCAAACAGTCATGTTAGGGCTTTTAAATTGTCTTCCTTGATGTACAGAGGACTAAAAAGAATTAGCAAAGGCCTAGAAGCTTATTGTTTCAGAGAACTGAACTCAAATTTCCCAACTATGAGGTTTTTCTAAATATATAGAGAGCTTAAAACCAAACCAGAGTAATTTGCAAACAATTAAAAATTAAGACCACAATTTGAGGTTAAGTTTTGGAGAGACTACAGAAGATGAATCACGAATACAAGCCACCATATGAAGCAAAGCTGCCATTATAGGAGTCACTGACTTTTGCCCTAACGCTGTAAAAATGGGGAGGGAGTGGAGAAGGAATGAAAGTCTGAATCTCTCCCACTCAGAGTAGGGCAATGACAGCCCACTACCTGATCCTGATGAATTTTATTTGGAGTAGCAACAGTTCTAAATTACAAGAGGATTATTAATTGTGGTTTTTATCTGATTAGCTCCATAGCCATAAATACTTAATTGGAGAAATGACAGCTTAGCCACAAAGGCTTTCACTTGACATATAGAATTTGAAGTCAGATATTTTAATTAAAAATTACTACTGTAGTGATGGATAAATTGTGCAATGCACCTGCCCAACTCTGAAAAGTGGGAACTTGTCAAAGAGTTAGAGACGTATGGACGGTTGTGTAATTCTGAGTGTTAATCTCTGAGAAGTTCTGGGGATAAGGACTCACAGTTCCTAGGATAATAAGATCAACATCCAACTGCACTAGTGATCTGGAAAGATATGAAGACAAAGATACAATGATTGTGAATTAAAAATGTCTCATAGCTATCAGAAGGAAACCACTAAATTTTAACAGATTTAAGACATAAATGGCGAGCATTCCAACCCTTCTTCCCAAGAGAATCATCCGAAAAAGAATCATTCATTTACCTCATTGGAAACACCAGAAGAACTCTCTTGAAAATAGTCCAAAATCTTTTTAGGTGGCTGCATCATAAAAGCAGAAGTGTAGAGATGAAATGGAGTAGAAACAATGGCAGCAAGGAATGAAACATATGGAAAAGGTGACACAGTTAGAAACTAAGTGTTGACAGCATCAGATACAAAGAGTGACACACATGGGGAGAACGGAAGGATGAATGTGTTATATTTTTAAAATTATCTTAATAAATGTTAGTAACATTAGGTGGTAAAATTTACAACTGGGATAGTTGAATAAATACCAGCAGTTTTTAATACTGATGAGACAGAAGAGTGTAAAGCACTAGAGTTATGTTCTGCTGGAGAAATCTCAATCTATTTTATCTTAAAGGTTATCATTATCAATAAATTATTTTTGACATATTGTTCATCAGAAGAATGTATCTGGACTGCTTCTGCCCACCTAGAGGGAGGAATGACAATAGGGCTTGAATGGCTGGATAAAGGGAGATAAAAAGTAATCAGTGAAAATGTGATACATTATAGACCACTAGACAACAAAGTAAACCCAGATATATTTAACTTTTTTTTTTTTTTAATTTTCAGATGGTATTCAATTGGTAATTTTTTAAAATGTTACAGTTAAAAAAATAAAGTTTTAAAAGAGTGTACGTGGTTTTGCTTCCTATTCTGGTCTCACTGAAGTAGCTGGGAGTTCTGATTTTGCCTTATGGCTAGCTACAAAAAGTGACTAAGGTATCCAGAGTGCACCTGTGTCAAGTGCTCAGGCTCCTCATGTAGCCTGGCATGCCACTAATTAGAATTCTGCGGGGCCTCCAGAGAATTGCTGGCTAACAGGGAAAGAAAAGAATGGGAATATTTTAAATCCTGACACTCTCAAGTTCATGTCTATTTGGAATTTTCTGCCTGTGGGCAGATGCTTTTGGTTTTTTAAGTAAAAAATCACAGTCAGAATCCTGGGGAGCTAACAGAATACTTAAAAAGACTGAGTGAATGATTGGATTTACTTCCCTCCTTCTTCTAAGGCGATTTGAACTCCTGTTTTCCACCTGTCTGGATACTCTAACCATCCTCTTAGACATTCTTCTGGGATGAAGGCATTTGCTATCCTTTTCCTAAAGATGTTAGAGTATACAGGAAAGAATTTGAGCTTTATGGAGCAAGAGAGAGTGCATGCAAAAGGAAGACCAGGTGCATCTTCAACCTAGTTCTTGAGGCACTGTGCAGGGAGGAAGTGAAACCTAGTTCTCAGTCTTGCTTAAAGGCAATGCTACTGTTTTACCCTTGTAAAAAATACATAAACAGTCTCTGGTGCTTAGATACAATTAAGCCTGTGGTATTTGCAGATTTGCAAGTGCCTAGGAAATCAAAGGTGAAAAATGGAGATATTTCTGATTTTTAGGTGTTTCAACCAGATGGAACTCTTCAGGTTTATAATTTTAAACATAAATGTTTGCAGTAGGACAAAGGTAGCATCTGTTTGCCCAAGTCCTTTTACTGATACTAGCTATTTGTGAAAATAGCTAATTGTGAAAATTTGTGAAAATTGGAGCAAAACTGAAGTACAAGCAGGTGTCCAGCCTGAAAACAGAGCAAACCAGTATCTCTGTGTTCAAGTACAAAATACGTATTCTGGACGTATGGATATAAGAGAGGAAAACAGGGAAAAAAAATCAGCATTTACTGCCATAAGAAATTTGTATATGGCTTCCTACATTTAAATTTAGACACATTCCTTCAAGTAAAATACATTATTTGCAACTTAGCATCCCTAAAGCAAACTGACATTTTTCAGTTCTAAAAGATTGTTCAAAAATAATCCAGCCAAATGCAGAAGATTTAGGGAGACTAGAAAAGTCTAGACTAGAAAGTACCCCTGTTTATCATGCAATTTACCTTGTTATTACATATTTACACACTACTATATGTCTAACACACTCCATATTAAAGCTACTAATGCCACTGCTCTGGCAAATTAAGAGTCTTTTTGAAAAAAATATTATTTCAAAAAATAAATGTGATGAATTTATTGCCCTTTCTAAAAAAAAATCTCATATTAATTTTACTAGCATATACTTGCTGAATTTGGTAATTTAAATTCCTCATTATAAAAATATTTTTTCCTAATGTGTAAACATTAATATTCTGTCCTCACTTACCGGACGTCCAAACTCCAGTTCTGAAAAGAATTTATACCAGGGTTCGTTTTCTAAATCTATGTCATCAGGGTTTATGCGATCAGTCTGGAGCAGTTGTGAAGGAAAAGGGAAGGAAAAGGTACACACTGAGCAAAGTGCTAGAAATGCCATGTCACTTTAACAACAAACAGACAAAGACAAAACAAATATGAGGAAAGAAATGGAATAAAATCAAAGAATGAAGATGGTATTTAAGATAGAGAATATTCTTGTTCAAGAGCTGACACTGACCGGTAGTTTTAAAACTTTTATTTTTGATGTTCTTCCAAAGGCTGGAACTTGTTAAACATTTTAAAATTACACTTTTAAAGCTAAGAGGACTCTTCGACTTTTCTTTAAACATCATTGAATTAGTTAAGTAGATTTAATCCTACTAAAGATTCCTAGTTAAGAAGATGGTTTAAGTGATTTTCATCTCCAGCATAGGCAAGAAATTGCCCATCTGATCAGCAATAAAGACATAACTTTATCTGTATTGCTTTTGGCCATTCCTTGTCTTCTCACAAAGCATGTTAATTCTGGATCTTGCTGTCTTGAAGCAAGCGCTGAGCAGAGATAAGGAATATGCATCATGCAAGCATCACTATGTTAAAAAGCCACTTCAGCATATGAAAAAGGAACTTGTATATTTTAAATTCTATAGTCAAAACTTAGGGAACAAAAAAATTATGCATTCCCTAATATTTGTTGCAGCAGTACTGTGTAATACTTTATCTCATAGAGCCTTGTTGACACAATGAAGCATTTTTTTCCAAGTGAAAAACATTGTTTTCATCTGAAAATTCTCCCAGCTAAGGGATAAAGTAGCAATTGATAGCATTAAGGAAAGTCTTCAGTGAACAGAAGAATAATTGACAGATTTATTCAAGTAGCATGAAAACATGACAGTGCAAAACAGTTCAGCTCTCAATGGGATATCTAATCAACTGTAAACTTGGCTGCGTTAATTACTTTCTAAACAGCTCCAGTTTCTTTGCAGGAACCGATGTAGGCTTTCATGCAGCACAGAATTACAGTGAACTGTTGGCTTAAGGATCTCTGAAACAGAGAAATCCTCTTGTTAAAGACATTTCTGAATTTAAAATTGGATTCTCCATAACTGTAATTATCAGAACTTAGACACTAATTATTGTGTGACCTAGAAGGCAGTCATCAAAGAAGACAAGGTGCTGCATACAGAATGACACTGGTAATCAAATCTGTAACACTTTTTCCTCCGAAGTCAAGCTATCACCAACACACCAAAACAATCACATACAGCTACTTCTGTTTTCTGCAACGGATAACATTGTGCTCTTGACCATTTCAGACAATTAAATATCTTACAGCACTTTACTTGCTGACTTTGATGTTACTGGGACAGACTCCCCACTCTGCTCTATTGAAAGGCCAACGACCCTTTAGAACTACCTTGGTGCTCACATATCTATGAGCTGTTCATGCAATATCTGGACACCAACTGATGTTCTACACACTTATCTTTACAATATCCTTTCAAGAAAGGGAAGTAGTGGGAGTGTGAATGGAGTGGGAAGTGAACGAAGCTGATGAAAAACTTGCTGTGCTCCACAGCAAGGTTAGGAAGTGAAGCTCCTCTGGCGTTTTGCCCTTTTATTTCCACCATCCACAGCTGTAACTCAGCAGTATTAATGACAACTGTTTGAACTCAACTATAGACACCTACGTCTTTAGTGGAGAAACACCACTGAAATTAGTTCCATGAACTGACCACTAAAAATTTGTGAATTTTTATGATTAAGAAAAACACCATGATTCTCTTCTACAGAGATATGAAGGCATGAGAGCAAAACATGACAGATTCACAATGCAGAAGATAACTTTGTTATATATCAATTTGATTCCTATTACAGAGAATGCTTGGCGTATTCAAAGGTTTTTTGCTTACCTTAAAAAAAGAAAAGTCCACAATTTAGATCTGAATAATCTGAGAAAACAGTACTAAACAATTCTTTTTCATCCATTTTCCAATCTAAGTTACAGTATGTTGAAATATGGCATGTTTTTATCTTTCTATTCTACCAATAAATTAATTTTCACAGAAATGTTAATATCAACAAATGGGTGCACCTACATTAAATAAATAAAAAAATCCCTTGAAATACATACAGGGTTGAAATTATGGAGCTTTTGGCACTACAAATCCAGGCCTATTGACATTACTTTCTTGGATAGTGAGCATCAGCCCAGTGAGCCTCAAGGTGCCCAGAAGAGCAGCAGCCCCACACCCACACACTGATGAACTAGTGTTCCTCCTTGGAGGGAGGCAGAACAGACTGTCAGATCTGTTGGGCTTCCACCCAGCTAGCCAAGGAGATAAAAATGAGTATGGGAGTTGGCTCCCTTTTCATATTCAAATACTCTCACAATTAACTGCAAGCTTTAAAAGCCTCGTATAAAGCTAGAAATAGTGTATTTTAACTAGTTTCTAAGTTTTTCAGTTCTTCTCGTGTGGTATTCTGCAAATAAAATGAGACTGTAAGGAAGTGTGTAAAACTAACTCCATGCACACAAGTCCTAATTTAATTCACAGCTTAAACCGCAGAGGGCAGCAAACAAAAAGAAACTGAGCACTAAAGTCTGCAAATTCCCTGCTGCCTGGCAGTTCTAGAAAGGACTCTGCATTCCCTGTTCTACTCACATCAATACACAGGCAATTGATTTTGTTTGGCTTTTGGATTCAGTTTTGCTGATGGATCTTTTTCTATTATCTCCCCTTCTAAGAGACTTGAATCCCTTTGCCTTAAAAACTGCAGTTGGCTTAGTCTCACAAAATATCTCCCAAACTACTGGAATAGGAGGCAAAAGCAATAAAGGAAATTATGTTTTTATGACTCGTCAGTCAAACCAAGTAATGTTCCAACACTCTATCCTTCATCTAGTCCTTTAGTAATATTTTGATTACTTGTTGAAAATATACTACTAAAGACCACCAAGTAACTTCACTCCTTTTGCATCAGATGGTCAACACAACACTGCATCAGCATACTCCAGCATAGAAGAACATGGTCCTTGAAAAAAATTATGTCTGTAGTGTTACATGAAGCTTTGCTTGTGCTTGATTTGATACACACAAATAGACATTCACAGGTAACAACCAAAAGTGTGCATTTAAACCTGTGAGCTAAATGGTTCTTATATGCATGGTCAAATCAATATTTTGCATTTGCAAATTCAGACACCACACTGAAGCCTATTTAGAACAATGGGCTGAGATGTCTATTGTAAATTTGGTTTTGTCACTTTATTACTTCTAAAGAGTTTACTTTTGCCTTTTTTCTTTTGGACTCCTTTTAAATAGCTCCAAGTCTACTACTGGATTGACTTAGTCTCTCCATATTTTTATGAGAAGAAATATTTTTTTAATGACATGTTAAAACATACCAAGCAGAATATTCTGATAACCAGCTTAAGATGTAAAAAGCAATCAAACTCACACATTATAAAGAAAATGTCGAATTTTTCACTACTGGAAAAACCAAACCAAACTAGAACCCAACAGAAGTACAAGCCACGTCTATTTTTTGGTCTTTGACAAAACATAGATTTTTAAAAATTTATTCTGATCATGAATTTCTCAGTAGAAAATTTGTATACTGAACAAACATTAAAAAATCTAGAACTACAATTTAACCTTTCAGTTTTATCTGACTAGCACGTGTACTTTTATGCTTAGACTAAAACACCTGATGAAAACAGAGGCAACTATTGCTTGTATCAATTTTATGAAGTCTTTCTTTACAGCAGCACTATGATTCTTCCTTACATGCTCTACTGCAGAAATAGAAAAATGTACATGTATGAAGGAATTCTTCTCAGATACAAGGTAGAAACTAATAAATAATAAAATTTAACTTCATGTTCATGTGAGTAGAATTAAGTTATTACACCACCATATACTTATTTACAGAAGTTAAACATGCATTTTAGGAAACAAATCCATGGTTTGGATGACACTGGAGAAAAAGAACATTTAATTGAATTGCAGATATTGGAGATGGAAATATACATCAAAACAAGTTATGTACCATCTTACCAGTGTTATAATATTGGAAGAAATAGTAATGTTTTCTGGGCTTATTGAAATAGGAAAAAAAGGAGCTTTGTCATCATGTCTTGTAAGACTATTTAATGCCTTAATATCACTTACTTTTACCTGTAATCTCAAAAGACTAACCCCAAGCCTCTACCTTTTGTTGATGTTTTATACTCTTACATACACAAGTATAAAAGTTCACATTATGGAAGAAAACACATTAATTTCCTGTTTCATGGCAGAAGGTTGCTACATGGTACAGCAGTTTGAAATTACACTCATCCTTTTTTACGCATAACAAATTTAATCAGTTATACCTAATCAATCTATCCATTTAATGTTTATTACTAGGTCAATTTTTTAGATTTATTATTTCTCACATTCTTTTGATCAATGAGGATCTGCTGAATAATATTTCCCACTAAATTTCACATTGAATCTCAATTTCTTATATTGTTCCCATGTTTCTAATCTCCACATTAATTACAACTGATTCTAATCTAGTACCTACATCAAAAAAGGGAATGCTGATCTTTCAAACCTCACCCGTCCTGTTTATTATAAGGTAGCTGTAAGTATTTTATATTTCAATAGATTATTTTGCCATCAAAACTACAATGGACATGGAAATTAACTTATTTCAGAAAAAAAACTTAGGATTTGGAGTGTTATAAAAACTCTCTTTGACTTTCTGTTTTTGACAAAACTAATAAAGTATGAATTTTCAGTTCAGATACTATAAATGTCCATCTTGTGCAATATTAATGAACTGTATTTATTTGACATTCCACGTTTTTATTAATACTTTCAGTATCATCAGAACAAATTTTTAGACATTAGAAATCAAATCTTTTGAGATTATCAAGATGGAAGACTTAAGCAATACTGACGCAGTTGAGAATTTGGAGTTTTCATCTGAATTTGGAACTATTGCACTGTTTTCAGATGTTAGCTTTTCCTACACACACAGAGAAAAAACTTCTGGCCTGCTCTGCTGAACATCCTTTAAGTTGTTAGTTTTGCTTTCTATATCCCATTCAATGAACACAAGGGAAGCAAGTGCTTTAGTGAAACCAAGTATTTTGCTTTGTAACGTGGTCCAAAGAAAGTATCTAAATACATAAAGCTAAAGAGCATCTTTATCAACAGTGGAAATTCCATATTGATAAAACTGCCTGACAAAATGCCTTCTAAATAAAATTATTTGTTAAGTTCATCTGCACAACAGATATTAAACCCCATTTAATTATATTGATTCGTTAGCAGTTCCTATAGAAATGCCAATTTCCTCTTTGAAAAATGTATCAGTTCTTCAAGAACTTAATTTCACAGAAAAAGAGCTTGGTGTTTTTCTAGCTAACAAAAATCAGACTACTGCAAAGACCACAAAAACAGAGGAAAAGGTGCTTGGTTTAGGTGTTTATGCTTGAACATACTACATATTATTAAATTCAATTATTTCCTTAATTTATTTTAAACTGGCAAAATAAATTCAGTGAACAAGCATGTAATACCTAAGCAAATAATAATCCAGTACCGATTACATAAACCTCTTCTTAAAAACTGGACTCTCTCAACCACTTCAACCTCAGAGTAAAAGACAAAGAAAAGAAAATATTGCCATTGATACATAACAGTTTTCCTAAAATAAGAAAGTCTTAAGATAGAATAAAGGTAAATTGGAAGGGCTGGGTGAATGTATCTTTCAGGAAATGAACACCTCCGTCGTTATTTTACAAGCATTAAGCATAGCTTTATCAGGCATGCCTGTGAAAAATTCTGTAATTGCAATCATTTTTCAGAAAGCAGGAATAAAGGCTTCTAATTATATGTTAATGTACACTCACTAATCACAGAGTAATTGAGGTCCGAAAGGACCTCCAGAGGTCCTCTAGCCCAACCTGCTGTCAAAAGTAGGTCTAATCAGATCAGGTTGCTCAGGGCTGTGTTCAGTTGAGTCCTCTCTGGGCAACCTTGACTAGTATTTGACCAAAATCTCCTTAGATGTACAATTAGGCATACCCTGAAAATGCAAATACTTTATTTTTATGCATTAATTAATCAGTAATATGTGCTGATAATACTACTGAAAATAAGTGCTGGAGATGCATACCAATTCGAAAAAGCAGTTTCCATTAATTCACACTTCTGCTCATCATCCATGAGGTTTGCACAGTGGTGGTTTGATTTCTTGGAAACACCAGAAGATATAAGTTTAGCAACTAAGCCAAACCCACATTTTCAACACAACCATCAGATAACAGCAAAGATAAATTGCTGCAAAACTGTATTTGAAAAAGGACCTTCAATATTCCTCTAAGTAGTTATTATTAGTAGTAAATAATAAAAAGATAACCTCTCACCAAATCTCTTACTGTATTACCCATTTCACTTATATGTCTTACCGGTCTTTCATGTTCAAGGATTGATGACTTTCCCGGCTCATATTCAAAAATACTTCTTGGTTCAGAACGGAACTTGCGAGTATCTACCTTTCTGTCAGGAGGATCCCAGTCATTTCTAAACAATAAACACAAGCAATTGAGCTAATTTACTGTCATCACCATCTACTTCACAAGTTTGTGCAACAGACACCTGCAAGCCCAATGAGGTTCAGAATGGTTACTCTTTCCAGATTTCACTTGTGAAATGTCTAGTTTAGTATCCCAATCATCTTAATCAGTTTACAGCAGGTATACTCAGTACAGGAGGAAAAATACTAGAGATGTCTGGTCTTTGTGGTCACTCACATTTTTGTTATAACTAGTAGATCAGTTTAAAAACTTCCCTGACATACTGTAACAAAATATCACAGCATTGCATACCACTGCAAATAGCTATACTTGTTTTGTGCACTATACTAATATAGGCAAGTGGTAGATATTTTTGGCATCACATAATATGATAATAATATAACATTTTCTGAGACCAAAAATGAGGATTTATTTAAAAAGACAGTGTGAAAATCTATTAGATGCTCATTATCCTGATCTGTAGTAGAACTGCTCCTGAATATCCTTGCAAGCAGTATACTGTTTCCCTAGAAACTTGAATAGATAAGCACGAGGAAGAATTTGGCAGTTGACTTTGGAACAGAAATGTATCCATTTTCTCTATTATTACAAATTTGCTTTCAATTTAATAGTGCTAGGCAAAGAATAAAAAGTAACCCATGCTCCGATATTTTTTTCAATCATTTACTATCTTATATTACTAGCTACCTATATACAGTTTTGGGGAGTAGTTAGCTAATTACAGTGAGAGCTACCTTTTCATGGCAGTTTTTGTCATACCTACCTACATTGCCTTTGGAAAACTGTAGCTCACACATATTTTTATTTAGCTCTAAGTAAAATGACCCACTAGTAACTCAAAGGGTGGAGCAAAAGGAAGGGGAAAAATTACCAGCTATTGTCTTATTTACTGTAAGACGGAGCACACATTGATTAAATTTTATCAATTCTACTGGCCTTTATGATGTGACCTGACATAATGTGACCCACCTTAAAAAAATCTATGGGGTAGCTTTTGTTTATAGCATACATGCAAGTGCAATTTCTGGGACACGGACACCTCTATTTATGAAGCACCCTACATTTCAAGGGAAGTAGTTCTACATGGCTCTATTGTTTATATTCACTGAAGAAAAAAATTACTTTCAGAGCAGAAAAGGTATTTTTTGAGAATGAACAGGAAAATGGAAATGTTCTGATCAAGTTGCATTGTACTGCAAGTCACTGAAGAAAAAAGGATGTTACTGAAACTGATTAAAACTCAGTTCACCTAATTTACAGTGTTCAGCCTGTATTCCCAAAAAGATTGTATTTTTGAGCCCAAATGTTAACGCAAACCATATCTTTGCTCTCAGCTATACATATGCAATACATATGGACCTAAGCCTCTTATGTGAGATTTCAAATACTCAGGCTTTATAGGCAATTAAAAACTGAATCTACCAATAGCAGGAAAAGAGTGATGAGCTACAGCTTTCGACAGTGGGCAAAGCATAACTAACGTGTTCAGCATCCTCTTGCCTGGAGGACACAGATTTCCACTGCCTTTCTTATCATGCAGGGAAAGACCAAGGGAAGACTAAAGAGCAAAATTCAGTGCTAAGCAGTTATTTTCAATCTTGACAAAAGGAATTGCAATAGGCCTTAGTTTCTGTGAGCAAGGCATTTGGCCTAGCACAGGACAATGACTCATATAACTTCAGAGCTCCAAGTTAAGTAGATCCACATTTCGGTGCCTTGCTAAAAAATCTACACTTCTCTTATGAACTGCTAAGAAAATTCAAACGTCACGGTCTTTGGGAGGCAGTTCAACTCTAACCTTTAGCATTTCCTGTTAACAATCTGCCCTTGGCAACAGGGTAGCCAAAATCAGTAACCATCAAGCAATCTCGTCATTCTCTGCAATATATCTGCTGAATTACACTTTGAATTGCCACTACCTACAAAGTTTTCAAAAAGCCATAGTTATGGTCTTAATTTTAAACACCTAGTATGGTCTTTCATCATACTGTTTTATTCAAACTGCTTAATATAATTAAATTTCTACATGTAAATATGTTTATATTGTTTGAGCTAACAAAAATGGGCAAATTCTGTTTTGTTGCTTGAGTTTAACCAAGACAGGTGGGCTTGTAGGCACAAATTAAAGAAAAAAAATTGACCCTTTTAATATATTATATATAATATATTATATATAATATATTATATATATATACGCACATGCACACACACACATAAATGTACAATAACAATGTTGTATTAACATTCAGTATTAATGAATGTAAACACTAAAGAAAAAGGTTTTTGCTTGAGCTAGTATCCAGAGATATGCTGAAATCTACAGAGTTTGTGTGCAGGTCCCTTGCATGGTTTTATCAAAAGGATAAGCACTTATTTCCTGAATTATTAATTATTAACTTTTTCCAGATTGGACTCTAACCACAGGGATTTGGCTTTGTGCAACACATTTGGAGCTGGAAAACCATGAGAGACCTGAAATACACTTTTAATCTGTCTACACTATCTTGGTCTACCAAAATGGAGGTTGAAAAAAATGTGCATATAAAGCACTTCTGAGCTGTGAGGAAACGTGTGTTGACTGCTACACTCTTACAGTTTTGCTCTTCCTTGACTTTCAATTTATATCATCTTTTTGATCCTTTGTTTTCGCTGCTGGATACACTAAATGGTGTTTCCTACTCAGAAACTAACTATTGAAGACAGCTGCTAGAGCACAGACTAAAACACAACAAACAAGACAATCCCACTAATAATAATAAAAGTGTTAAATGCTCATGGTCATACCACTTGTAAAAATAAGCACTTCTTCAGCACACTGAAGAAATGACAGCACCATGCATGATGCCCAGACTATGGGTGAAGATTACCCCTCATCACCCGACTGTCCCTTGAATAAAGCCCTTGAAGTCATATTATTCTATAGCTGCTATTTTATCCTTTGTTACATTCTGTAATTGGAATACCATACATACCAAGAACACATTTTGAAAATACGCTAACTTACTTTTCTGGTGTAGACCTTTGCCTCAGACGATGTGGTGGTACTGGAGGTGGCACATGTGGGGGTGGTAAAGGGGACGAGACCTTAAAGGCATCGGAGCTACTGTCAGAAGCGCTTTTAGATAAGGGTCTGTACGTCTGTGTCTTTGCAGCTGGGTGTGCCTGAGCAGAAAAGGATGGACTGTAGCTACCTAATATAAAACAAACCCAGAATAGTCATAGCATGAGAATGTGTTCTAAAAAAACGCAACACAGAATGTGTTACAAGAACCCACAGTAACTCAACAAAGCTGCAAGGTTACAAAAATGTGTAAATGCACCTTCAAAAGTACATTCTTGTGTACTATGTAGCCCATTAGAAAACTCTGTACCTATTTCTATATAAAACTACAAACACACAGATGAAGTGCAGTATAGTTAAAATGAATTCATTATTAATTTGACTGGAAGAGAAGTTAATGGGTGTATATATCCATCCATCCATCCACAACTGTTAATGACAGCCTGTAATTAATCCCCAGGCTCATCCTGTCAGGAAGAGAAGAGGCAGGAAACACACCTTTTTTTCATTGTTTTAATAATTAGTTACTCTGGGACAATGAGGCAATAGCATATCTTGAAGAGGGACACAAGAGTACAAAGAGATGTCAAACCACTGACTCACAATAAGTGCTCTCAACAGCACGGAAAAAGGCACTACAGAGAGCATGTCAAAAACTGAACTGGAAAAAATTCTGAATGGCATTTTTGCAGAAGGCACTATGGATTTTTTGCACATAGTCTATTCATGCTTTAAGTTTTGGGGTTTTTTTGTAAATAACTTTATCATATGGTTATAATCCTCTGAAACACAATGATTTTATATCTTAGATGAATGTCTTTTCTTGAAGCTAAATAACATCAATGCCAGTAAAAATGGTCAAGACCATAAAACAGAATCAGTTTTATTAGGCACTCTTACTGCATATTTTTAAGGTGTTTCCATTATGTCCTTTTTATCCTTTCATGTCAGTAATCAGTATTTGCATTTTCACACAGTAGTTCCCTTTCCATTTTCATAAGGAAAGGCTGTGTTACTCACAATCACCAGTGAAAAATAAATGCAATGTAATCAAGAAACTACAGTATTACAGTGTTTTCCATCTGCAGTGAGAGGCCCACAGCTGCAATTCATTTCTGTGGTAAGAATTAAACTAAAATTAAACTTGTTTCGTTTGCGGGAAAAAGGCATGAACAACTGAGATCAAACAAGACAATAAAATGTGTTTCTATAAGCATTATAAAAGCAAGCATGAAGACTTATCTACCCCATTACTTGGTGACATTAACAAAACACTAATTTTGAACAGGGAATAATTCCTACCAGTACCGTATGCATATGCAGTATTATAAAAGTCTGCGTCGTCATCTACAAAAAGAAATACATACGTTACAGTAGTGCCATACATGCCAGTTTATCCCAGAAATGTAGCTTTGTTTTTGCAAAAACAGACAGAAGATCAGAGGCACTGAAGCACTGTATTTCTGTTCCTCATCTCATAGGTGTTTTTGGAAGACTCTCTCTCTCCCCATTATACTTACCATAGGCTGTTTTTACCATCTTATTGCTAGAATGGCATCTTCCGCTCATGTTACCCACATTGCATAATTACTAAGTTAAAACCAAATTGCAAATTATAGATTTTTATTTGTTCTTTTCCCTTCCCCAAGCTCAATTTCTTTCTTTTGTCAGCTTTCCTCTGCTAGAGACTGTTAATTGTCGTTCCTATCACAAAAAGCAAGCCCAAATATCTACGATGTGACTAGCGTTCAAAACAGGTCTTGTAAGCCAACATTTTCCTGCCTACATTTCTTATTCTCCCACTAACAGTCTGTGTAACCATACTGAATGTTAATTCTACCTCAGACAAACTAAGTCTCCTTCCTTCCGGAGGTGTAATAAGCATAGTTGGCATTTATACAGTTTCTTGACATCCTTGGTGACAAATATGATAAAGGACATTAACTTTAAAGATACCAATGTCACCAAAGTTCCATTTCAGCAAAACCAAGTAAGATATTCTAGGAAAACAATTAAATTCAACCCCAAAATTTATCCCCAAACCAGCCTGTGCTGTTCTAGCACTGGAGCTACTGGAGATTTACAATGGCCAACTTCTCATCCCTAAAACTGGACATGAGGATCACTTCACTGAGCTCCCCAGTGAGATGGTAATCATGCTGGTTGCATACCTATCCTAATAACTTTAATTTTTATTTAGTTCTAGGAATAAAATAAATCCATTAGAAATTGTCAGCCTACACCAGAGGAAAACAGCTCTCTCCACAGTAAAAACTATCACTGAATTTATGAATTAGATTTGATTAATTATCTGACACTTCGTGAACTCTTGTATTTTCACATAGCAGACAATCAAAATGCAGAAAAATGCATGTTTTAATATGAATGAAGAACCATCTAGACAAAACAAAAACATACTCACCAGGTTTATGAACCATATGGATTTGCTTGAACATTGTCTTGTACCAATCCTTTGGCCTGTCAACTGTCTAAAGAAAATACAGTTTTAACAATTAACAACAAAATCAAAATACCTGTGTGTACAGATATGAGCAGACATTTAACTTTCTAGACAGAAAGTCTATTTTACTTTGCTCACTATTTATTATAATCATTTTCATACCATGTATTTCAAATGGTGTATTTATGCTTTTCATCTAGGAATTCCTGTAACAAATTCTGGAAGACATTGAAGACCAAGTCAGTCTTGGACTCTGACCATGGGAGGGTACAATGGTTAGGAACATAGGAATTAACATCAACATCAACAGTCTTAGTGCCCTATATGTGACAAGGATGAATGCTAGATTCTTTATAGGAAAAAAAAAAACACCTCAGCAATTATGATTACAAGCATGTAAGAAGGGCTTCTTTTGAACTCCTGGCAATTTTCAGCTTAAATCATCTTCAAAATCTAATTGTTAAATAATGCAGAAAAACTCTGGAATGCTACTGAAAAAAAGAATTAAGATCACAGTATATTTAAGAGTTAATGTTTGGATTGTCAATGAAGAGTAGTCCTTTTATCAGTTTTAAATGCCCTTTCCAGACAACTTATTTTTAACTTATTTTTCTGTTTCAATAATCACTCATTAAATGATACTTACCCTTACTTTTGCAAACTAAGTAATACCAAAGTTCTGCTCATATCAACACCTGCTTGTGCTTCTTTTCATCTCTCACCCTTCTGCATTTTCTCTTTTGCAGTCATTTTCTTTGAGGTAGGATGATAATATTTCAGCAAAGAATTAACTCAAATGCAAATATGTTTTCAGTATTTTTCTCCTTAAATTTTACTTGTCCCTCAGTAGTCAGAAAAGCAGAGAATCACAGAATGCTTTGGGTTGGACAGGACCTTAAAGGTCATCTAATTCCAACCCCCCTGCCATGGGCAGGGATACCTTTCACTAGACCAGGTTGGTCAGAGCTCCATCCAGCCTGGCCTTGAACACCTTCAGGGACGAGGCATCCACAACTTCTCCGGGCAACAAAAAACCCTCAAGCCCCCCAAAACCAACCAACCAAAAAATACAAAATTATCTTCAAACCTCATGGTGCATAGGGATAATTCAAAAGACCCCTCTTGAAGTGCATTATCTTGCAGTAGCTAACACTAAATCTGCAATCGCTTTGCCCACTCCTCTTTACCTTGAAAAGTGAAAATCTACAAATTCTTTCCTACAGAATACTGGACAGATCTGAGAGTGATCACCTGGCTCCATGTTGTCTTTACTAAATCACACTTTCACCCTAAATACTTGTTACAGTTATTATACATAATGCATCTGTTTTGTTAACAATGGTGAGCTCTTACTATTAAGGGACTAGGCAAAAATGTTCCCATATTTTGAGGACTCAATGTGAGTTCTCATAAAATTGCTATTAAATAACATTTAAAAAGTGTTTAAAACAAGAGCTGACAGTCAGTTGAAGAACTTGGAAATCTGCTGGGTAAGAAAAAATTTAAGCAGGGGGTTATGCTTTTTATCTAGACCTGCTTGCAAGATAGAGATGAAGGAGATACAGCTTTGTCTCAAGATAGGTCCCTTCCTCACCAATATTGCTGAGTTCTGCCAAGAGTAAGATATTGAGAAGTGGATTTGGACCATTTTAACATTGTTTCCCTAAAGGTATTAAACATCTATACTAGTGGAACTCTGGTAAGAGTAATTTAGCTGGATTTGAAACAAGTATGCTGTTTGGTGCTCCAGGATCACATATACTCAAAAGTTTACAAGGAAGTCCAGGAGGTCTGAAGGAATTCACACTGATGGGCATAACCTCCATGCTACTCCTCATTTCCCACAGCAACAGAAACCTGCAACAAACAGTCCCATGATATTGCAACTGCCTGATTGTATTGGGCCAAGAAGAGTCTTTCAATCAGTGGTAGGTGAATAGATAGCAAACACTGCATAAATACTACTACTATGCCCCTACTGTTTGTCAAGTCACAAAGGTGCATTGATATCTCTTTGTTGGATCCTTGTCATGTCCTCCACAAATAGACAAGAGGCTCCCACATAGCAATCAGGTGTGGAGAAACTCCCCCATGACCAGAGAAGAAGGTCTCCCAACATCTTTCTGGATATTTGAATATTTCTTTCTCTCATCATCTCCCCCCCATCCCTCTCCTTGGGGATTCAAGCCTCAGCCAATAATTTGTCTTTAAATTATAAGGCAGATAGGATTACTTAAGAAATACATTGATTTTGAAGTACCTTTTCTCAATTTATATTCACTACATCACTAAGTATGAAAAAGAAACCTGGTAGGACTTTATTCCTTTTTTTTTTCATTCTTAGTAAATAGAGGCCTTTTCAGTCTACAGATTAATTTTGACAGTTCACAGAATCACAGCATGACAGAATATATTGAGCTGGAAGGGACCCACAAAGCAATCATTTTGGATAAACTAAAACAGCATAGTCTTATTGCTTTCCTTGAATCTGTTTTTCCCTTAACCTAGGACCTTGTTGGTAGTAAACTCTGCCGGTGTGTAAGGTCTTGAGACAGTTGCCTGTCTCAAACACTGTCAAGGCCACAGAAGGAACTTGCCATAAGATAAGCCACCACAGTGGGCTTGAGATAAAGACAGAAAGGAAGTGCTAATTCCAGGCCTGGCAGAGGTGAGATCTGGTTAGCACATCCTGGTTAACCCATCAGGAGAAAAATTCCCACTCTGGCAAACCATGGGAAAGGAAGCAACAGCTCATACACATATCACCTCAAGTTATGGGAATAGCATGTGCGACCACCCTGTGGATACCCGGAACTTGGACTGTATAAAGGTGGTACCCCCAGAGGAACAACTCTGGGACCTCCACCACCAAGAAGCCCAGGGTGAAGAAGGATCAACGGGATGCCGCTGGATCCATGGGTGGTGACTCCCCTGTGCTTGATATCTCCCTGTCTCTCTCTCTTATTCCCTCCCCCCTCCCACTCTTTTCTATTTCTTTCTATCTCTCTACCTTACATTTACTGTTACATATAATCCGTAATATTGATTTCAGCATATGGTCTTGTTTGCACCTTAATTCATGCAGAGGTATCTCTCACTAATTGGATCATAACATGGTGTCATTTGACTGAATGCTTTTCTGAGTGAACAGCATCTTACTCTCTCTTTTCCGAAGACTTCATTTTTAATTTTACCTTCTCTCTGGGGGAGGGCTTGGCATAGCGGCAGAACTTAACAACGATCTGAATTTTCAGATTTGCACTTCCCAGACCTGGCAGGAGCTGAAGTGGTATAGAAGGAACATGCTAACACGGGATGAGCATTCTGAGAGAATGGAAAGCTTTACAGGAGTCAGCAGCTTTGGACAGAGTGAGTTTGGCGGAATAGGACAAAAGAAGAGAGAGAAAAGAGAAAGAGAAGAAGAGAAGAAAAAGAGAAGAAGGGAAGAACAGAAGAAAAAGAGAAGAAGGGAGGAGAGGAGAGGAGAGGAGAGGAGAGGAGAGGAGAGAGGAATCACTCTGCTTTCCTTGGCTAAACAGCTGTCACAAACTATGTTCTGAGAGTAGAAACAGACTTGTAGGAGATAACCACAGCTTGAAAAACTTCTCTGCTTCTGAAAAGCCATCAAGGTCTGGAATACAGATTCTCTTGAGTTCTTATTTACATGCTTAACTTCGAGCAGCATAGCATTTTGGAACACACTGCACTGTGTGTGTTACCTATCACCATGAATCTGCATTTACTGCCTTTTTTGATACACTGCTGCCATTTTTGCAAGGATCGAAGAAGAAGCTTTTAAACCGCATGAAATGTTAAATTCAACTAACTTGAAAACTTATTTCTCTCTCCAGATGGAGTGAGGCTAAACTTTCTGGGAGAAGATTCCTATTAGGATTACTCACTGACCTTGGAGAAAGAGAAGGTGATTTATCCTGCCTTCTCCTATTCATGGAAAACGCAGTTTTAGCATTTTGCAAGGTGCAGCATATTTGAGTCTTTTGCTGACAGCTATACCAACTTTGTTTTTGCATGATTGGGGTACACAGGGCTCAAATACACTTGTGCACATTTAAAAAGTAATCTCAAATCAGTATCTTGAAAATAATTTTACTACCAGCTAAGTCTTAATGAAGTATAATAAGGACACAAAATGGCATATCAGACACACAGACACACACACAAATACACATGCTAGCATAATCTTTTAACTTATATCTCACTGTGAGAATTATTTCTATAACACTGAGATTACAGGCTTTAAGATATTTCAAAATTGAAACAACAAAAACCAGCAAATGCAGTGGAAAAATGTCGTAATTCAAATTGCATTATATTTTCAGGAGAAAATCTGAGAGACTCAGACCATACAACCTGAAAGTTAAATATAGGTTAGTAGATTGCCAACTCAGTTAGGCACACTTAAGAGGGATTTCTGTTATAATCTCATATAATCGATATGCACTCTATTAGAAAAATCTACTATTTAAAAACTACAAAACCAATTACTATATCCATTATAAATCACAGGGACTATTTACTTAAAAAGGGGGCAGGAAGCTACAGCATTGTTGCAAAGAAATGTCTTCATTTTTAAAAGATTCTGATCATATTACCTTTTTATGTCAAAAATAAAGCAAAAAATGCCAGAATTTCCCCCACATTCTTAAAAGAATTGTCCCGATCTTACCACTTATTCTGATTTTTTCCTACTGCTTTTCTCCATCTATTCCTGATTTTCCCCCTAATTTTTCAATCCAGTGAAGCAGTTCTTGATGATACAACACAGCCCCATATGTCAGTATTGGCAGAGAGGACACATCCAAGAGCTGCTACATCCTTGCACCTCACAAAGACTTCACCTGCAAGGGCTCTGCTGCTTTCATCCTGGCTCCCACTCTTCTTACTCTTTCTCCGTACAGCAGTTCTTCTCTGGCTGGGAAGGCCAGTAAGCACTTCCTTCACAGACCTAGTGCAGCTGCCACTGTGCTCTCTGGAGCAGCCAGAAGAGGCTGCCCTGACAGCAGAGTGGAAAGAATGCTTCAGCATAGTGAAAACAAAACTCTTCAGTTTGACATCCTGGGACCACTCAAGCAGTGACTAGCGGCAGATGATCAAATTGGGCTAGTTACAATGAAAGGGCTTCCACGCTATTCGTTCATGTGTCACTCAAGGGCACAATGATTATTTATGGCACTTCCACGAAAATGCTACTCAGATTACTTTCAGAACAAAACTATTCATTTCTGTGCTACCCTGATGACACAAGAACCACTGCCCAAGAAATGCAGAACCATAATATTTTTACATACACACACACATATGTATATATGAATACTTGCATACACACACACATACATATGTATGGTATGTATAAACTTTATTTTAGAAATAACAAAACAAATGCAATCATTATGTATCTCCAAAAGGCAAGAACTAAAACAGAAGAAAGACACAAAATTTTGGTTACTTCTAATTAAAACTAGAAACATGAGGTTGTCTAATTATGCTCCCATCAGCAATCTCCTTTTCTGTCAACACACAATATTATATTCATGAGCTCGCTGATTACGCACACTGTATTCCACATTATATAAGAGTGGAGGAATGTGAAAAACCCATTACCAACAATCAGTTCATTGTATGAGTTCATACACAGATTTCCCAGAATTTCCTACCGTTCTAATTGCTGTAGGGATTCCAGATTCATCTACCGGGCCAATCCCTGCATAATGTGGAGCTTTAATTACTGTAATTTTTTTTTCTTCTTCTGAGGTTCTACAGATTGGTATTGTACTGGTGGTGGTGCTGCTGCCAACATTCTGAACATGCTGTGAGTACGTCTCTGTGGACTCTGTAAAGATAACATGACAGAATATCATGTGATGACACAATAATCATATTTGGCAGTTAAAACACACTTCCCCATTTCAGTATGCTGTACAAAGGCTGACAACCTTTATCACATACATATACAACATTTTTAAAAGAAATATCATCTTAACTAGGGCTTTGCCCTACTTAGTATTCCATTAATAAAATTATAAATTTATATAATGACCAGACAGGCTATTCAACTCAGAATATTAGATTAGAAGTACTTTTTCACAACATTTTCCTCACAAAAAAGAGAACCCCCCCACAAATGCAGCAAAATCTATTGAGAAAGGTGCAGCAGCCTTTCTCTTATAAATCAAACTCTTGCACCTTTCCTACTCATTCCTTGGAAATAGTGACTTAATTTCAAAACTTCCACTCCCCCAAGTTTAGCAAACTATAGAAAATAGCTGCCCTGCAAGCATATCAAACAGTCCTGCACAAAAAGTTATGTGATATGTGCTTAGAAACATTAAGTTTTGATGCATGAATATTTTTAAGAAACAAATTTATGTTGATATGTTTATGTGCCTCTACACGTAATCCATAAAAATGGACTTGAGTAACTTGGCACCTGTAGAGCAATCTGATGATCCACCTACAGTGATTCAGGTGAACTGTGCAGGCTGCTACTGGTTTGTAGTGACTTGCAATATTTCTACCCTTCTCCTTCAAATCTACCCTTATAACTAATGGAATTAATATCTCACTATTACCATTTCCTTCTAAAATTCAGAGTAATTTATTTGACAAAAAACACCTCACTGCTGGGATGTGACATGAAAATTTGTACTGCTACAGATTATGCACTTCTTTCCTGTATACAGGAAGAAGAGCCCTACTCTTCAGGCAGCGGGTTTCAGTAAATTAGTGGGCTGCTGTGACAAAGCCTCTACTCTGCAAGAGCAGGTACAATGAGACATTTCCACTGCAGGATAAATGAATGCATGGAGTAAAAATATACATTCTAACACCAGTGGTAACAACTACAATTGCCTTTTATGTGACATTAACATCCACTGATTATTCTAAAGAAAAATAAATGAATTGTAATATGAATCAACAAAAGGAGGTCTGGTGACTGAAAGCTCTAATTTTAAATTGAGTATTTCTGCTCACTCCCACTGCAGAGCTGGATTTGGCATGGCTGTTTCAGCTACTTACTCAAGTCTGAAATCCTGTAAATAATCCAGTGCTACACATATATGGCGAGGGGCAACTCCATGTGGCAAACGTCTAGATATTCAGAACTTTTTCCCAAAAAGCATGATGTTAAATTTAGAAAACATTTTGGATTTGATCCTTCATTCTTCATAGGTCTCAAACTGAGGCCATCAAGGGGATTTTTACATGAGTAAGGAGAATTAAATCAGGCTGTTACTGTGCAACACTGAACTTCAGCATCATGCAAGAGTAAAAGTCATGGGAAAATACACATTTCATGTATATCCAACCATACTGATAAGGCCTTATATCGTCAAACTGGGAGCAGTCAAAAAATCTAGAATTCTGGGATGTGGAGAAACCCACGTATACAGTTTTTGTACTTATCATGACGATGATAGCAGCATTTGTCTAAGCTGTAAGTCTCAGAGCGAGAACTGTCACCTAATTTTCCTGCAAGCACAACAAAAAACTAAACTCTAGGATCACATTCAAATTATTTTGCATGTATAATCTGAATATGCAAAACACTGGTACAAAAAGCAGCAAGCAAATGACTCTTCTGGCAAAACTCGATTATACTGGCAAAGAGCCTTTAAGCCTTTCTAAGGTTGATAATGTTTGGTTTGGGTTTTTTTGTTTAGTCTTTTTTTAAAATAACAATGGCCTAAAAAAATACACAAACAAATTTTAGATTTACATGGCTTTAGGTATTCAAAAGCCCAGAGTCCCTCCTTTGTTGGCAGTATTTCTGCTGGAGATTATGGAAGTTGAGGGGAGGACCAATGTACAAAGCTGGCCCTTGGTTTCTTAAGGCAAAATCTGAAGGGGCTGTACAGGTTGAGTTATTTTGATAGATTCCTCAGTAAAGCTAGCAGAAAGTTGGCAAGAGGTTACACTCACACACCTAATAACAACTCCAGTTCAGGATCACTACTGTATCTAACAATAAATGCTATTATTTTTTGCATTTATTTCCCAAGGTAGATGAATAGACAATACCTTCATTATGGACGTGAAGCACTCCACAATTGTTTGTAGTCTTTGCCACATGAATTGGAATATGCTGTGTAATGTATAAAGCAAATATTCTGTGTGAGGCTTACCCATCATCCTGTCATGCTGCATGATAACAATGTTGGAATTGAGCGAAGCTGGTGGAGGGTAAGCTGAAGAAGGGGAAAAAGGCCTTTGAAAGTGACTCACTGGGCTGGCAGCAGTGCCAGAATTCCCATTCACTGTGATCTGAGCCTGAGAGAGACAAAATAATAACCCATTAAACTACACACAAAGCCCTCCGACTGCCATCCCAAAGAGAGAGTGATGCAAGACTGTCATCCACACAACAATTACCAGTTGTCAGGTACATAGCCATAATGGCATCTGCATTCACTGAAACACAAAACTTATCACAAAGAGAGCAGAATGTGTTCCTTATATACCTTGTACCATCCCTCTTCTCTCCTTCTATGTGCTGTCTGTGACACAGACTGTCATAGGAAGGTGACAGAAAGATCACAGTCAGGGCAATGAAGATGGCACAAACAAGGTTTGCAGAGGTCTGAGAGCAATATAAAATCAAGATGGCAGTAAAAGTTCCTCTCTTGTGAACAAAGGTTGTCTGCCAGAGATCCTCACTCAAGAGACATATTCCCTTAATGCACATGCTCAAGCACTATTGATATTAATGGGAACTTCAGTGCAGACCGAAGGGAAAAGGCCCATTAGGACTAGCTAAAAAGAGTGAGAGAAAGTTACTTTAAACAATGGAAGTCAGCTGGAGTGATTATGGGATGCTGATATGTAATCTCATCATCATGGCTAGGCTTCGCGAACGAAGATTTGGGAAGGGCTCTACCCACGTTTTTTTGCAAGCGCGTTGGTACCACAATAAAAATAAACAACAACAATAAAAAAATGAAACAACCCACAACCACAAAACAACAGAAAAAATCAAATACATAAAATGGGAAAGCTAAGCAAACTGGCAATAAAGCAGCAAGCACCAAAAGCCATTTAGGCTTTAGTCACAAGAGGTACCTCATAAGGGGAAACCATCTGCCCCCAGTTTCAGAATCCCTACATCTGGTCTGTAGCACTTTTATGAGGAGTATTGCAAGAATTAAAACTGAGATATTGAGAAAGCATTGCATGAAATAAGAGGGTAGTGAATATTTTAGCAGAAGAGGGAGGAAAGCTCTCTGTAACATCTCTGTTAACGCAGAACTCTTATTTAAATCTGAATAAATTTAGAACTATGCAGCAGCCAGCAGCCAAACTCTGCTCAATTTTATATAACAAAAGAACTGAAAATGTAAACAAGAGACTATCTGAAGTAGCAAAGCATAAGGAAAAAATGTATCAAAAGGTATTTTTTTTAATATATAAAAATAAAATGGTTCATGACCTTTTGTATACATTTGTATTTTGGAGATTACTGATTTGATATTTTTAACATCTCGGCCTCCCATAGCTAAGAAAGCAAAAAAATTTCTGGGTCATATGCAGACATCACGTGAACTCCTAGATGCATTCAGGGGTTTTAAGGATGCCTTTTTTCAGAAGTGACCTGAAAAGTTTCTGTTGTGGTGATGTCTCCATTGAAACTTTTGTGTTTACATGTTTTTTCTCTTAATGAAGTCTAGAACCGAAATGTAAACTAAGTTGTCTTTTCTCACACGATTCTGCCCTCAAAAAAACCCCCTTGAAGCTGTTAGAAAAGCTACATAACCTCAAAGATAGCATTTCAAGAGGTATGAAGGCATGTTTTCAGACCAGGTTTCAAGATGAGGCCAGTCATCTCTCCTGCTGCAGGGGTTCACCCATTTTCTATTCCTATATATTGTCTTTTTGAGAAAGCTTGTTTCTAGGAAAAGCTGGGCACAACTATGTGCAGAGCCTTATGCATTCTCAGTCATTTACTATGGCTTTTGTTTTTCTGAGCACAACTAGTGCAAGTTCTTTATAGACCGGAAAATTACTCCTACGAATTTCTGTAATAAAAATTTGAGATATTCCTGTGAAGGACTTTACCAAATAACTCAGTTAGATAGTAAGGCTCACTAAGTAGTACACAATATCACGAAAACAGGATCCACAAAAGCAGTTGATGGACAACAGTCATAAATGTGGCATATTCATATATAATATTTTTGGGTTTGCTTCTAAGGGCTTTAGAGAAGATCTCAGCTCAGCTATGACTTCTTAGTTCCTAAGGACTTTCTCTCTGAGGAAAGTTTCTGTGAAGGTGGCTATTTAATTTATCTGATGCATCTTGCACTGTTGATAGGGTTAGCTACAAAAGATAGTTTTGCAAAGTTTCAAAAGCTTTTCCTTCTGTTGGAATTATTTGGAAGTTACTGACATTTCAGTCTGAGAATGTGATGCTTTAGTTCCAGGTGACAGAGCTTATTCCTAGATTTTGAAAGGAAGTGAAATCCTTTAAGATGCCTATTCATGAATTAGACCTTTTACTTTCCTAGGTAATCTACTTTGTGGGAAAATAAGACAATACAGAAAAAAACCTACTTCACCAAAATGAAGCTATTTTCCAATTTTCTGGGAAGATAATCCTAATGTTTCATAATGTTCCTTTCCCTAGGCACCTCCATTAATATTTTCTCCACTATACATAACCTGTCCTTCACTGCTAGTAGAGAGTCATCTACTTCTGCTGCTAGATAATCAAGCTCTTGTAAAGATTCCTCCTAGGTATCAGGTTTAAAATTCCTGTAGGCTGGCTGAGCATTAGAAAGAGCAGCTCTCTGGATTTCTGAATTAGAACAGAGAAAAGCATCCATCTGGGACTGGATCTGCTTTCTAACTTTCCCTCTGCTGAGACAGGTAACAAGGAGAAAGAGGTCCCATTACAGATGCCTGAGCAGTTCTGTGCAAGAATGCTACACAGCACACCACTGACTTCAAGACATTGAATTAGGCTAAAATCCTCAGGATCAATTCTTGAAGAGCAAAAGAGTTACAGAACTTTGGAAGAGGCAAAAATCTAATGTGTACAAGTTTCCATTAGATTCCATAATTTCAAACTACATAAACAAAAAGAACCCATGAAAAGCACAGGGAAAATGTCCGTAACTGGAACAGAATCAGAAAAAACAGTTTCCAAAACCAGCTATTCTCTCGTTTTAACTCCAGTTCTAAGCACAAGTACAAATAAGAATTGCAGTTTTCATACTTCAGGTTTTCAAAGAATCTGTGATCTGTGACTAAAGGTATTGCAAATTAACCACAGATTTATGTTTGGCTCTGCCTTTTGCTTGGAATATTTTGCAATTTTGCTGATTCAGCCTTCCTGATACTGCTGCTGCTTCTTAGAAGAGTTGGTTTAAAACTTTTTTGCCTAAGCTCTCATTAAGAAACTCAAGAGTAAAGACACATCCCCAGTGTGGACAGAAAAGTCTTTGAAAGCGCGTACAGTGCTGGATGGCCCAATCCTGTATTACTTTTATCATTCTCTCAGTGGTTTTCATCTAAAAAATCAACAACAGTCGCCTTTGAGAATGAAGATCATTACAGGAGCAGAGCCACTAGCAACATATATGTGTGTGCCACCAGCTTCCCCATCATTTTGTCATTTCATGAATGCATTTATAGCCATCTGGCCCTCCTCTACAGAGGGTGGGAGATGAAGACTTTCTATACTGCAGAGTTGGGTCTTGCCAGCAGTTTAATTTCTGTGGGGCTCTTAGGATGTAGGGCTTTTTGAGGATTTGGTGGGAGACTCATTCTTTCACTTTGTCCATCAGTGGTGAACAACTGTTATGCTCATCCCTGCCATGTCTAAAAGAGAAAGTGGTGGTCAGCCTATTACATAGCCTTCTACAGGGAGACTACACAAAAAAGGAAAGAAGGACCAAGTGTTCGCTTTAGCTTGCAAAAAATGGTGCTCAAAGAAAACAAATACAGTTAGCTATTTTAGAAATAGGCTAGAAGAAAATATAAATGTTCCATGCTTCCCATAGTTCGTAAATGGTCATGCAGTGACCGTGTCTGACCAGTCTGTACTAATAACGGTATCTTTGGTTACAACTACTAGGTTGTAAGCAGATTCATAGTACTGATTCTAAAAAAAATAAAATGGTTTCAGAGCTGTATTACAAGAGTTAGGAATTACAGCTTTTACATGCTAATACTACTTTTTTAGCAGCATCCAGAGCACTGACAACAGATCACTGACTTTCCAGGTGACTACGTGAAAGGTTGGGCTAAAATACTTTTTATAAAATATATATGAAGCTTTAAAAATATATGCATTGTTTGTTCTTTTCAGACTTGAAAATTACAGTATGCTGAAGCATTTGTACAAAGTTTGAACACTGGTGTGACCCAATAGAACTTTGGATTCAGAATATCTCTCTGTTTTGCAATTCAGCAACAAATTGCTCAATTTAAATGAAGGCTTTGTTCTGATTCATTTTAATCATGTGGATAATCTCAAAAGAAATCAGAAGTGATCTGGATTTGACCCAAATTCCATACCTTCTTTCTACCCATATATGAATGTACTGAGATACAGAAAAGGGAATGTACATAAAGTGTCTAACTGCATACTGGTTTTATTCCTTGACTTAACAAAGAGAAGAGAACAACTGAGTAATACAAGATTATTTATGAAGTTCAGTCCTATAAGAAACTGTGCTTAGGAGAGTAAAAGGTTAGTTAGAGGAGAGAAAGTAAGTTTCATGCAATCAGTGGTCACAGCTGGGGAAAAAACTGCATTAAATGTTGCCAACATTTACTATGAATTTACAAATTACATTACTGATATCTGTATCTCAGTATAAACCAAAAATGGTGGTAGCCCAAAGGCTACAAACATATACAAATATACAAGCCTGTATATTGCTAACAGTATTTTAAATAAATCTCTTCAAAATGTACTTGCTTGCTTTTAATGCATTTGGAACAGATATTTATTGAACTCATCTTCTTTTACTTTAAGCAATGTGTTTGATACACCTTAGCTGACCACACAAGTGTGTGACATCTTAATATCATTTCCTACTACCAAATCTGATATGCCAATGATTTTTTTAAACAACTGTTGCAAAACACTGTCAGACTGCATACATGGAAAACTACTAACAAAATACTTGTATGTGTAACAGGATAACAGACAAGTTCGAATTCTGTTCCCCTTGACAACCTGTTTGAACAAAATGGATGAGGAAAAAAGGAAGCATAATTACATGAGAAGTGGCAGCAGTGTTGGTTAAGGTGGTGCCATCTGACACAGCAGACATCTGGCTCAAGGTTGGGGAAGGTGTTTCAGAGCAGTCAGTAGTATCATAGCTACAAGTCTGCAGCTCATCTAGAATGGCTGTGGAGGACTCACTCACTGTGCGGGAGGAGCACTCACTCATGGCAGAATCTGTGCTTACAGAGGCTGTTTCGTTCCTGTGGATAATACTTTCAGAAGCTAGGTATGGGCATTTATATGAAAATTGTGAAAGGGCTGGGGTTTTATAAAAATGTGAAGGCAAAAAATCATCAAGTGTTGGCATAGAATATGGTACTAGATGGGTGCCACTGTCTGGTGAGAAAGAGGCTCTGTTAACTGGTACCACAGGAGAAGGAAGAGGCAGTGGAGAAGCTTCTGTTGCTGTTTGTCTGTGTGTCTGTGAAGCATTTACCTCCATCACAGGGGCAGTTACTTTCTGGTTTCCAAGCTGAGATTCAAGGAAAAAAAATAAGAAAAGAAACAGATTACTAAATGAATAAAAACCTTTTCTTTTTGGTTTTTGCTGGGTGTAGGAGAATTACAAAAGTGTAAGTTTTTCAGCCACCCGAGGAAGTTCACATTCACATGGATTAGGAAATAAATCAACCACGCTCTATATTAGACTAGGAAAACATAAAAGAAATGAATGCATAAAATAATAGTGGAAGCAATGCCAGAAACCATAGTGTGCTGAGGATGAATAATCATAATGTACTGCATATATTAATGATCTCCATTGTGTATAGAGAAGGTTCACACTATTTTATACTTCACATAAATATGAGGCTAGAGAATGTCACGTCCATTTTGTTTTCAAAAGGAAAAATGTATCTGGAAGTCTGATTTCCATAAATGTTACTCTGTTGTTTTTTTTTTGTCTAAGACAGGTATTATTTTGAAATTAACCATAATATAAAGACGAGCAGGACTGCAAGCTAAAAGAAACGCTACTAGTGAATGTTCCTATGATCTGAAAGCAATGAGTGGTGGAATTTTTTGCCTCTCGTGACTGAATACATCTTCTCCACTGCCTCTCTAATAAAATATTTGGATGATTTTAGAATTTCCAAGCACCCTGGAAGCACCCTGTCAACCTACTCTATAAGGTGTATGCATAGGAGCCTTTAGAGGACACAAGGATTGTTAGGGTAACTGGTATAAATCTGAGAAACAACAAAGACTGGGAGCAAAAGGACAGGGATGACTTCATACTGGAACAAAACACGCTAGTTGTTTGGATTCAGCACAGTTCCTTAAAAGTGTAAGGGAACAGCCTCATGAGTGCTTCTGAGAGCTGCCACACAATGTATGAGTTTTCTGTTCTGTTATTTCAAATGAGCCACAGGGCACTGAGTTTAAACTAGTCCTGCAACTGGCTTTTTGCATCTGCAACTCCTTTTTGAATTAAAGATACATGAAAAGCATGTTGGCATCTAATATTTGTTAAACAGCTGCACAAATCCTTCTATACTGCCTATTAACTACAAGCTTTTCACTTTTGATAGGGCTGAGGAAGTCTGGAATAGCTGCTGCGAAAGAGTGTTTGGGAATTTAAATTTATGTAAAATAGAGGACAATAAGATACCATGTGTAATAATTACTACTTGAAAAGCAACATTTAGTCATAGATATCACACTGTTGCCAGTAATATAGTTATTTCCTATGCTTAGACTAGGCAGATGTCTTTAATCATTCAAAAAATGTTTCAAACCATCAGATTAAAATGCCATTTTGGTATTTTAATCCAAAATCTGAAAATATCTTCTAAAGCCCTTATGGAAGACTTGGAACAAGACCCAGATTATGCTACTTATGAGAGGTCACTGGGGGTCCAGTTGCATAATTCTTGTTGAGATCAACTAGAATTTACACAAATAACCTTGATGAGGTCAGTGGGGCCATCCCTATGAATAAGCATTTCAGAAAAGAATCTTGAGTATGTGAACAGATATCCATCACTCGTTCCAATTGATTCAAAGAAATCTTTGGCATTAGTGAACCTCTAGGGTACACAAAAATAGCCAAAAGCTGCTGTTAAAATCAGCAGTTAAAACAGTGAAGAAACTTAGTCAAACAGCTTAAAATCCAAATCTTATTCACAGCAATATTTCAAATCTACAATTGAACAAAACCCCTCAAACTTAATCTTTTCATAGAGGAAATCTGAACAGATTAATTCTTAATCAAAAATAGGAATAATTGAGTGTATAGACTATAAAAGGGCATAGAATTTTTAGAGAGATCTCACTTGCCAATGGAAACATCAAAAGAACAATGGAATACTATTAAAATTAATTTAATGAGAAATTAAGATGGCTAGACAGCATAATATATCAGGAGTTTAGGATGTGTGCATTTACATACACATATAAGAGACAGTAATTTCACTTCACAGGTACATAAAGGGAAGGTAGAATCATATTAATGATGAATTTCATCATCTATGTAATAATTCAAGATCTCCAGCAAAATATATGAACCAGGAGATCACACTGCAATTATGAGTCAGAGCGAATAAGAAGCTTTGAAGTTCTTGAGACTGGATATCCTCTCAGCATTCCCAGAAGAGAAGTTATATATGACTGAGCCAAAATATGTGAATTCATCTCATATTGCTAAAATAACAGGAATTTTTGAAGAGTTGAGAAATCTAGTAAACCTTCTGGCTTTGAACTGAGAAGATTGCTTGCATGCTTGAGAAAAGAAGGGATGGACAACACGAGAACAGATATTCAGGGTGCATCCAGAGAGCTAGTGAAATTGAGTGTTTAAAGAATTTAACTCACTGTGTTTGGCAAATAATAGCTGATTTCATCAAGCCAAATCCTTAAAAATAATATAAAGTTATTATTCTTACAATATGGGTAGAAGGAATGCAGAAATTCTAGGTACTAATTCCCAACATGAAGCTTCTCAGCTTTGTAGAGTAAAACTTCTACTCTGCCTGGTTAAAGCATCCTGTCGTAGGCATAACCATTACACTGGGAAAAAAGTGGCTTAAATTGTCATTTAAAACTGCATTGTTTTTGAAAACTGATTTACACCATTTAAAAAATATGCAGTCTTGGTAAATTGTAAACAGATATAACTGGCTACTACTAATCCATATTTTTCACTGTGAATGAAATCTCATATATATCACAGTGAAAAAATATGAGAAGGACAAGGTTGAATGCATTTCAGAAAACTTTTAATACTGGTTCCATTCAGCAAGCTTCAGATTAGGTTTGTTATTGATATAGCACAAGAAATGCTAGCAGCAGTCAGGCAGATTAAATGCCAGACAAGGACTTAATGAGATTGATGAAAAACTAGTTAGACTATGTAACTATCTTGGGTTGTGAAGCAACACTTGAGAAATAGATTAATGCCATCAGTCTTGAAGTGAATTGAAGGCCTCAAGTGCAGCTTTCTGATGGTCCTTAGCAATGCTTCCCTTCCTTCAAATAGTAAAAATTTAGGTCTGAAGAACACAGTTGCTACCCAATTCACATGAAGTAGACAAGTGACCCTAATATGGGTTTCAAAACCAGTCATCTATCGTTTTAATGCAAGATCTGTGGGAAGTGGTGTGAGATTACAAATGACACCAAAGTACTGGCCTTGCTTCAACAGTCAAGACACAGATAAGGAGACTCAGAGAAAGTGAATAAACCCATTTTGTTAATACATACCAGAGTTTAGTAGTCAACAATCAAATTACGCCCATACATTTGCACAAATGGGTAAAAATACCTCTATTTTTAATTGTTAAAAGCTGATGTCAAATCTCCAAACTGACACTGCAAGTTCTATTTCTATGCCCATTTTTATACCTAGCCTTCTTATTCAAAACTCACTATATGGAGGTGGAGTTCAGCCCTTGTCTAAAACCACAATAGTGATGCAGAGCTTAAAATGAAAATTCTGTGCTCAATTTTCTTTGCTTCACATCATCCCCAATATTGAAACCTGTCTTCTCTATCTTCTATATCACTCCATGTATTGTCAACACCTAATAAACAGTAACGTACCAAATAAAGTGATTCAGAATTTTTTTTATTCCAGGCTTATTTTCCTTTTCTACAGCTATAAGGCTAGCAAAAGAAACACTGCTATAGTAGTCCTCCAGGACATCAGGACTAAAACAAGTGTTCACTCATCTGAGGAATTCAAATAACAGGACAAATGTTTTGCATCCTCAGTTTTAGAGAGTGGTATTTAGAACAACAGGCAACTTAGGAACCCAGGAACAAAATAAACATAAAAATACTGGGTGATTATTTCTGAAGATGCAGCTCAGAATTCTTCATTAGTTTAAAACTTCTTGTAAGAAACTTGGACATCATCTCATACTAACAAACACTAATTTCTCTGTTAAAACAGATTAACTTATTTCTCCTGTATCTACAGTATGGTACAAAGCAGCAGCATCTCTTGAGACTGTAATAATGTAAAAAACCCCTATTATTGAGTAACTTGAATGCTTCCATTTTCATATATACTTTTGAGGGGTTTAACCTTTCTCTGAGTAGGAGTGTTTACAAAATGTCATTCAGTGAGTCATACCACACTTCTGCTTGCTCCTAAAGTTTCAACAGATAAGCTCTGAAATGAAGTGCAAATAGGAGCACAAGATACATTAACTTGGACCATATAAGCTGTATATTTCCAAACTTTGTAACATAACAGAAATGTATATGTTCACTACACACAGATACCCACAGATGAACAGTATTTCTCATTTGCCACCTCTTAAGAAGTGGTGATTAGCCGATCTTGCCTCATTCTTCTCCACATACATGAACCCAGATGCAGAAGGAGACCCGCAACTTTCTGAGCGTACTTGTTTTTTGAGAGTTTCTGTGGCAGCTTTGAACGTTGCTGGTAGGCCTAATTTACACTCTGAGAGCACCCCTCGAGGATACATAAAACCTATGATCTGCAAGTACAAAAGTATTTTAAATCATGTACCAAGTCCTGCAGAGCTTGCAAATCTAAAACAATCTTAAAAATGAAAGTACTATCATGCATAGTATACTGAAAGTTTTCTATGTGAGGAAAAATTGTGAACTTGATATCATGATATATATATATATGACATACCATGATATATAGCACTAAAGGGAATCATACTTTTTGGCATTAGTTAGAACAGTTTCAAGGTTTCAAACCAAGATCTGAGTCAGAAAATAAATATTTTTACACATACAGCTTCAGTCTTTATTTCTAACTTTAGCTCACGGCGTCTTCATTTTGGAACCTCACCTGATGCAAAATTTTACACACCTCACATCCTGATTTGTACTCTAGTTTTAGATAGGTATTTTAACACAGTCAGCAAAACCTACTGGCTCCATGACTCAACTGTGATGCCAAATATATGTCTTTGTTAGAATTTATTCCAAAGTTGAACATCATGGAGGATGTCAGCTGAATTTTGCAGATAAGAGACCAATAAAGGAATACAGCTTGAAAAGTTGGCTACATTCCTTAATGATCTTTGTGATAACTGAATTTTTCATCATTTTATTCAAAGCAACCCAGTTGCCAAATTTCTGATAGTTCCTCCCACACATCGAAACCAAGAAGGCAGAAAAATAAGTGTAGAACTGCCAAACAAGCCACAGCTACTTTTCTAATTTTTTTCAGCTCAAACCAGGTTCTAAATTAAAAAGAAACTGCAAAATATGTTTTGACTTGTAAAATCCTACATAAAAGTACATAGAAAATAAATTTTTAGTCCTTCTGATTAGACTTTGAATATTTGAAATTACTCTTGTTTATAAAAAAGTATTTCCCCTAATTTATGCAGCCTAAAAGAAGGGTTTAAAATGATAGTTTTGTGTCTAGTCTTGAAAAAGACAAATGTGATTAATCCTTCTGTGCTCCCACTTTTTAATGGAGTCAATTCAAAAGGAGCATTGCAGATTGCTGCCATATATTTTCACAGAGCTTTGTTCTGATCAAAATTTTTACTTGGGACTTGAAGGGGAAAACAGATATATTACAACTTTAAAACTATCTTGTTGCTAATGCAGATAATTGAGGCTTCCAGAGTAGAGACCTGGTTGAATGTGATGCTCTGAAAGAACAACAGTCTGGGAAAGCAGATGTGTTACTACTGTTGAGAACAGGGCTGTCAATGGACTTTTTAGATTGCAAAATAGTGCCATATTTAATTCAGAGTAGCCTCACTGCTTCCAGCAGAACTAGATGAACACAAATATGCCATGACGGGATCCTCACTCAGACAAAGCTTTGAGGCACATATGCTTAGATCTATAGCAATCTCTACCTCCAGCTAAAGGCTTTCCAACATAGATAAGCTGATATATTAGTAGATATACTAGAATAATTAACTTTTTCAATAGCAAAATGTTAATGTTACTAAGTAAAGCAAAGTAGAAATGACAAATTTTATTCAGAGCTCTCCTTTTGACTAGTGTGTATTCACTGCTGCTTTATTGGTCCCAGGCTTATTTTATTTGACTCAGTGATTTTCTGAATGGTGATAAACCCTGCTCAGACTCCTCTGGTCCTATGCTGTGTGCTTGATACTCCCATTTCTCCTATATGAGATCAGTACAGCTAACAAAGATTTTTCATCTCAGTAGGCATAAGGGGAAATAGAGGGACTTAAAAGTTCAGTGCCCTGTGATGTTTCATATGGAGGTGGTTGACAAAAAGATTTTATCAGCCCATTTTCTTTTAAGAGCGCAACTGCACAGGACACATGGCAGTGCCTAGCCTTGCAGAAAGCACCCACTGACACAATTTATTTTTTGTGGGCCTAGCAAACTGGCAGAGCTGCACTTGTAGAACTCCACCCCACAACCAAGCTAACCCTTTTCTACCCAGACTTGATCCTTCCAGCATCTATGGCAGCATAATGCTCTAATGAGACCCTCTCTAGGAAGAGCCACTTAAGCAGATGCATTGTCTACAGTGCACTCATTTCCTATAGTGCATTTGACCTCCATAAAGTACTCACAGAGGAACAAAGTCTGCCACCCAGCTCAGCTAGATAATTAATCTTTTAAAAATAATCTTCCAAAAACGTCAGGTTTTGTTCATTTCTCTTTGGATCCATGTGACAGGTAGTTTTACCCAGAAAACACAAGATCTAACTTTGATAATGTAAGTATAACTAAACAGATGGTTATTAAGTGATTCAAGAAGATCTAAAATAAAAGATGGAAAAATTAAATATACCACATGGCATTCTGCAGCCTGTGAAGAAGGAAGAACTGTAGACTTTTGTCCCAAATCCTTTGAAGACATCTTTGAAGTGTCTGGAGAAATACTAGGTGGATGTTCTTGGATTTCAGGCTCTGCTTTATTGTCAGGGGAGGAAGCTATCTGAATGGAAAGAGACGCTGTGTGTATCTCAGGCATGGGGTTACAGGCAGGTGAGACAGGCCTTTGTGGAAATACTGGCTCTTCAACAGCCTCGAGCTGTTGCTGTGAATTACAATGAGTGCTACTTGCTGGGTCACGTGTCCGGGTTAATTTCAGGGTAGATACCTTACGTTTTTGAGACTGTTGCCTCTGGCCTTGATGGAGAGTAGTACTTATACCAGCTACTGAGTTTGTGCCTGCACTGGAGTTTGAGGTTAGTGGTTTAATGATTTTTTGTGCATAGGACACACTTGTGTTAGATATTTGAGATGACATTGTCTCCTGGACAGACTTCTCATTAGTGTAATAGGCAGTATCTGTGGGATGGTATTTAGCTGGACCAGCTGTTACTGCCTGGAGATTAATTTCATTCTTGTGATTAGTTACTCTTGCTTTTCTAGGGGGCGGCAGAGGTGCCTTAGTTGCCAAAAGCATCCACACACAGCAAAATAACATTGAAGAAGAAACAGAAAGAAAGTAAATGTTAGCAGGAGATACAACGCAGTTTGACTTTTATCTTTAAATAAAGGAACTGGCAACTTAAGGGCCTTCATCCCAACATTGCTCAAATCAATGGACAATAAAATGGTCAGATTCCCACAACCTTTTCCTGTGCAGTGCTGTACAGCTTCTGTTTAGAAAGCCAGATGTTCCATTAGTTCAGAGTAAACTGGGATCAGAAGGGAGCCCACAATCATCTATTTTCTTTTAAAAATAATTCTTACACTGCATAAGAGTTATTACTGTGAAATTGCTCAGGTAGGTAAGTACTCCATGATATTAGATCGCAAGCTATTATTCACAGGTAAGACACATATATAAAACACACAGAGCCTCTTAAACCTTTGAATTAAAGTAGTAACAGAGACAGTATTAAAATTGGTAAGTTGATATTTTTTGGACAGATAAATATGTTTCCAAGTGTGGTTTTTACTTAAGCACGCTCCAATTACATCGTTCTGCAAAACTGGCAGAAGCATTTTCTACCTTATAATTAATAAATCCTTATTCTCAGATATTTTGATGACTGGTACATTTTTCCAAGTGTAAACTATTAATAAACTCTTTGAAGTCTGGGAATACTCCTAGAAAGCTTTTACTTGTGTATGACCTACTTTTATTTAGATGTTTGTCTTGCTCATTGAAAGCAATTTCTGGTAATTAACCTGGAGGCATACAGCCTGTGTGGAGAATGCTTCATTTACGCAGTAAACCAGTTTGTAATGACCCATATCTGGAAGACTTCAGGACAATGTTCTATAGAGGTATCCCATCTATATTTGCTGTCCCCCCAGAAAAACCCACACACAAATGGCATAGCATGAAACTCAGTGTGTTCAGTTTTACCTGAGTTGGTGACTTTTTATCCTGCAGATTTGGCCGCACACTCCTAAAACCTTTTGCTGAAAGAGATGAACTGCTAGCGTCTCCATTCAGTGTCTCTCTACTTCCATTATTGTAAGATGTCCAAGCTTTTGTAAAGAAAAAAGAATCAAACCATTTTTTGGTGTGTGATTAGTAGATGTCTATATTGCTCTCAACACAGCAACTCAGCTACTAAACAAACTGTGGAAAACTTTAGCTACTACACAACTGACATGGCTGCTGTTATTACCAGGGAAGTTAAAAGAACACAGAAAAGCTGCCACTCTACAAAATATTGGTCTTTAAAATTTAGAAAATTCAAGCACTGAAAATTCTGCTGATAATGGCAGTTTGAGACCTCCCCACAACTTTCATAGGACTACAGATTTTAACCATGGGAGTCCTTTTGGGATGCTGTGCTTCAGCTCCTGTACAAAGCAGGTTGAAATACTTTCAGGGATTAGGTTCTCAAACTTCACAGCTGTGTTGGATTTTGAGAAATATCCCAGCTCATATAAAGTTAGTTGGTCATGGCAGTTTTACAAAATTTCACCACCCCAATTAGTTGTTCCTCTAATGTATCTTATTGCCAAATCCAAATGACACCTCAATTTTCCAGCCAACCAACCAATCAATCAGGTTTTTTTCTCTGTTCTCAGACCTGAGATGCCCTCAAGGCGTTGTCCAAACATAGAGGGAGATGCTGAAGACAAAATACTGTAAGAAGCTGGGAAAATTAACATATTATGTGAGCAGGCTGCTAAATGAGGTGGGCAGAACTTGCAATCCTGGGTAAGACACTAAAAAGGAAATAGCAAGTACCACTGAATGGTGCCACAGTGATAAAGTTAAAGGTGGCAAATTAGCAGTCTGTTTTCTCCCACACAATTCATTTTCCTGACAACATATTCTGTGTTATAGCAAATAACTGCTTTCAAATGAGACCTGAATTTGAAGTCTTAACCACTAGCAATTATCATTACAGTTTCGGCAGCACTTTCCTCAAAGAATGAGGAAGTATGGAGTAATGAAGTCAAACAAATAGAAGATTGTTGTAATTGGTATTGCACTGATGCATAAATAACACAGTGTTTTATTTACCTGAATCTGGAGACTGAGAATCAGACCCTGAAAAAGAAATATCCAATACTAATTTGTGTTAGAAATAAATTAATTTTGCAAAACCATACAGGAGTATTGATAAGAAGCAGTTCTGCCTGTCTACTGAATATTCTGTATTTTTATTGTTTTGAATATTTTTAGGAAAAAATGGTTGATAAATGATTTTTTAAAAGTTAATCTGGCTTCTGAAAATCATTTTACAACAACATTCAGATTCTTTTCCTCAGAGAAGTGTTTTAAAATCAAATTTCAATATAAAAAGTTTGTAATAAACAAAACCTCTTTTCCATGCTATATTATCTTGAATAAAAAACAAGTGACGTGAGACCCAAAATATGTATCAAGGGAAAAATTAATTTATAAATAACTGATTTTTCCTCAGTCTTCCTATTTTTTTCATTAATGGCTACTAAGCATTGACAGAGAGAAATTAAGACCACTTTTTAAAGAGCATTGTAGAATAGATCTGTCAGTGGAATAGAAAATAGGGTTACCCTTCTCCTCCTTTCAAAGTAATATGTCAGGAATACATAACACTATAAAAAAAGCCATTTAGAAGTAGTCTCTTGCTGGTTAGTGGTTATACCTGAGGCCAATAGGTTTGGAGAACTCTGAACTCTCTTCACAGCTGTTAATGTGACAGACATTGCAGCACGTTTGCGAGCACACCCACCGCTATCTGGAAGCACAAAACAATACAGACAGCAGCCCCAGACAAAGGGAGCAAGCACATGCAACAAATCACAGAGTGAGATATGCCAAACGCATATGAAAATAAGCATGCAGTTAGGGAACTGCTGCAGAAATGTGTGTATTTGCAAGTTTGGCAGATTAGCAGAATACATAAAATTTCACAAGCTTTAAACAACAATAAACCTCACAGAAAATAAGCAAAGAAAGTAATATTTAATACTTAATCCACTAGGGAAATATACACATTCTGTTACCTGAAAGACTGCTTAATTACAGCTAATTAGTAAAAACAAAGTAATGAAGATAAAGGATAAAGCATTCCAGAGTAATATAAATCAATAATCTGAACTGCAAAATAATTTCATTGTATGCATTAGGAAAACACCACTCAAAAACTAAGCTTCTGTTTGATAACCTGACAAGACTTTTGTTAAGTCTTTTGGATCCTTTATGTTCAAGAAACAAAATTACTAGGAAAGGCATATTTTTTCTCATTTTGGTGGAACATCCTTGTTCTCCCTTTGCCCCTTTTTTATCTAATGGAAGATAAAACAAATATATATCTGGAACTGAATAACATTGTGAGGGAATGACTAGAAATTTAAAATAATTTCAAACAATGAGAAATGAAAAAAAAACCTTTCTGATGGATCTTGCATGTCTTTTTTTCCTTACTCTGTTTCTCTCTCACTGGAGCTGTCATTGCATTTTAGAAATACTCTGTTATTATAAGAAGACACCTTTCCCACAACTTTGCATTTTAGCAACTCTATCATAGTTGTACAAGCAAGTTAATAAATATTATTCTATTTATATATTATATTTAACTAGAATTTTTTTTGCTCTTCAGTATAATAATTAATTTTTATATTTGATATTACTGAAATTTCATATAGGGCCCCCATATGTAATCAAGAAATACAAGTATTATAAAGGACTTTTTTATTTCTGTGACCTATGACACGAAGGTTTATTAAATTATGCTTAAAGAAGACCTGCAACCTATTTCCTATGATAACGCGAGCCACAGAGTCATCTTTAACCCACATCTGCAAAAGAAGCAAGCTCCTGACATTCCTTTGCTCATTCCAATATTCCCCTGAAATAGCAGAGCCCTCTGGCCACCAGTCCTGCAGGATACACATTAAATAGTTGTTAACATTGGCAAACATCAGAGCCACTGCCTCAGGTGTAAGCTGTACCAAAGACCCATTGCCAACTCCAAGGATTGAGGCAAAAGGCCAAATGATTTCAGTCAGCAGTAGTTGAACGCAATACACTGCCTGCCATCAATTACCAGCCTTGTACAAGTGAAACAAAGTCAATGGCTATCAAATCTTGCCCATTCGTTTTGGTTTGCTTACATAAATATAGAATGGCAACGGTAATTAAATTCACATTTTCCATTCTTGCGTTCCCTTTCCCACACCATCTACATATACCAGAGGTAATTCCAAGGAGATTTGATGATGTGTTGATACTGAAGTTCTGTTCTAACCTGAATATTGGTAGACTTTGACAGCATACTGTATTTAATATAAGCTAACAAGCAAACAGTTTTGTTATACTGTCACATTTTTTATTAAAACAAAGTGATACTTTTTTGTAATTTTTCAAGAGCTACCTTCCTGAATTTCACGACAGAGAAACTGAAGTGGGAAGAAAAGAGCACAACAAGAAAGCTGACAATGAATATTTAATTACTGTAACTTCAAGAAATTCAGCTTCAATTTAATTTTTAATGTAACTGAACTGAGTCAGAGTTTTATACTGATTGGATCCATAATCTAGCGAAGTGTTTGAAGTGCCTTCACACAAGTTAAATAAAACAGATGTTGTAACTTACTATATAGATACATGCATACAATATTTACCCCTATATATAGAAGCCTATATGCAAGTCTGTACCTCCATTAATTATCAGTAGCTGTACAAAATAATGAGAGCCAGTTAGTACTCAATTTAGACATAACCGTACATTGATACCAGATTGAGCTGTGCAAAATTTCTAATAGAATATGAATGTGTGTGGCCAAGCACATTTTTATGCATGATGGACTTCACCTTCCCATCTTTGCTCAGGCTAGGCTCCCATTAAGTCAAGGACATTGTATCAGAGTAAGAATCAGAAGAACCTGCATGCTGCCTCAAAAGAAGCAGTTTACAAACTGCTTCCTGTATCTGCACGGCCTTACACATTTAACTTCAAGAGGCTTATTCAAGTCTGTATTCCTTTTTCACAGTACATCAAATTGCCAGTAAATACTAGCTATATTCACCCCGATTCTTGAAGTCCAAATAATCCTACGTCTGGGGTACAGAGTGTTAAGAAACAGTAAGGGAGACTGATCTTCTGCTCATTTTGCTTGCAAACTATAAGCAATTAATACTGCACAGCTGTTACCTAAGGAAAAAATGAGGATATGTAAGGCAATCTATATAAAATGCATGCATATATAAAAAAATATGTGGGCAAATATATATACACATATTCACAATTCTTCTAACCTGAAAAATTGTTCAGGTATGAGCCCTGTCTTATTAAGTATTGCTTTAATATAGAAGCAAAGGAGACTTGAACCAGCTAATGTGTACAAGCAATACTAGAATATGAAGTTGGGCAATAACTCACAATCAAAACAGCTGCCTAAAATGCAATTCCAGCTTCTTTTTCTCTCTCTCCCTTAATTCTGTTTCTTTCCACATTTAACCATTTTCCCCTGAATTCATAATTCCAGCAACTGCTCCCACTACAGACAGCATCACCCTAAGCGAGTTTTATCTCCATTTGACAAATAGTCTATTGGTTGGGAGTAGGATGGAGCCAACTCAAAACAACACTACTTTCATTTAAGAACAAGCGGTGGGTTTCTTGAAAAGACTGTTTCAGAGAGTCAGTAGAAACAGTGGCATAAACAAAGCTGGCAAAGATGAAAGGATGGTGACCTTGTGTGAAGAGGTGAAAGAGAGGAGCTGGGGCAGGAAGTTTTTAATAAGCTCTTACAGCTCAAAGAAAAGAAAAATGGCATCCAAACATAATGTTTAATGATTATTATTCTATTCACTGTACTTGCAAATGGTATCATCTTTCCCATTTTCTGCACAGCATATTCAAGTTCAGAAGTCTTTAGATCAGCACTTCTTACTCCCTATTTGCATTTTGACCTGAGGCAAATATATAGCACTGAATCCAGAAGTCCAAAATAGACAAAGCTGCTGCCTCTCTGTGTCCCCAGGTCCAACCAACAGGGAGACTGGAGATGTGCTCCCAGCAGACACATGTATACACCACATACATACATGGTTGGACACACAGCTCCGAGCACTCACACTAACACAGATGGCACAATGGCCTCATCCCCCTCCCTTCTATGGCTGAGCAGGATGAAGATCCACTAGGGAGAAGAGCACACATATACAGGGTGGATCCTTCCAGCAGTGGGGCTCAGACACTGAGTCTGCCACTCATTCCATGCCTGGACCACAGGGCACAGACTCTCCTGGGACAGCCCTGAGAGGGCCCTTGACAAGGGAGGCCCTCTCTTCCCTGGGACTCCTTAATTTGTGTTCCTGCCTGCCCTTGTGTCCCTATGCTTCTCTAGGCTTGTGGAAATAGGCCTTTGATGGCTCCTATGAGGGGCCTGGGAGTAGCCTGGCAAGGCAGGCTACTACTTGGGCTTCCCCTCCTGCCACTGTTTCTCTGAACTCCTTTGTGGGTGTGTGGACAAACTTTTATCATATGATCTACATTGACAGGTGAACCTACTATTATTTGGTTCTCTGGTGCTGCTAAAAACTAAATGTTTTGTAGAATGCCTGGAACACTGAAGCCAACCTAATTTGCTTTAGCAACCTAAAAGTGGTTTCACAATCTATTCAGGAACTCTGCATGGATCCAAGAAATTCAGTTCTTGTCTTCCAGACAAAATGTAAGAGATTAATCCATGTGATGACTTCAATTAATAATTTTAACAAACAGAAAATCTTCCAGAATTGCATACTTTTCACCCTTGGCTGCTCTTTGTGTGCTTCATCTAATGCAAACAGTGATCTTGTTTAATATCTTTAAAATTAGATGCATTTATCAAGAATGATCTGCGTGAAATTCAGCCAAAATATTTACAGATGGACACTAAGAATCTATTTTAGCCTATTAACTTGTATCCATTTATTATACTTCACTGCAATTACCTCTTCCCCAATGTCAGCTATGCATGCACATATGTATAATGAACAGTAAGCACATTTATCCTGTGTTTTAATCAGATGTGAGCTTCATGGCTGGCTCATGTTTTCTGTCATTTAGTCAGTCAAGTCACTACGGTAATGATGTTCATCAACCTGTAAAATACCTGAAGATTTACAGAAGAAAACCCCTATGAATAGTTTAAAATACTATTCTGTTGATGATTGCTTAGTCTCAGTTTAAAAAGGTACACATTCAACTAGACTACTATTTTTAAATTATGACAGCATTTGAACACCAAAAGGAAGCGTGAGCCCGAAGTACCTTTGGTACTTCTGAAAACCTCTTCTTACCTCTATTTCTTTGCTTTTGGAAAAATGCTTCATTGTCTTATGCTGTTGAATATTCCTTCCTAACATGTGGTACAAAATTAACATCAAATGGTAAGAAGTCCCTCCCATATATGGTAGAGTATTGAAAACCAAAGCTCTTCAAAACATTTTCTCTGTAGACAAAAATATCTTCCACAGGGTTTGCTGAGACAGACTGCCAAGTCTGCAGCCACAGGGAACACAGGATTAGAGGAACCCAGTCTAAGCAGTAAATTTTCTTTTTAAAGCTGCATATACACTAGCTTTGCCACTCCAGCAGTTACTGGCATCAGAGTGCTCATTTATCTGCAGAAGTCATAAATGAAATGCATACTTTTAAAACAAACTAGTTGCAAATCAATAGTATCTGATAACCTCCAATTGCATCATGCACAAATTCCTGTTATGAAGCAGTGAAATAAAAAAAATCCCAAACCAAAACTGTAGCACTTATGTTCAAAACCAGCATAGTGTAAAAAGAAAAAAAAAAAAGAGAGAAACAACTAGACCAGAACACCATGCAAAACAGCTTCCATCTGAGTCACTCTCTTCCTTAATAAAGTGATGCTGTAGATAGGTGCAAAGATTGGTGCAAGATGTTCACTTTTGTACCTACTCACAGGTTATTTTATTTTATTTTTTTTTTACAGTCAGGAAACAATCTACATCAACAGAACTGATAGGAAATACCACATTTTTTGTCAACATGTTCTTTTAGTGCAGCTGGTAACATGCACATTAATATCAAGCATACATAAAATGAAAAATATTTTCACTGTGTAAGTGCAGAGTAGACTAAAGTTCAGCTTACAGTCATGATATCCTTAAGTAACTGGAAAGGATTTCAGGGGTGTTCAGGTCTTTAAAGTCTGTTTTCAAGGCTCCTGTGTGATCAGAAGACTCCCAATCCTCAACAGAAGACATTCAGCCACATTCATTACTTAAATCTTATGTCTATTTCTAACCACCCTGGTTAGCATTTGAAAAATAATTAGGAACAACCACAACTTTGGGGCAAAAATGCACAAACTCAACTGAGAAAATTATTTTCTCCGTCTTATTATACTTACAAATGTCATGGTTTCAAGTAAGCCAATACATTTTAACTTTCTATTAATAGATCTGTTAAAAAAATGGGTCCTACAGAGTTCCAGTTGTCTGCGGCAACAGGAAGCCACGAAGCCTGATTAATTCAGTGATCCATATAATGGCAACCTATACCATGGAAAAGGTAATCCCTTTGATTTAGAGCATGCTGCTGAAATTCAGACTTCAAAGTAGTTCAGGTCTTCAAGTCCCACTTATCATGTCAGCTGTCATGGTGCAGCACTATCATCAATGACAAAAACACTGGTCTGGAAAGGACGGATATGTCTATCCTTGTACCACAGTTAATCTGCAAACCAGACAGTTCACCTATGGACCCTAAAGAGCTGACTGCAACTGAAAATTTACACCTGACATGAGTGAGGTCAGGATTTCAGCAGTCTGCTTTCAAGAGGCATATTCCCACTTTCAGCACAAACAGCAGCACTATCTATTGACTTCAATAATTCAGGAGCAAATACTAGTATGCTGTCATAGATCATGATGATAACTTCCTACAGAGTACTTAATTTGGTCAATACATCTGTCACATCAACTTGAGAGAAAATACAAATCTTTGTAAATACAAAATAGTTATCCTCACCTGATATGCAAGTGCAGCTAATAATAAGGGCAGTGTTTATATGTCCCTTAATTAAGTGACAGTACAGAATGAAAATAAAGCATTTTTAAAGCATGTGCATTTTCTTAGGAAAATGTGATGCTTTAACACCATTTTTTCATAGCTGTTATGTCCTTATACTATGTATTTTCACATAAAACATAAAAACACAAAACTGATATTAACTTAAGCACAGAAGGTTAAACATGCATTTATATTTCATGTATCCATATATATCCATACATAGAAAAACATGTATGTAAATTTTATATATGGAATACAAATGCACATAAGCAGGCATAAAATATCCTGCTTAATTTGAGTACAGCAACAACTAAGATACAATTTGTTCATGAAAATTCGAATAAATTTGGGATTCTCTGCTCACAAAACAAGACATAAAAGAAAAATCTCACAGATGCAGCATACCTGTGTTCATTTTGACACTGGAGGTTTTGCTATAAAAGTCTTCAGATTTCCTGCGGGAAATAAAACGATCTATTAATTTGCACAAGATAGGAATGTGTGGTACAAAATGGCAGCAAGGCTTTTGGAGGCGTGGAGAGAGAACCACTGTGATACAAATGGCAGTCCTATTTTAACACAGCTTTAATTAAATTGGTACTGCTTGTCCTTCCAAAGTTAAAGATGAGCTGTCACTTCCATTATAAGCCACTCTATTTTCAACTGTTTAGTATCTCTGTTGTAAACACTTGCTCTGGGATTAAAAAACTAGTGATTAACTTTCAGTCTTGAAATTATAAAATAAAAAATATTCCCATACAGGAATGTGGAATTATTTTAAAGGCTGCTTATAAGGTTTATTCACTCCTTTGTGCAAACAGAAAAATGTAAAGAGTAGGTCTCTACAAGTATTTTCTAAGCAGCCAAAGTTACCAGGTCTTTTTCAATGGTTTATAAGCAGATGTTGTTTTTATCCAGTGATTTAATGTCTCTTTAGAGACAACACTGACATTCGTAATGTTACTAGCTGTATTTCTATGCACAGAATCAGGGCATGTGTCTTGGCATCCACAGGAATCCATATCAAAACTCCCAATGGAATCAAGAGGTAGGGAATCAAGTCACTATACATCAACACACTTTTTAAAGGTTTGCACCAAAACAACGTAAAGTGCACACAGAGGTTGAATTTATTTAGATATCCTAACTCCATACAGTACTTACAAACAAACAAATAGTAAAACACTATAAACAAAACTACAACTGTAGAAAAAGCACAACATCCTACACTAAGAGCCGACTTTAACCTATGGATGTCACAGGATAAACTAGACACTATTTTCTATCTACTACTGGTTTATGGCATAGCTTTATTTTAGGATTAGGAGCTTTAATACCTCTTCTATTCAGGCTCTTTTAGAGAGAAAAAGATAGATACAGAAAATGTTTCCAATAGCATTCTGTATACTGGCCAGTCTCAGCTGTATTGTTACATATACACTGCCCACTATAATTTACTTCAGTAAGTGGACAGACACGCTGGAGGCCAAAATACTGAAGGCTAAAAAAAGTCATTCTCCCTCTGCACTATTCCCACATCAGGCCCAGGATAAAACAAAGGGAAAAATCAGAATTTGTAATGTAATACAGCTTCAGAAAATAAATTAAAAATATAAACTGTCTGGCTATGTTGAAGTAAGTTGGAAGATATGCACGAGGGACTGTTTTTATAATGGGAGACTCAAGGTACTAATTAATACAAGTAAACAAAATACCAAAACAGAATTCCAGTTAAACTCTACAAGTCTGAATAACTGTACCTCTGAGGTAACACGTATATTGCTGTATTCTCTTGTATTTATAACAAGTCAGACATTCCACTGCTTGAAAAACAGTGTTCTTCAGAAACTATCTGAATTCTGCTGCTATTATGCAGTCAGTTTTGTGGGGAAAAAAAAGCATGTTAAACTTCTTGAGAACTATGGAAATAGACAACTGGCAGTGAATAAATTGTTATTAAATTATTTTTATGCTGCAGCTATCAGCAAACTACCTCTGAGAGTTTCCAAAAGATCTCTTAAAAATTAAGGCAAATTCTATTTTATTTTTTGATAAATGGTTTTTAACTGAAAATCTGGATTTCCTTCATAGCCACAGAATATTCTTACAGCCTCAAATTCCCACACTGTTTTCAGTCTTCTAGAGGAGACACCATTTTCAAGCCTTCTTTTAGCTTGAAACTGAATCACTGATGGTACCACAAGCTACAAAATGCAACATGGTATTTATTTTCAGATCCAACTAGTACAGGACTCTTGGAACATTGCAAAGCCAAAATGATTTCTAGCAGGTGGCTTCGACATATTTACCCAAAGCATGCTTAACTCTTACTCAAGTTTTAACAGACAAAACTCAGTTTTAGCACCACAGCTTTGTCCTCCTAAGAGTTTCCCTCTGTACAGCTTAGGCTGCATTGCTGACACTCAGTGAGGAACTGCATACAAAGACTAACATTTCCACATTAATCTAATTTTGCTGAAGAACAAATTAGTCTTGCATACCTGAAAAGTACACATGTAAATAAAGCAACCCAAATCGCACTCACGCAAACAGCAGGCCTTGTATTTAATACTAAAATTATTTCGAATTCCTTGCTTCTAAAGAGCCAAAGTACCATTCAAGTACTTAATGATACCAGCAGTAGGAGCCAAAGGAATGTAATTAAATTAACAGCCATATGCCTGAAATTATTTTATTCAGCATTGTTTCAATCAGTCTTTAAGATCCTTACTTCAAGAAGGGGGAGAGGGGGTGGGAGCAAAGGGCTGGTTTTGTTTTGTACTTATACTCCTTCTTCATTGCCTTCTGAAAATTGTTCTTTGTAAATGGGTTTGCCGTATAGACACCTGACAGAGGTGAGATGCACATTCCACTGGAAGCATCAGACACTTCACTGACAAAATGGATGCCCAATGATCAGCTAAGATACTCAGGCCTCAGACAGCTAACGGTGCGACGGAATGCCCATAATGACTGTGCAGACACAAAGCACTACCGAAGTGCATGAGTTTTCAAAATCAGAGACTGCTATTCAGTCACATACATCAGGCAATTTTTCTACTCAGCTCACACCTGATCTTACATGCTGAGGTAAAAGAACACTGAGCTTAACCACAGTCACATTTGGTTACCATTGATACATTTGGTTTCACTAAATACATAATATATATCCCTGTGCTATTTCTTGATAACACTACAATGATTACCTCAGCTCAGCAATACTTTGCATTACAAGAGACTACTGAAAAGACTCATGGGAATCTCATCGACACCTGGTCTATTTTTTCCAAGAGACCCTGATATCTACTTGTGGTCGCTGCTTCTGTTCCTGGTAAGTTCTGCAGTGTGGGGTGCTGCAGGAAAGCATTCTGTCACCCCTTCTGTTCCACATTCAGACAGAGCTATAAAAAGGGTTAGTGAGAAGTCAAGGAAGGTTTCCCCACCCTCAGTTTATTCATGAATCAAGATGCATGTCTTTATTGTCAGGGTTTTAATTCCATTCTTGATCAGATGTTAGAGCACCTACAGCCATTAGTACAGGATCTCTAACACCCAATAAATCAACAACTAAGTAAATGTGAGAAAGCGCTTTGTGAATCAAAGCCTAAATGAGGAGTAACATGCTATTACCTGCTTGCACCTCATTAAAATAATTGTTAATCGTTGTTGACAACCACAGTCCAGAGCTACCTAAGGATAGAGGGCCATCAGAAGTTAGAATATTCTTTTCATGTAAAATTTTGGAAAGAACTGGGAAGTAAAGAAAAGGAGATTGTGGGTTTTTTTCTTTCTTTTTTTTTTCTTTTCTTTTTTTTTTTAAGGGCATGTAGAAACTCCAAAAATTATACTTACGACTTACTCAACTTACTACAAAATCTTAAATGCCACATCACAAAGGCATCCAAGCTCATGGATAACTTTTGGGGTCTTTCTCCCTCCTGCTCTGTAGCCATGAAGTCTAGACCCCTTTGAAATCCCAGGCTTGCTAGCTGTGTAACAACAGGGGGCACAGTCTAGAATGCTAGTTGCCTCCTTGCTGACATAGGTTTTGAAAGGTTCTTGAAGAACAAGGTGATAAGTTACCTTGTCTGGTTTGTTTTGAATCAGAGCATAAAAGACAGGCTGACAAAGGACTGAAGCATCTCTTATGAGGAAAGGCTGAGGGAGCTGGGCCTGTTCAGCCTTGAGAAGAGATGACTCAGAGAGGACCTCATCAATGTCTGTAAGTATCTGAAGGGAGGGCATCAAAAGGATGGATCCAGGCTCTTCTTGGTGGTGCCAAGCAATAGGACAAGAGGCAATGGGCAGAAACTGATGCACAGGAAGTTCCACTGAATATGAGGAAGAACTTCTTTACCATGCAGGTGACCACGCACTGGAAGAGATTGCCCAGAGAGGTCGTGGAGTCTCCCTCACTGGAGATATTCAAGAATTATCTGGACACAATCCTGTGCAACGGGCTCTAGGACAACCCTGCTTGAGCAGGGAGTTGGACCAGATGACCCACCGTGGTCCCTTCCAACCTGACCCATTCTGTGATTCTAAGTTACCTGTTATTTACTCCTTGCCATTTCACATAAGATATTATAAAAAGCAGGTTTAAGATGTATTTTTTGATACAGGATTTATATTAATCCTAAAGTTAATTCTAGTATGTGCTCTTTATAGCTACAGTCTTTTGTAATGAATTCTACTCCAAGGACCTTTGGTGAGAGGAGCAATTGGCTTATAACACAGAGTGCAGAATGATCAACAGCAGGATAGATGTGTGTGTCTGGCTGGAAAATGATAGATTTTCATTGTCTTAGGTAGAGAGCAATGCCCAGATATTTGGAGAAGGCAGGAGCTTTCCAGACTTGTGTGAGAAGGAGTGTCAGACTTTCATTAATGTTGTTTGCCAGTTTCACAGGTTGACCTAGAGAGTAATCTGAGAAAATATCTGCAAAGTTAAGAGGCCAAATCAGTCAGTGATTATTCAGTTTAAACATTGCAGGTTTAAACACATATTTGTTAGCAGGCAGGATTCTATATCCAAATGCATGTGGCAGTAAATTATTTTACCTCACATCATTAAGACTCTACACAGCACTCCTGCTCTTACCTCTGCAACAGATCAGTATACTTCATATGCCAACTCATACATTCAGTGAAGCAGGTAAAAAAAACTATGAAGCATTAGTTCTGAAAGGACAGTGAAGCTGACTATTTTATTTCTTTTTTTATTTTCAAAGTAATTTTTTCAGATGTTTACTGGTAGCAGGATGACTAGGGCAATGAGAACGCAATGAGAACTTGATAAACACCACAATGTTTAGGCTGTGGCAACAAGAACTCACACAAAAAACCAACCGTCTTGAAGCTGCCTTGGGAGCAGATGTCTCTCCTGCCAGCCCCTAAGCAGAAGGAAGGCTTATATGCCAATATATTGTTTCTATGAAAAAATGTTTGATGGAGCATAGGTAGACAGTGTCTATAATGAAAAATGGAGAAGGTATGGAAATGGTTCCTCCATGTTTCAATTTCATTACCATGCAACAAGAAGACAACAAATTGGCAAGGTGTCTGTACTAAGACCCAACCCAGCAAGGCATATGCTGAGCATATGCTTAAGCATATGCTTTATGAAGGCCCCACAGAACTATTTCTATGCTTAAACATAAGCAGAAATAGTTTGTCCCAGATCACATTGCCTCACCCTATAAGAAGCTGAATACTCTGGAGCTGGATACTCCAGTTATAATTAAATTGTTTTCAGAGAAAACAATTGTAATCAAAGAGAAAAACACAGACAGACAACTGATATCATAGTTCCTGTCATTTTAAGTGTTGCTTACAGGATTGTGAAGACATTCTCATGTTAAGTGTGGTGTTATTGTACACGTTACTTACACACATGTACTGATCAGGTCATTAAACAATTAGGATTCCTGAATAATTTGTACATGGTCATAAACTTCTACTGGAATGCAATAGGTAAGTCACATTGTACTCAGCAGCAGTACGTGCGTGACCAGGGAAATTTGTAAAAATTTGTAAACATACCAGACAAGGTAACTTATCACCTTGTTCTTCAAGAACCTTTCAAAAGCTCTGTTTTCTGGATCATCTGCCTACACTATTACTAAAGAACGATTTTAGGTTGATATCTAACTTACAGCATATCAGATATATGAGCCTATTTCCTCAGTATATACAATACTAACATTGTTATTTAATGTACTGCTAAGACTTTGTTTTTGAAAATCAGAAGTGGTTCTACATTCTATGAGCAAATATTCAAAGAGCATCAGATACAGGAGAATCCATCACAGGATCATCATTCTCTATAAGAACATAAAGGGATTGGACGTAAGTGGGAGGAATAAAGGCCCTATTAACCATTTAATGTATCTTAAATGTAAGCTGCAAATCATAAGGTAGTTTCTATTCATGACAGTTGTTAAAGTCTGAAGCACTTATTAGGAGCACTGTGGTCAGACTTAAGATCCAGAACTTGACAAGTGTATGTGAAAAGTGTGACTGTCTGAAGGCAGGGGAATAAATCTAATGACAAAGGAACTTCTTTCCTTACACACTTTTCCTAATGTGATTTTTCTAAGAATGCTATAAATGCAAGAGTAAGAGAAACTGGTATTATCCCGTCCTTTCTCATGTTTCTTCATGAAACAGAGAAAGTTAACTATATGTCTGAAAGAAAAGCAAAGACTAAGTTTCTAAACTGTTCCTTACAGCAATCTTTGTTATTGCATACAGCATCAGTAGAAAAAGTTCTAACATTTGTGTTTAAATTGTTAACAACTTAAGTCTTTCTCCCTAGAGAAAAAACTTGAAGCTTAAAATTTTGCCTGTTGGTAGCATGATTTTTACTAGATACATATTTTGACTTGCTACAAACTGAAAAGCAAACTTAAGTCAAATTTCTGCACTTGGTTCTAAATAAGTACTCGCTGCCATCTCAAAATACTTCTCAGACACTTCAATAGCAGAACATTTTTCTAAAATGTAACTGCAAGTATAAGAGGATACCAATAAAGTTATTCAAGCTGACAACATTCTGTACATTTTATTGGTTATTTTTACAGCTGCAAAAGGAAGGAGGAGGACAAACTGCTGCTTTTATACTCTGCATCTCCTCCTCTGCCACTAGAGAAAATTTTGTTAATAATTCCAGTCGTGCTTGTGGTGTTTGTGATTTTTTAATTATTTTTATTGCTTAAATGTAAATAAAAAAAGAGAAAAGTTCCTTTAACTGACTAAAGGTTAAAAGAAATTTTCCATTAACTTGCTGACTGCAATTCACATTTCTTACCCTTTTTCCCAGGCATCTATTACTGCTTTTAATAATATAAAATTACAAATGTCTAGCCTTTAGTGGTGGTTATTTTCATTCCCTACTTTAGGCTTCCTCTTTTGCTCTTGTTTTACAGGAACCGTGTTTGTTCAAATGAACTATTTCATAGGCTGGAAATGATTTAAGATTATTGTATGAGAGCATGTCACTGAAGTAGATGTGTAGTAGATTAGTGTCGCCACACATAATTACAAAAAACTCCACCATAAGACAGAGTGCATAAAACGTGTTATGCATCTTCTTAGCCCTTCTGAAAGTTCCCTTGTCAGGTAAAGTTAGATGCCACAGACACACCAATGAGCCCCTGACAGGTAGCCAGAACCCATATGGGAGATGGATGCCTGTGGCATTCATTTACATATTATTTCATTCAGGATGTGTAGCAAGGCAGTTCTGCTCAGGTACAGCTGTTTGGGAAAAGATTTCAGCATCTAGAACCCCAGAAGATAGGGGTCATTGTGGCCCTTAGCTTAGTACTCTGGTATACACCGCCTGTCCAATTTTCTCCTTAATGGAAATATGTAGCACCAGTTTTCTAGATCACTCTTTGGAAAGGTAGAAACTACTGACAGAAAAGAAGCCTGATTAGGAAGTGCCAATCATTTCATCATGGTGAAATATCTGTCTTTTAACAAATACAATATTTAACAATGGTATCCAGAATTCACCTGTCAAATCTTTTAGGCATTCCTTAAAATTTTATTTTAAAATTTTATTTCCCAGAAGATCCAAATATTCCCAGAATATCCAATTATTTCTTCATCTTTCTCAAAACAAACAACAAATATAATTAGAACTACATTCCTGTTAAAAATACATAATTTGAGGGTTAAATTTGGGTTCATTAGACTGCAGTAGCTACAAAAGGTATTAGGAACATAAGAAAGCTTTAGTTCCATCACTTGTTTCCAGCACTTTGCATATTACTGGTCACTTGAATACTTCAAGTATTATCTAATTTTCCGTTTTTATACAGTATGACAAACAATGCATTCTTGCTCTTTTCTACCAGGTATATAATACGCATCAACCTGAGACTAAACATGAATAAATCCTTACCTAAACAGAATTCCTTCCAATGGGGCTTTTTTTTCCCCATAAGTAATTCCCAACAGAATCTGTGGAAATAGTGTTAGTTCATGAAAGAAAAAGCCATTTCTGTTTCCCTCTGTTGGCGTATTAAAGTATGCCTTCCTGAACTACTAGGTAATGTTACACCTAGCTAACAGAGTCAAACTAGTGTGTGGGGTGATATAAGTAAGACTCCTTAATATATTCTCATAAGTATGCTGAAGCAGCAGCATTTGACTTTTTGTAACATGCTCATAAAACCAGAAAGAATACCTATAACTTAAAAGACTAACTAAGAAGATATTAACTGAAACATTTCAATCCTTATTATTTGCTAAGATAATAATTGGAAGGGATTGCACAGGAAACCTTTCAGTACCCCTACTGAGTACCTAAAACTTGTGGCAAATTTTGGCTAAATTTGACAGACATGCAGAGGTCTCAGTAACATTGAAAGCTTACAAGTTCCATGAGGAATTCCCATGGAGAATACAGACCTTATCAAAGCCAAATGGGCAATATATTTTAGCATTATCAGATATAAGTGAATTCATGCAGGAAGAAAGAATTAGGAGCTCTGTGTGGATAAATGCACATAGTTTATAATCCCAGACACAAAACTCCCTTCCACGCTGACCCCAGCTTAATTTGCCTCGTTAGATACCAGGCAGACAAGAAAAATAACCAAAAGATTTCTGCTGTCTAAAAAGGTGCAGAATTGAACTCAAGCTTTTCCCATTATATTTGTTCTAAACTCTGCATGCACTGATGACTAATACGGTTGGAAGTCACTGAACAGCCTTGGTGTAATTCAGTTCCAAAGTGTGTTTCAGCATTAGCAAGTAGGAATAACTTTCTACAGCAAAAGGGTAGGTATCAAAGCCTGACATCCACAGAGGGTCTTAACTTCAGATCAGCTCTACTCTGGCCCTGCAGACCAGAATACTAGTGCCACACCTACTTCAATGACCTCTCAGCAGAGGAGGCATGTCAGGCTTCTTCCTTGAGCGCCATCTTCCAGTTTAGCTTTGTTGGTGCATCTGCAGATCTACCCTGTGAACCCAAAATGACATGAACTAAAGAGCAAGAAAGTGGGGAAAGACAGTAAGAATTTTGTTTAGATTAAGGAGTTATGAAGCAAAAGCTAGAGCAGATTTATTCACTGTTAATCTGAATAGACATACGGTGTCTTCAGTTCTGCTCCTCAAGTAACTACTTCTGGCCTTTCAATCTTCATGCCGACATACACTGGAATTTAGTGACCACCAGTTCAGCGGCACTGTACTTAAATACGAACCAGTAAGACTCATTAGGAGTCACAGCTGTCTTTTAGAAGAGTAAGTTCTTTCAGCTTCTGTTAAAATTAGGACTTTGATGCCTCCATATCTAAATGACTCTCAGTGAGAGGCTTCAAAGCAAGTCAAATGCTATAAACTTCTATTTTCTCTCCTTGCTATAAAGCCTCCCTTATACCATATTGTTTGTCTCATTAACTCCTAGCATATTTTGCCATTTCTGAAGAATCTTAGCACTATCTTGCATATCTGTAGTCCCACTAGACTTAACTGTTTACAGGAAAGAAGATATTTAATAGCAGCGATAAATAATATGTGCTCTCAAAATAAAGGAAAACTACTTATGTACAACATGTGAAAACCAGAATAATCAGCCTTGCAACCTTAATTTGAATGTTTGCTGATACTATATTTTCCCTTTTCCCAAGGGGCACAATCACCAATATTTATTTCACGTAGTTTTACTCCTCCACATAATACACATCAAAATAATGCAACTTCTAGAGTCTATAACATGAATACATGCACATGTCAGCTGATTTCAGACCTATTGAAATCCAACTTGCCTCAATGCTATACACCACAAAAAACCCAACAAACTACAATTCTACCTAATATAAATAGCCAAAGAAAGAACTACTAGCCACTGTGGTTTGAGCACAGTTAACTCATGTAATTAAGAAGTGTTATTACTAACTACCTGTACCTGCCACCTGACTTACAAAAGTTCTAGACATTTAGTTAATTTTTAGATTGTATGGTTATCTTTCTCTCTCCCTCCCAATTCCTAATTGTTCAACAGCACATTTAAGATTTCTGCTACTGAGAACATCCTTTACTTATCCTAGAGCAAATCAGTCTAAATTTAGTCTAAAAGCAAATTTAGTCTAAAACTAAAACTCACAAAGATTAAGCAGAGTGGTATAGGAACAATTAGGAGAGATGGCATACAAAAGGGTTCAGTCTTTACAGAAATGTTGAAAGAAAACATAATTTCTAAATCAGGGAAAAACAGTATTTGACAGAAACAGCTGTAAAAGAACAAGCATGCAACAAGCCTGAATGATACTGCCTGATACTTGAGGGGCTGACAAATTACTCAAAGGCAAATGTGAATTTACAAAGCAGCTCAGAACACACTTAAGAACATGAAGCAGAAAAAAATGGTTCTTTTCTACATGCCTATCATGCATGGCTATGCAGTGCAATGGAATCTATCTGCTGGTCACGCACAGGTGAGAGCTTTCCATGCTCTTCCACAATAATATACAACACCCACTACCACAGAAACAAAGCGGCAGGGGCACAAACCAGAACAAGTCTTCAGTCTCCTAATTTCCTACTACCAGTGTAAACTGTGTCAGCAAACCGAAGAAGGATCCTAAAGAGTCTACTGCTGACTCTGTTCCTTATCCAAACCTACTCCCGCATCCCCTGAGGAGATCCAGCTCTCAGCCCCTAGACAGTCTTATCTTCATTGGTTTAACTGACTTTACCAGTTTTTCTGCCACTACCCTCTAAAGCAAACTGCCCCTTTCCCTGCCAAAAGCAATTTGTCACAGTCTACTGCTCTTATTCCCTCAGTCTTCAAGTTACGCAGCCTTTTCCTCTGCAAAGATTGGTCTATAGTGCATCTGAAAGAATAGCAAACACCAGCACCTCATTTTCAGATTGCTGTAGCATTCATTGCAGTATCAACTACATGAATAATCTCACTCGTCCCCTATACTACCCCTGACACTTAAAAGCATTCAAATAATCAGTTTTAATTTTCCATTCATGTGCACTGGGAATAGATTTTCAGATTCTGTTTTTGCCAAATCTCTACTGCGCACCTGCACAGAGATGTTTCAGTGGTGCACAATTTTTGTAATGGGAGGGGAAAATCACATTCCTAACAAAGCTGTTTTAAAGTTTATCACTGTATTTCACCCAGTGAGTCCAAAATTTGCTAAACTCTAGGTGACCAGAATTTTTAATGCAAAAAAATTATTATATTGCAGAATCATGACCTCTAAGCTGTAGCAAGAAAAAGGACCTTAAAGCAGGAAATTACGACAATAGTCAAATAGATAATCAGTCTGCACCAGCTAGTTAACAGAGACTAGTGCAGTTCTAAACAAAATGATTGAACAGATTCAAGTTTTAAGACATGGCTTTTTTCATCGCTATCACAATATATTACCTGCTTTGCTTTCTAAACACCCAGTGAAATTTTGCCAAGGGTACGTTCCCAGGAGCACTGATGCCAACAGGATTGAGTGGGTTTAGTATTGGTTCCAAACACAATGTTACACCGAGGTTATCAGATTAGTTTAAATGTACCTGTGGCAGCCCCAGTTCTGACACCATCTGAAGTGCTATTTAGGGCTCCTTGATCTGCATTGTAAGCATCACTCAACTAATTCATGGAGTGTTAGCACATGAGATGGTATCTGTTTCATGAAAACATGTAGATCAGTTACATGCCTTGCTGTAATACCAGCTATTCAACCTCAAAAAGTGCAGTGTGAATGACAAAAAGAGGATAAATAATGCAATGCAGCATGGCAGAATATTCTCCTTCACGTACCCTCTCCCCAGTTTACTTAATATAATTATTAAAATTATGTCCTCAGCTTAATCTGGTGTACGTAATATTTTAATGCTAGTTTTACAGCACTAGGAATTTTTAGGGTTTTTTCTTTTAAACTGGCATTCTCTTAGCAGATGTTCTCAGTTCCCACACACTTAATTATAGTTTTATAACTACAGTCACCTACCACACAGCGCATTGCAGTGTGTCATTTCAAAAGCCACTGTTACTTGCTCATTAAATTCCTCTGCTATGTAGAGCACAACTGATTTCAACTGTATGCCAACCCAAAAGCACGTGACAAGGAGACAGGCTTCAGCTTTAACACATGTATTTCACATGAATGTGTAGAAGTTAACATGGAGACACGCTAATTTTGTTTAGGAGTGTTCAGAAGAAGAAAATATCATTAAGGTAATGACATTCCACCATTTTAATTAATACACTGACTGTTGAGTGGTACAACAAGTTACAGTAATTTTTCCTCTGAAGAGCTATTTCAAATAGCTTGAAAAATGGTAATTTAACTGCAAACAAATTCTCACTATCAACAAATTACAGAGACTGAGAAACATGGGTAAGACTTATCTTTCTGTTGCTTTCACTTACAATTGTATAAAAATCAGAAATTTTAAACAGGATTCAGAAGTTCCACATACTGATGAGAGATGGGAACAGTGTATGTTTCAATACTGTCATGGCACCTTGTCACCTTCTCCTTTCAGCTTAGCCATACGAAAACCCACAAGATTTTTGTCAGTAAGAAGTGTCAGGGTGCTCTGGCAGTTCTTGGTTTCCACAGCAACTTTCTGGGAAGTTTCTCGTCACTCCTAAGTTACTTGTAAGTTACTGGGCAGCAGCCCAGAGATCCTCACAAAGGAGTACAGCATCTTTAAAGTTAAGATTTCCAGATTTTTACGCAGACAGAAGAGTAATGCCAAGATCTGCAGAGGCAATAGGCAAATTTTCAATTATCTTACAAACGGTGGTCCTATATAGAAGATTGGTAAAGTTTTAAACATCTTTTAAAAGTCAGGGGCTATAGGCATGAAAATATGGTAACTGTGGAACTCATAAGTAAATTCTACACCTGCTTTTTAATGATTTTTATATTTAATAATCTGCCTTATAGCAGCATTATTTAGAACTTGCTATTTCAAAATCATTCAAATCCAAAAATGCATAAATAGTCACATGAAATTGTATGACAGATGGGTAGAGGAGTAAGCTTTTTCTTTCTTAGAGAACTCAACATTTAAAGGACAAACATTAAATCATATCTAAGAAATTCAGTGACTTTTATTTCACCTGAACTTTCTGAAGGAAAGGGAAGAAGGTTTAAACTCACACTGTATTAATTTTTAAACATACACCCTTTTCCTCCAGTAAAGAAGTTATACTATCTAGTCTTGAAATTTCCTGAAGTCACAAAATAGCTATCTGTGAAAAGCTGTCAAATTAATAAAGCCAGTGAAGTGAAAATACAATTACTTTTTCATTCCTTACAGCAGTTGCTGGTGCTGCTTGCTAAACAGCATACAAGAATCCAGGCGCCTAAAAAAAGAAGCATTTTTAAAATGTAATAAGTTATTTTAATATCTCCGCAAAGCCATCACCTTACAATTGGTCCCAGGGCATGTAAGTACTTCACCTGATGATCAGTAAAATTTGAAATACTAAGATGTTCTTTCTCCCAATTAAATCAAATGGTATAAGAGTACTTCCAATCAAAAAATGAGCTAATTCTGAAAGTCCATGCTAAGCAAAGGAAAGTACAGAGAAATCAATCTGCCTTTGAAAGGAATTTTTTTATCAAGACAAATTAGTGTTCTGATTTCTATTTCAAATCATCAAAAAGTATCTACTTCTTGAGAAACTGACAGGTTTAGAGAATAAATGACCTGATGTATGTCCTGTTGTTTTCTTCCTATTCTACATTCTTGCTGAAATTCTCTACTTCTTTCTGTGCTATAATCCTTTTCATTTGCAGTTTTCAACAATGTCTCTAACCTCACTCTGTCCCACTTTCCTGACATCTTATCCTCACTTCTAAAGATGATCTCAGATAATTTTTCTCCTCTCCATTTGGTCTAAGTACTACCAGTGGCATGAATTCAGATATTCCTAAATAAAGTCTATTAATCTCAAAGTTGTATCTGTGAACATCTCTCTGTTTCCTAGTATGTTTGCTATAATTTCATCTCATTCTGTCCTACCCCTTGGAAGCCTTCCTCTCATACTCAAAATCCCTTTTTTAAGCATTATCTCTGTTGCTGAAGAATGGGCACTTCTTATAGGATTATTGCTAATCAACACTATGTGTATCTCCCTTCTAAACCTGATGAGGTCAAAATTATCATCCAATGCTTCCTGAAAATTCAGAACAATTCCTGTAAAGCAAAGTGCTAGGTTCCCATGCAACTGCACTCAACTCTGTAGCTCTGCTCTATGATTCACCTCAATTTAACTGCTGACACAGGAACAGTGCCCTGCCTTCAAGCATCTTTTAATTTAGTATCAGTTACTTTAAAGAAACAATGAGGCAATCACCAGATTCTACTGAAGATAAGCTTTGTATTTTTCTCCCAGTCCCTTCTGCTATATATCTATAATATACAAATTTTGCTCTTATTTAGAATAATTTATACCTCCTTGAAACCAGCTGCTTCGTGTTCATACTTCCTCTTTAAAAACTTTCTATACTACTTCCATCTGTGATACATTGTTTTCAATCTAGTATTTTCTGATATAGCACAGTAACTTAATATAACCCATTAGTTTCTTGGGGAAGGGTTGGCTGCTTTATATGCATTTTCTAACTAATTTTTAAGTATCTGTCATACTGTTTTTCAGTAAAATTATTTTATTATTTCTTACTAGAGACGTGCTCACTACTTTACAGAACTGGCTGTCTCAACACAACCACTATAATGAAAGACAGTACAACAGATAAATCATTCTTGCAAGAAATTTTTATATCACATGGTAAGCCAATGCTAATAGCACAAAACAGTGAGCATTTTGAAAATCAACACTCATTCTGAACACTCTCAACTATGTAATTCCGCAATTCTGTCTCCCCAAGTAACCATTACGTGTGATGGGGCCCTGCTCTTCTGAGGATGGCTGAATACATGCCTGTCCATGGAAAGCAGTGAATTAATTCCTTGTTTTGCTTTTTTTGCATGCACGGCTTTTGCTTTCCCTGTTAAATTGCCTTTATCTCAACCCATGAGTTCTCAGGCTTTTACCATTCCGATTCTCTCCTCAATCCTGCTGGTGGGGGACAGAGTGAGCGGCTGTGTGCTGCTTGGCTGCCAGCTGCAGTTAAACCATAACATGCATTCTTAGTTTGCTTTGACAACAGCCATCAAATTTGATCCATTAGTAAAAGCAAACAACACCGCTGCATAACATAACACTGTGGTGTGAAGCCTTGGTATTTTAAAACATTGATTCCGTCTTACCAAAGACAGTAGAACATGCATCAGATACAGAGAAGAACACTTTGCAATTGTTCAAAAAGTTATCATGGTGGTAAAGAAGTATACTGTACAATCAAATCTATATTGTCAAACCTGTGTTACAGACAAACATTTTGTGTATTAAATTGGACCACCAATGCATAAAAATATGAAAAGAGGGTAAAAACTGTGCAGAGGATAATAATTTTTTCCAAATTTACATATGCAATAAGTACACATTTGAAAATTAAACCATCAGCAGTTATTAAAAGTGGCTGTCCAGATGCAAAACCTGGTATAAGAGGCTCCAAAGCTACTACTTTTTGGAATTGGGGGGAAACACTGGGGAAAGGACCACTTCAACCATGTCTTACACCTGCACTCACTCCTAAGGTGAAGTCACAGACACTGTATATCATTAGATGGAAGCACCAGCATTCTTCCTTTGCATACACTGATGCCTGTTTGGAGTTGTCTTACATCTTCCTCACAATGAAAATAATGGGAAAATTTGCATTTCACCCTTCAGCATTCTAGGATGGAAGCAAGCTGTTGAGCTGCAGTGATAACAGATGATGAATTTGGTTTTACACTTTTATTGGAGATGGGGGAAGAGGAGACTGTACAAGTCATACTGAGTCATACAAGTCTTTTTCAATGCTCTCCTACTTTGTCTTTCTTTTTAACTTCTCTTAATCCTAGGTGAAATACAGCTGCAGGACAGATCTCCTTTGTGGATGTCTCTGTGCTCTAGTGCAGGACTGCTCCACATTGTCTTCAGCTGAGTGACATTAGCATAAACAAAAAGCAGAGGGGAAGATAAGACCCTGTGAATATATCAGCAGTGAATTAGTAACCAAGGCCACGTCATCCAAAAAACACTGAACTTTTATGAAGTGCACAAACTCTGAAAGAGCAAATGCTTCTGAATATTAAGTGAACCAGAACTGTAGGTTTCAAAAATGATTAACTGTTCCTTTGTGTCCTTGGCACACCTATTTTATATTGAATATCCTATTGTCTCTCATGACCTCAGTGCTGGTTGGCAAATAAAATCCGTCCTTCCGCTCTATCCAGCATCTTTAGGGACTGGATGATTTGCTTCATTTTAGCAGATTTTAAAAATACTGACACCAGATGAAGCTATGACCTAGTTAATGAGTAAGAAAGACATGAATACGCATCTCAGTCATATCCTCCATCACAATTAAGTGGCTGTAGAAGGTTGCTGTGATGTACCACATTTCTAGTAACAATCAGTCAAACCTCTTCTACATACCTGCCCTTGTCAAAAGCTGCCCATGCACGCATAAAGCCTCTTCATTTCCGTAAGCATATGGAACCAAATGCTGCATGTTATACTGCTCCAAGGAGAAACCCTGCACTTAGCGTAAGCATGCAGCACCAAGTCCTCTACTTTTCTGCTAAAAGCAAGCAAACTGTGTTTAAACGTGATGACCTGCAAAGTTTTGCACAAGAGTAGGGTATCAGCCTCATTTAAATGGTTCCCAAGCACTGCTTAAATGAACTGAGAGTAAAAAGTGAGTCATCATAGTTACTAAATGCCTATTTGGATAATATTAGCAATAAAAGAGAGTCCTACTCCAAACTGAAATGTAATGTTTTCTTTAACACTCCTGTAATTTTTTCTGTTTATACTCTGGTCACAGCTCTTTTCTCTATCTTCCAGTCTTGGAAATAGTGAAGAATGCAAATACTTCCTGCTATTTCCTCAGCTGTTATAAATCAGTGCAGTTCAACTGGGGTCAATGATGCCCTTTTACTCTAGTTTAGGATCCAACCCCTTAATTATCGCACATTTACTGAAAAGAATGTTTCAGAAAAAAAAGACCTGTGTAAACAGACATTACAGACTACAGAATTTCTTTTACCACTTATGCCATTGAACATAATACAGCCTTTCTTGCCTTTTTTGTTTTGTTTTTAATATAAGCCTATAAATACTATGTAACTATAAACTACTATTATACGAGTCACTTACAAGTAACCTCTACGTGGCTACGATTTGTAGTGGCCTGTCAACGTTAATGGAGAATGATATATATATTGTTTTATTGCCATTCAGCAAATGGAAAGGGACAGAACACCTATTACGATACAGAAGTTTTACCTTTCTGTCTAGAGAAAGCCGATGCTGAATGTACATGTGATATTTGGAATGCTGTCATATGAGGACTTGTTTGTAGAAGCATCACAAAGCAGATCTGTTCAGTGGCTCTAAAATAATTTTTGGGTATTGTCATTTCAGATAATTCACAATTTTGTTTTGTGATAAATACACTTACAAGGGACCAGCATTTGTCTTAAATTTTCATACACAGAACGTGTTCAGTGATTTAATACAAGCTCTGTAGTAAATTTTATGTAAGAGTCTCCAAAGTATCACCTCATTATGAAATTCAAGTGACTTGTGTCAAAAATGCTGTAACTATCAACACTATCAAAAAGCAATTCTGTCACCTTTTTTCCCCATGCATCACTTCAATTTTTTAGTACAGTTTACAAGAGCAAAATGCATTGTACATATCAACAATTATCAAATCCATGCAAATTCCTTAGGCTACTTCAATCTTTTCCCAATACAGATATACTATTTCCATATCACCAAGTATATCTAATGGCTTCCTGACTTCATGAAGATGGCCTGATTCAGAGGCAAAGCATTTTTGTTTGTGCTATCTCAAAGGAACAAAAGCCGTCACTCCTTTTCCCCCAGTAAATATATAATTCCACAACTAAAGATTTATATTCTAAAAGAGTGAACGCAGTGAGCACAGTTGCAGAAGTAGGTACTTGAAGCAAATGAGCAAGATTCTTGCATTGCTGTACTCCATCAACTTCTGTGTTTTGAAAACCTAACCATAGCAGCTTACGTTAAGAACTTCACCTTTATGTTTAAAATATAAATTATTTCCTTTTAAGAGCTAACCATTACTAGCCTATCTGAACCAGGTCCTTGAGGACTTCACTAGTACAAACATTATTTTACTGAAGTAACAAAGATCAATGTTGTTACCTGTTACATAAATATCACCACATACACAAGTAAAAAGCACTTTTTTTTTCAAGCCTTGAACTAAGACATGGGAGAAAGAAGAGACCTCCTCTCCACTGATCTCAATTTCTCACCTGTGAAAATTTTTCACTATATATGAGTTGACATATATAGTGAAATATATATGCTATTCAAGCAAGTTGCTGTCAAAATTCCACACACTATCTACCAAGCTAGAAACTTGAGATGTTGAGATTCAGAAAAGCAGTCCTACCTTTACCAAAATGATACTTTTGAAATTTTTCTTATCAGAAGTTATGCACCACAGGACTTTGAATTTGTAATTCATCCCCACGGTGGCTAGAAGTTTATCAAGCCATTTGCTCCTTTCTCCAAGAATGCTAGGCTAGGTGAATATAAACCTAAATAGTGGTGAGCTGCCACACTCCAACAAGTCTCAGCTAACTATGTTTAGCAACTATTTCATTTCATACAGTTTTGTATGTATGACTCACACACATGAAAAGGATGGGCATTATCACTGACAAGTTGCGTTGTTTTCCACCACTACTGTTTGGCTGCTGTAGAACATTTTGCAAGCCTCTGTCCCACACAGAGCAGACTTCCTTGAAGTATGATGGCAGGAAATAAATCTGGGTGTAGCTGGACAGGCACTCATTGTTTTGAGCTTCCACTGGATGCAGAGTTAGCAAGTCACTCAGAGGTCAGAGCTGTCACAATATCCCACTAGCTGAGAAGTGTTACTCCATTGCGTGTTTGATTCATCTTTGCAGCTCTTGTAGCTACTTCTAGGCAGACAGACATGGGAAGAGTTTAATAACAGAGAAGGCAGGCAGTGGTTTTATAAGAGTCATTTTCTCTGTGCTGCTTTTGATGAGACATTTTAAAAGGCATTTAAGAGGAGCCTGGAAAATTCTTTCTGAGAGCAAAAAGTGGCAATTTTGAGACGTGAACTAACTCACAATAGCCACAAGCACCAATGTGGAGCACATGCTAATGAACTTTTTGCTACATTAATATAAGGTGTCCTTTCACAAATAATCTATAAAGGATGTTAGAGTAAATTAACCACAAGGTTTTAGGTATTGGACTGCACCTCAGGGTACCTGGACCCACTTCTCCATGTGAGAACAAAGAATATGAAGTCTGGCAGTGTCATTTTGTTAAATACATGAAATAAAATATTCTGCAAGAGAACAAGAAAAAAGTGCCTGCCAGGAATTTTTGTATTGAACTTTCTAGAATTTCATGCACATTTGGCAAAAAGAGACAGGTTACCAGTCTTAAAAGTTTGGCTCTTTATTAAAAAAATTAACATTCCTTGAAACTTAGTGCGACTGTTCTTTTATAGGTCATTAATGCCAAGCAAATTCAAAAGCATGGAGGTCACCAGACTTGGGAAGTTGCTGTTACAATGGAGGGACCCCTCAAACGCTGGAGGAATAGGTTGACAGGAACCTCATGAAATTCCACAAAGTCCTGCACCGGGTGTGAAACAACATGCAGCAGATACAGTTCAAGGAGAAGTTCTGCAAAACAGGACCTGTGAACCATGACAAACATCAAGCCGAATATAACTTGACTGCACGCCTTTAGAGCAATGATGGCTACCTGCATATGAGCTACACGAGCAAGGGTATCACAGATAGGTAAAGGATATTGGTCATTTCCCTCATATCATGTCCTGGTAAGGCCAGATTTCTTCTTGGAAAGGCAAGTGAAAGGACAGAGTGCAAGAGACATGTTGCAACACATACGATTATGAATCTTGTGTGTGCAAAAACAAGCTTCACAAAAGTAGTCAAGCACGGGAACAGGACCAGCCATGCAGTCCTTATCCTTAGGGACAGTTAAAGCTGAGCCACACAAAGTCTTGTGTAAACCTACTTCAAGATGAGTCATGCTTTACGCAAGACATTGGATTACCTGATCTCCAGAGGTACCACATGATCTAATTTTTCCTAATGACTAAGTGATTCTCTTCACAGTTCTAGTGAAATGTGCTACTACAGTTGAGTCTTTCATCTGTTATTTAAGATATGGAGTCCAGGCAGAATTTAATCTTACTAAATACACAGAAGAAAACCTGTTAAAGTACAATAGTGAATTTTTTTTCCTCTTGTTCTTACTCAATTTTAGGTGCATGATAATATAAGCAAGTACCGTAAGTGTATAGACCAGTTTCAATTATACTTCAGCTCTTCACAGAGAAAAAAACATTTTGAAAAAAACCTTTTATTTCACCAGCCATTAAATGAACTTAACTGGCATCTTTTGAGTACTCCTCTGAAATCATGGGGTGATCTGCAATGAGATGTCCTAAGAAAATGACCTTGATTATCTCACCAAGAAAATGGCAGTCAGAAACAAACAAGCCTGGGAAGAAGAATGGATTTAGGCATTCCCTGGAGTGCATCCCTGAACAACTTGTCATTGTGTATCATCAATAGAGTAAACAAACCTTGCAGAGGCAAAGGAGCTTTGCATTTTCTGTAGCTCAGCTTTAGAATATAAACTGCCATATTTCATCTGTACTGGGATCTGTTTAAAGTGTGTTGACATAATTTTATTATGCACAAGCTCATTTTTGGCACAAGTTTCAGTCTACTGTAGGTAAAATGGTGATTTTTTGGGGGGGGCTGTTTTTGCATTGGCCTCCTATAGAGGTGCCCATGAAAAATCATGACATAGAAGACTCAAGATCTGTGATTAGAGACTAACTTTTTGATTCATTATTTCTGGCCTCTGCAACCACATACAATCCTATCTGGACCAGTCTGAGCATTACAGGAATTTTAGTATTCTAGCCTTTCTGGTAGAAAGGTCATACAGACATATCCAGTCAGTAAATTCAGAAAGATTCTCATTCTTCCATGTAAAGAAACATAAATACATTGGCCATGCTTACAGATTGGTAAATAGCTTTTGAGACTCATGTTCAACAGCTATAGCTAATTTATTACTTGGCAAATCCATCACATCACGTAAACGACTCACAGTGCACACAGAAAGGCAAATGGTCAGGAATATGACAACTGTAGCTACCTTCTCACTATACGTTTTCCCTGAGCATTTGTGATGAAAGAAGCTTGACTGATTTTTTGCAGTGACTATTTTCTCAGGTTCTTAATATAAGTAGCAAAAAAACCCCATCATGCAACCACAAACTGGTAGCTGAAAACAGATACAAGGCTTGAGTCAAGGCAAAACATGACTAAAACACAGGCCTGAAGTTGTTACTTTCATTTCCATAAACACATCTAAAGCTTAATTCTGAAGCAAATTTTGTCTCTCTTTTAAAAGAGCCTGTTTTCAATGGGAGATGTGTGTGTGTAATGTTTTTCCCATCTGCTAAAACAACGTACCAATTAAGATTAAGGGACAATCTAACACAGAAGAGGCTGTCACATACATTTGAAAGCAGCAAAGACAGAAATAGGCAGTTTACCTACTCTTCCTGTTCTTCAGCAGAATTGTCCAATGCTTTAACTCACAGTTCCTCTACCCACCAGATGGGATCGGTTTGCTCATCAATGTCTGACCTAATTTGTTTTTTTTATGCAACCTATTTGCTGCTGTGTGTTCAGTCTTTACATTTGTGTTCTTGTGTCGTGACTAAGGTTATTGCTTTTTTAAGAGAGAGAAAAATTAACATTCAAAGGCCATCCCAAATCCCCCTGACATCTCTATTTTTACACCTATACTTTGCTATCTAAAAATTGGTGGACAAGTCAACTATTGCAAGGACCTACATTCCAAGAAGTAATAATGATACATATATTTATTAATTTGCTTCTTACAGCATAAGGCTTACACAAATATCTTCCTACGATTTTCAAAAGCTCATGAAAATTGCCATGAATGGCTGCTGGAAGGACAAGCACTTTTAGAATTTCCCAGTGTGTGGCTATCTGCATTTTTAGCTAATTACAAGTCTTGAAATAGTAGTCCCTGTGCATTTATAATGTTTCAGAATAAACCTTTGTGGAATCGCAAACATACTCCAGGAGACTATCAGTAATTCTCAAAGTTTTATTCTGTTCTTGGGCTCTCTTCTGAATTGGTCTCCCTAACAAGCACAAACTCACGTTTGACACAAGTGCACTGATCTATGTGCAAGGATGGGCGTGTGGCAGGAATCATCAGCTGTCAGCTATTCCCTGTGAAAGAACCAGAACTTACGAAGTCCAGACACTGTCTTTCCAGTTCTCCAAACCCAGCCCAAGAGGAACAGTACTGTTTGTAACTTGCCATTCTTGTGGGAGAACCCTGTATCTTTGCTAGGTCCAACCTGCAATAACCATTTGAATGAGAACCTCTACAACACCATAACAAATGTATTTTGTTTTTCTCTTCCAGCCCTTGCTAAGGCCTTGAGATGCAAATTTAGTTTCTATCCTACAATTCTGCTGAACATACTTTGAAATCCATTGTCATTCCTCAATCTGGAGGTGCTTTCCTCTTTAAAAAATCAAAGTTATTATTTCAGTAAGCATGCTACGCACTCAGTAGAAAGGCAACCTAAAAAGCCAAAACATATTTCACACCATTCTAATTTTTTTCTTCTTCGTGGTATTACCATCTCACAACCATGTAAGGTTTATAACAGAACACTTTCACCCGTGCACACAATCTTTCTCTCATTTTTTTCATAATTAGGCTACAGCTAAGTCCTTCTTCATTACACTGACCTAGAATAACACATTAATTCAACATAGCTGTAGCCCCTACACAGAATCCTTCTGCCTTTGCTGAAATTCACTGTACTCCTTTTCGGTTCTGTCTAAATTTCACGGTAAAAATACCTCAGTAATCATTCCATTGGTTGCTCTCCAATTCTGACTCAAATGTGCAAACTCCTCTTTAACTATTTATCCAGTTTTAGTAACTCACTGATGTTACGAGTCCCAGTGATAATAACATTTTAATTAATTTAACAGACTTTTTCACAGCAACTGATGTTTGGCCTGTGTTGAGTTAATTTCTTTCTTTTAGAGAGCTCACTACTCTCACTTAACACACAACCAGCCATTTTTTCTGATCACCTCCCGTTAAGGGGCATATCAGAGTGGAAAGTGTTCTCTCCCTTCATCAGCTTCTCAGACAGCTGAACCCAATAGGATGATGGTGGAGAATTAAGACTCCTAGAAATCTCATGTTAAGAAAAAATGACATTTGGACCTTCCTGGTACTGGTAGCATACACCTAGATACCGTAGCTATTAACTAGCCAGATGTAGGTCTGACATGCTGCAATGAAAAATATGAAATAATTCTTCAGTATATATCAGACACTCAAATCTACCAGGATCATCACATCATAGAACTACAAGCAAAGCACTCTGTTTTGAATCTTGCACAATTCCATAGTCACTGCCAGCATGATTAACTCTACTAACTACAAAAATAAAACCTTTTTCTATTTTCAGTCTATTTAGATCTAGATCTCAGCACTTAATTAAAAACAAGAAATAATTTAGGCAGGCTTTTTAGAAAGGCCTTGTGCTATGCAATTATCTTTTTAATGGAAAATTTTCAGCAGGGATCCCTTGTCTTTGGACTAGTCCTGTGAGTACTACAAATGCCTACTAATACTATGCTTGTCTAATTAAATGACTGTGGGTCCTATTCAGAAACATCCCCAGCCCATATATATGAAAATAGCTTTTTGTATGTAAACAATTGTTTCATGAGATTCATTAAACCCTTTCATTAAAATCTTTTCATCCTGCATGTACTAAGAAGAACTGTTGAGATCATATTTGAGAAAGGTATATCGGAAAGTACAAGTCCCACACAATTTTAAAAGAGAAGCATGTTTTGAATTTTTACTTTCTCATGAAAGAAGAAACTAAATCACTAGAGGAAGGCCACAAGGCAGCAGAAGCAAGATTAGTAGCCATGTTAAGATATGTATGCTTATTATCTTATAATCTGCTTTCCTTCCCAGGGTAAATACTGAATAACAGAAAAGGTATTAAATTCCAAGTACTGCAGAAACTATGCAGTGACACCTGACTTTGCTTCAAATAATGGAATAACTTACAACTATCTTAGCAATATCCAGATTTTTCCTTTCATGGCATACAACCACTTCATCAGACATTTTCCATAAGCAATGCAATGCTTTCTGACACACGGGCCAAAGAGAGGTGAGCTGAAGGGAAAAGCCTACAGCCCGCACGGCTCAGGCAGCACAGTACCCAGGCAGATTATCTCCTCTCAAAGGCATGGAAGCCTCAGCTGATATTAGTGCTCTGTCTACAGTCAACAGGTTAGCAAAGGCATATAGAGCTTTTGGAAAACTCCATAAAAGAGTTCGGCAAAATAAACACCTGAAGAAAAGCACAAAGATCAGCGTTTACAGAGCCATAGTGCTGTCCACTCTTTTATATGGGTCCGAATCATAGGTCATTTACCGCCACCACCTGCAACTCCTAGAATGCTTCCATCAACGCTGTCTCCGTACAATCCTAAACATCCGCTGGTCAGATTACGTGACTAATACGTCTGTTATAGAACAAGCAGCAGTTATGAGTATTGAGGCCATGTTGCTGAGAACACAGCTGCGTTGGGCAGGACACGTCTCCAGGATGGAGGACCACCGCCTCCCTAAGATTGTGCTTTATGGTGAACTTGCCACTGGCTGCCACAGAGAGGAGCCCTGAAGAGGAGATACAAAGACTCCCTGAAACAACATCTCAGCCTTGGCCATATTGATCTTCATCACTGGTCTACTCTGGCCTCCAATCGGGAGGCCTGGAGACACACTATCTATAACATTGCTGATGCTTTTGAGAACGCATGCAGGTTCACACTAGAGGAGAAAAGACAATGCAGAAAGAACCGTGTCTTGCCAACACCATCCAAGGAGTCTTTCTGCTGCGCCTTTTGCAACCGGACATGTCTATCTCACAATGGCCTCTTTAGCCACCAGCACGCTTGCAGCAAATGTGGGTAGAGTCTTTCCCAAATCTTTGTTCGCGAACCCTAGCCATGATGATGACTGGCAGTCGTCTTTGCTGAAAATCCAACCTTTCCTAATAGGATAGGTAGGCAAAGAGGGTACTTGAGGGCTGGATGATAGAAAAGCCGGAAGCAAGTTTCCTCTGCTGTCTTAAGACAGATGAGGCTGTTACACATCTTGGAAACCATATCTGAAGGATGCAAAGGTCTGAAAATAACCTTTGATTTTCACAGGTTCTCAAATGAGGATACTTTGTACTAATCCTATGTCATGCTGCTATGTTACATTTTGATGCCACATTACAGTATCACTACAGCACTGAGGATGCATCAGTTGTTAAGAGCAACACAGGACCCTCTTGGGCTTTGTGCACTTTCTGTTTGGTGTCTTGCAGTCCCACTGTGGTTGCCAATTCTTCAGGCATAACGTGCGGAATTTGCACATAGAATAAGAAGGCCAAGGGTGAGCTTTGCTCCCAACATGTTAAACAGAACTAGCAGCCCAAGAACTGCCTATTTATAAATTTTAGCCTTGAATTATATAATTATTCTCTATGACGTAACAGTTTTCTGACATGAGAAAATCTGCAAGAAGTTGAGAAATTAAGAAAATCAAGGCAAACTACTGCCATCAGATATATTTTTTTGTATTGACAGCAGTGTTGATGTATTCCATGTTACAGACGTTGCTACGGTGTATTTAGTAGACATAGATCTGTGCATATTGTGGAGAAATTAAGCTGATTTAAATATCTGAAACTGTAATTATGTCTAATACCAGGCCTGTAGCAGGTTTCCATTCTTAGCTTTCTCATTTAAAAATATTAGGGCTCTAATTCAAGGTCCTTAATATTTGATCATAGAATCCATAGTCTTCTGTAAGATACAAACACAGGCTTTCCTGTGTAAGGATGGAATTATTCCCAAGCTATAAGTAACCATGTGCTGTAGAAATCTGCTAGATTTAGGCCTCAGAAAAAAACATCACATGAAACAGATTTTTAGCCCAGATTTTGCATATTAGAAAGCATACATTTTCTTCTTGCACACAGTCAACTGAGCACAGTTAGCTTATCTTTAAAGCAGCCTAAACAATTTTTGGCTACTGTAGGAACTGGAAAAGCACCTTTAACTCTGCAGTTTTGCAATGGAGAAAGTTCAGGGATATTTTTATACTTTCTGCTTTGTCAAACATTTTGTACACTCTATTTCTTTTCTTTAGTTCATTCCAAAAATGTCCACTACAAATATTTTTTCCATATCTAGACACAAAATGTTTCTTTTCTAAGAATAAACAATACTTCAGCTTACAAAACTGCCAGTCAAACTCCTTGACATGCACATATCTTTATATAGAGAAGGCATCCAAAGCCTTCTTGTCTGGTATGTGGTTACAAAGGGGAAGCCCTATAGGGTGGGAACCTATAAAGTCAGACTTCCCTACCTACCGGATTGGTCATACTTACAGAAATTTCAAGTGGAAACCACAAGATTATTTGTCCTTTGCTTCTTTTCTCTGTTTTTCCTGTTTGCATTGAATGAGAAGTCATGTATATCTTTGGCCTCTAATATACTGAATATGGTTGCTTATGCAAAAGAATCCTGATCATACCACATTAAATTTGCATTTCCAGCTGGAGTCAGAGGATTCAGCCATACTAAAAGTTGTAGCATCACATGTGGTGGGGGGAGGGAGAGCTTGCAAATTAGCTGTCAAGTTGAATAAGAAGAATAATAATTCAAGAAGCTGGCAGTTACCATTTGATACTGCATTACTGATCATGCCTTATGGTAAAGATTAAATTATTTTAATATTTAAAAACCTGCATCTATTGCGGAATAGAGCAATTAAAAAACTTAAAACAAGTAATCTCTGAATTCAGAAGGGTGCGACAGTCTTTCAGAGTAATAAAAATATTACACATTAAAAATTAGTGATTTATTTTAATGCTAATTAACATTTGACATAATAAATGGTTTCTAAAGCCAGATTATTGTGGGATATTTATGTGTTTACAGCTATTCTCTACTGACAAACAAAATACTATTAGTAGTTTTAGAAGGGAAGCATCTAACATACACAAGGAAATAAAGGGCAATTATACCAAATGTTGTGTAGACTCTTATTAGATTATTTTTCCCGGATCCTCTCAAACGCAAACTCCTTTACATGGTTTTGCCTCACTTCTGCTTTACAAAGTATATTAAAGGTTGTATTTATGGTAATAGGAAAAGAAGACAGCAGATGTAGATAAGGGTGCCTGACTCATTTGAAGAGCTGACAAAAAAGGAAAATAATTTTCTTCAGAACCTCCCCCCACCTTATTTCACACACAAAGTATCTGCAATACCAAGAAACTCACATCAATGACAAGGTGACAAGACCTTAGGGCTGAAAAGGCATGGCTTGCTAACATTTAATATTCTCTGCCTTTGATAAATTCCAAATGCCAGATTTTGTTGATATGCTCACTTTAATCCAGCATCTTAATTTGTCCTTCCTACCTTACATATAGGAATTGCTCATTATACATTTAAACCCCAAGCTCTGTAGACACTTCATTTATGTTGACTGCTATTTCAAATTATAAAATGTTAGCAGAAAATATTTAATGAGAGGAGCAAGCATCCTGATGGCTACAAGAACAGACATTCCCCCCCTCCCTTTATCCTCTGCAATGGGTTAAGTAACAACACTAATAAAATATAGATGATGGAAAACTCAAGCCCTTGAGAGAACAAGATGAAGGCATCATATAGTATTTGTGGGAACAATGCACATTAACATAGCTCTTTCTACATATCTAGTATTTTTGTATTGCATACAAGTATTTCACTAGCCACTTAAGGAAGAGAAATAAAACCAAAAAGGATTGTTCATTTAAAAAAAGGATACAAATACCTATACATTTAAGAATTGAGCATTTTCTTGTGTATCAGCTTGTGTGTTTTAAGAAACAATGGGGGGATCACTTGAGCATTTATGTACCTTTTTTTCGGTGCTGCTATCTATAACTGATGAATGTCATAAATAGAAGTTATGCTTGAGAGAGAAATCAAGGGGAACAAATACACAGACCACTGAAAAATTCTTGCTGAATAAAATGAAATTCAGAACACAATTTCCAACAAGAGTAAACAGATAAGTATTTGACTAAGATTTTGCTAATAGTAACAGAGGTACAGTGCTGTCTGTTAATGAGACAGAGCATTGAGAAGTAAATTCTCCTTAACAAGAGATATATGTGTGAGTGCCAATACCCACTATCTGATTTCTTGCAGAATTCCCAGGGAGGCCAAGCATGTAAGTACAGAAACACAGAATGAGGATAAAATCTTTACATGGGGATACCAAATCACCTGAAGAACCCAGACATATAATAATCATACTGCTGAGTTTAGCACATTCAACTTTCTAAGTGTACGTTTGTAACATTCAATTGCCATTGCTTACAGATCTCAAGTTGGTGTCACTTCGAACTCCCAGGTTTCTAAAGCATAGTACAGCACAAAAGATAATTTAATCCTAAGAGTACCAAGGCTCCAACATTTTCCCATGCACATCTTATTAGCTCAGGTATGGTGCCACGTTTACATGTTGTCTTTTCTGGAACTAGCACAATTCTGCACGGCTTGTTCAGGTTACCTGAATCTTCACTGCACATGCACTTTTCTTCCACAGGCTCTTAAGGAATTTTGGATATTTCAAGATCACTGTGCTATCTAGGTTCCATATGGAATACAACAGTCTGAATTTCTATACTGAAGTAAATTATGACTTGGACCCTGGCTATAGACCATTTTGGAAGCAGTTTGTCCGATGTCATTCAGGGAAGAGTGCCTCTCTACCCTAAACAATCAGAGCAGCCTAAGAGGCAAAAGCATGCAAATGCGTCATAGCTAAATTGTAGAGCTCCTTTTTCTCTTCATTTACATTTTATGTTAAGGCTAATGATGCAGATGTTCAATGTCTAGACAAATTATTTACTAAGATTGTAACATCAAAGGCAAAGCTATGAGCTTGGACAAGTGTTTTTAAAACAATCAAAATCTACAGCTCATCCATCTTGCACCGCAGGACTTTTTGAAGCAAGTAAAAATTGTGCACCTCCCTGCATAAAGCAGAAATACCAAAATGTGTAAGAATGTAAACAAACTCTATTGGATGATTCCATGGATTGATACAGCAAGATTTCATCTTAGAGTTTCTAATTTGCACTCCTTAAAAAGTATAAATGAAACGAGTTTGTGTTTAACAACTATATGCAATATTCACTATAGTTAATTATATGACCACAGCCTTTACATGAACCCTGCAACTACAAGGATATAAAACATTTACAAATATTTTACAAAAAGAAATGTGCATTATACAAAATATGAACAGTATAAACAGTAAATCTATGCACAGCATACCAATCTCAGATTTGCCTGAAAGACCATGATTTACCTACTGCAACGTACATGGTGTTCAGAAGACAAAGCCACATGTAGCATAGTACTGGAGCAAAGAAACTGAAAGTCTGCTGTTGCCTTTGGGAGATCTCTGGATACAATTATGAACACTAATTGAGCTTTTAGCACTTTTACAGCACTGAATGAGCTGAAGTGTTACATATCTTCCAGATCAGGAACAACACTCAGTCACTAGCACCTGATGGCTTCCATTTAGCTGAGAGCATTCAAATCTCATGGTATGGTTAACCCCAGGATTAACCTCTCTTTGACTCCAAAATGCCCAGAGATAAAAGTGATGAATAATGTTATAGGTCACCTAATGAACTGGTGAAAAGAGTGAGACTCATTTTCAGTTGCTTTTTTTACAAAACAAGATCTCAGAAAGAGGAGGAGGAATAAGAAGTTTGCAAAAGAATAAAAGAAATCACAAATTGGAAAAGACAGATAGTTAGAAAAGGGCAATGCCAGACATAAACCCTAAGACAAAAGTTGACTGGGGAGAGTTGATGAAGAGGCCAGACCTGCAGACATTTTGGCATGATCTGTATATTTCTGGGCTACCTCTGCACTCTATTGAGACAGGAAACATTTAAGAAGTTCATATCGTGGGATGTAAACAGAGTAGTATAATAAGAGCCTTGCTAGAGCCCTGCTGCTGTAGCACTCTCTGGGAAACTAACAGAAGCCTACACATGCTCAACAGTCATCCCTGAGAGCTCCTCAAGTGCATCCAGCTGGGTAGAAGAGATACAGCCAAGGTCTGCCAAGAAAAAGCACAGACCTAAAGCTTCCACCCAGAAGGCAGTGAGGAATAACACACTTAAAACAGCAGCAAAAGCCACAGACATTACCTATTACTGTAACAAGCTCCAATATCTCAACTAACAGCACAAAGTATACATTCAAGTCTGAAAATGGGGACAAGAAACACACAGAGAAAGACAGTGTCTGGGTCTTTTTGACTGATCTACTAGTTTGAAAAGGAGGTAAGAATCAAAATCATCGACACAAACTAAAGGGAGGCATGCAAATGGAAGTAAGTTTTTTTTTTAAAAATTATATTGTTTTTAACTTCTTTAATTCTATCCTTCTTGAGCACTAAGAATTTAACATTAATTCAGTTATAAACCGTTACATGGTGTTAAGAATTTTGTTCGAAATGACACATTTCAACCAAAATTAATTTATTAAATCCCTGTCATTTCAGGAACAAAAGCATACTTTAAAAGTTCAATTTATTTTATTTCAAAACTATCCATTTGATTTGCAAAAGTATCTCAGAACCGAACTTGCGAAAAGACTGTTTCAGATTTAATGTGTTAGAATCTAAGTCAGCAATTTCTCACAAAAAATAGAAATGAAAAGCTAATGCACTACTCCAGAGTTGCTCCCATGGTTTACTGTAAGTTATGAACATAACTACAACATATAGCTGCCTCAATTTTTAACATCAAAGTTGTTCTTTTCCCCGAAATTTGAAGCAACCTCCTTTGAGATGACCGGGAAGTTATCCCACAAAGATAAAAGGCATTTCAATGAACTATATCTTGCCAAAATCACATCTTATTAGAATACCTAGCATATTATTGCATCTGTTCCATTAATCACTTGAAAAGATTGTTCAATCGTCAATTTAAACATAACTTGTCAACAAAGGGTATTTTGTACAATAGGAAATGGAAACGTGCAGCTTACTTGGACATTTTAAGAGTGGTACGTCACTTTACTCTTCAGCTTTTACTTTTCTTTGTGTTTGGGAATATAATGTGTGTTCACTCTGTGACTATATAGGATTACAAACTGTAGTCATTTCCTATCGACCAGTTCATTGTGCAGATCAAAGAATGTCAAGGTCATATTTTTATGCCAAACCATAGTTATAGCCCTGAAGGTAGCATGCAGTGCTTCATTAGCCCCATTGAATTGTACAGAACGTTACCAATACCTAGATGAACAATCTGCTTTAAATCAATGCAGTATCTGACATACTCTTTCTGGAATAAAAAAGAACTGAGAAAAAATAATAATTTAAAACATTGTGGTTTGAACACACTAATATTTTGCCCAATAATTTCTTTCATAACTGAAACACATATCCTTCCCAGACTGGAAAGGCTGGGTATGATTTTGGGATAGCCTTGACTCAGCCCACAGATGAGTATGCCTTGGTGCATAAAGCAATGTGCCCTCATTGTTTTTCAGATGACTGTGTGTAAAAACAAGTGATAAAATTTGCATACACAGAAAGAAAAGTCACATGTAAATTCCACAGTTGGGTAAACATGAGGACCAGCATGCGAGAAATTATATATGCAATCAGTATCTCATATATGAAATGGTGCATATAATTATAGGCTATGTTTAAAAATGCATCTTGTGTCTTCTGTATGCTTCTATGCTGTCTACTTATCAGGACCTCAACTACTGGTCTTTGCATAACACTAAGCATGAGTGTCTATATTCACTGGTCCAGCTGTCATGAGTTTTGCCTTCCAGCTATCATTCTCAGATGCTCATCAGACACACTTATTCCAACTCAGTCTACACAGCGAGTGGTTCAGCTGCTGTCCTCAGAGTGGAGTTTTTAAGCACAGCTGTTGGGTAGTCATGATACTAAGTCCATATTTCTAATGAAAAAGACATTCTTGTAGAAAAAAATTGACACACCTGCTTTTGGTTTTACAGGGGTTTTAGTTCTTACATTTTTCTGGTTGTAGTGGGTATCCAGCCAGGGTCAACCCACTACACTGCTACAAAGCTACAATGTCAGAAACTTTTTACACAGGCATATAGTATTTGTTTGACAGACTGTGCAGTTCCAGTGTGTAATTGATATTCTTCTAATGATAAACAAATACTTATTACTATTATCTACTAAAGGGCACTTTCACCATAATAACAGTTTCAACGCTATTTATCTGTACATAATTCTACTTAAAAGTATGTTTAGGACACTATTTTGTGGTGGGGTTTTTTGTTGGTTTTTTTTGTTTGGTTGGTTGGTTTTTTTCTCCTTGGTAAAAACTGTAGATTACTCACATTCTCTTTAAGGTCCATACAATTAAAGCTACTTATGGATGCCATATAGTAAGTGTATAAGGTCTGTAACTACATTACCCTCTGAATTACTGTCCTACACAGAGATCACCTCTCTGATCACAGCAATTGCAACTCCACTACAAAGACAGTAATTTTCAATTGAAAAATTAATTAGAAATGAACTATTTCCAAAACCACTGATAGAATTGGAGGCCTCATAACCAAATGTTCACTTGAAGAAATCAGAAAACTGTTAACGGATATAACCGACACAGAAAACTCTTATTAGATTCACTTTGGTAAACATGAAAGGGAAGGTAAATCTCGCTGTATATAGCACTAGGCAGCCAATAATTCCAAGAGGAGTAGGTTCCAGATGCACACAAGAAATTCTAAGATCTGAGGCATCACCTAATAGGTACTTCATGCCAAAACCAAAGGTGCTTTTCAAGCGACAGGAAACTCCAAATTTCTATGTCTCTGTTGCCAGGTCCAGAACAGGCCAGTAAATAAAATCCTTGCCATTACTATTAAAAAGTAACAGGCTTTACACTAACCTATTTTGATTGAACTTATAACATTGACAGGCTAACAGTAAATTCCTGTTTCTACACACACATTTATCTTTTGGCCATAAAAGTAAATCCTGAGTATGACACCAGGAATCATTAAGTATTTCCCTAGGCTTGGAAGAGGTGGCAAGCTTCAGAGTAACTGCTGTTTTGTAGTACCCAAATCCTATCCACAAACACAACAAAAATTTCCAAACACAAATCTTTGCCCTTACTACCAGAATTCATGCAGCTTCTGCATTTTCTTAGTTTGTCTCCCAGAGAAAATCTCAAACCCTGTTTTGAGTGGCATCACTACTAAGTTACAAAGTACGTATCTGCTGTTTCCTCAGTTACTTTGACAAGTAGAATAATATTTGTAAAAATTTAATAAAAACTTTCCCATCCTGTGACAGAACACTTTTTGGAAATACTTTTTTTTTCAACAACCACAAAAAAATTTCCCACACCCATTTTTTTTTAGTGAGTACCTTATTTGACCAGGTTTGGTTCTGAGAACATCTTAATAGCTTGCTGCACTGGGAGAAAGTTAACACGATTGACTGGGAAGCACTCAGAAATCAGACACAACAGGATGAAAAGCACTATGCAAAAAGTTGGGTTGAGGTTTCTTGACCATCTGGGAACACCCAGTTAAGAAAGAATCCTCAGTGGCTTAACACTGCTAAAGCACTTTTGGTCTGGCTTGTTTACAAGAACCTTCTGCTAATATTAAGCCTGTCCTTATGCTAAATCAGTTACCAGACTGCATGCATTTGGGGGATTGGAGTGCAAACAGCTAGGCTGCTGTCACAGACCACACAAAGCATTTATGAGAAAGCATCTAAGGGTTTGTGCATATTGTCTTTAGTCCAGCCAAAGGCAGTACTTACGGTGCCCTTATTAAAAATGAAAAATTGCAGTCTCTTCTCACTTGTTACTTAAATGCTGAACAGGGCTGGCTACTGTTGGGATGAGAAGCATTGATCAGTGTGGGCTGTTGACAAACAAAGATGTTACCCAGAGATCTTAGCTAGTGTCTTTTATGTGTGAATCCCCTCATTTTTGAACTCATCACTTTACTAGCAGGGATGAAACTACTCCATTAAATTTTTAAAGCTGACCAAGAGACTGAAATGCCATCAACACGCAGCACTCAAAGCCATGAGACTGCTCTCAAACAGCTTTCTCCTTCCATTGCTCCTTGACAAATTTACTGAGGCAGAAATTACTGCTTTCTATAGCTTCAGCAGTATACTAAGCACTATTAGAAAAACATATCCAGAAAATGGTTGACCTAATTCCAATTCTTCCATTTACATTTAAAGCTTTGAAGGAGGAGCCACAGGCTACAATGCTTAATTTTATCTTCATTAGTTTGCAAAGATAATTTTTGGGGGTTTAGAGACTAAGCACAGAAATTAATTTCCTTTGAGCAGGGCTTCTTGGTTTTTGGAAAAGGTCAGCCCTAATTTTAAAATTTCTTTCTAAAAAGAAGTCAGATTGCCCTATGATTAGTGCTTACTGCTATGAATCTTGATTCTAGATTCATGTTATGAATTCTTGATTCTAGAACTAAGACTCAAAAAAAAATTGATTGTAATTCTTCCTTCTGAAATCCTGTAACACAAGTAAAACTTTATCATCCATCTAGAGAATGTAATACAGCTGATAAGTCCAGACCACTGCTGGCTGAAGCATTTCCTCCCTTCAGCTTATCCATAAATTTACACTTATCTTATATATATTTACACTTGATTTTATCTAATTGTGTTCAGTAAAGACACAATAAAGCACTGTAGCTTCAAAATGAGACAATTCCGAATAAGTCATAGTTCTAGCCCTCAGTAAGAAGAGAACAATGTTTTTTGTAAACATTCAAGGTCGCATCCTGAAGTGATAGAAGCAATTTTTATTCTCAATAGTGACTGATTTCCAGTAAATCAAAAAGAAAATTATCTCAATAGGGCCACAATGTAGCCAACTGGCTATAATACAAAAAGCCTAGGCTATAATTCATATTTAATTTTCTTACCTGGATTCTTAGATGCTTCTTGTTTGTTACATTATCACAGAATACTGTACTCAGACACTAAAAATGCAGAGCACAAACTCTTCATGGGTTAACCCATTTCTCATCATCTAACCAATTTCCCCATACTTGCGTTTACTACAGGTGAAAAATGATACTTAAGTATGTATGAGGAGATAAGATACCTTTAGGTACCTTAATCTATCAATTTAACAAGAGAGGCTTCAAAATAAATTTTGATTCAAATATCTAAGAATGATGGAAAAATATACTACATAAATAAAACTGCTGCTCTTGATGAAAAACAGCTCACAAGGAAAAAAGTCTCTGTGCAAATTTATTCAATCATGCATGCCTCATGTGTTACTACTACAGCAAATTACCCACAAACAATTTCTCCATTACTGAATAGACTCAATTCATCTATCAGTGCTTAATAAATATTTGATCCTAATTAAATCTAATGATTTTCTCTGCTTCTGAGATGGTGCTGCAGATCAACTTTTTTTTTAGCACAATATCTGATTTAAAAACAAACCTAGTATGAACTCTGTTCAAAGACAAGTGAACATGGAAAAAGAAATGTGTTTTCTCTATAAAGAGATTCTAAAAAGGGAAAGCTAGTTATTCAAACTGTGTTCCTTTCCAGAAAACTACATTAGATACATCCCTGTCACCAAAAAACTGTAACCAATAACCAAGAGCCAGTCACTTAGCACCCCAGAGCCACTTGAAATCTAAGTATTTGTACATAAAATAAATTCTCAACATATTCTATACCTGAGTACACAATTACAACTGAAGAGGTAGCTTGTTATTTTAAGCTGTTTTGCCACTTTTTCTTTAAATAAGGAAGGAATGTTCGAGTTTGAATGTTTATTTTAGCATTCACTTGCAATTTTTAGTATTCTGTTCTATCAGGATATTAGGGATGTTTACTTTTTAAAGATTTCTACCATTGCATAAAAAAAAGTTTTTTAATTTTCTTTAAATCCATCACATTCTGTAACATTTTTCTTTGCTTGTTTGTCTTTTAAAGCTTTGTTCCACCTTTGTCAAAATTCGTCTGTTTTCCCTTAGGAGTAGGGAGGCTATCATTAGGAAGAACAAGTTCATTTAACCAAGCTAGACACACAGGATTTAGGGTGGCCAGCACTGCTTGTCAGACATAGCAGTGGGAAAGAAATTCCAAGGCCTAAAGCTCTTTTTTCTATCAAAAGAAATGCTAAGATACTGTTTTGAACACTTCCCAGGGAAGTGGCTCTGGCACCCTGAAATAAAATATATTCCAACGAGTATTCTGTCATGTATGAAACTATTTCACAGCCATTCCTTTGCTGTTATTTTACACCTCACACTCAGGTTCAGAACTTTTCTTTTTGAACCATTACTGATACTTCCCTCCCTCAAAAGTATGGACAATTTTTCAAATTGTGGAATGGATTTGTCTGTACATAGCTTATTTACTAGCTATCAGAAAAAAAGATTTGCCACCTTATTTGGCACTAATTGGTAGCCCCAGCACAGAAGGGGTTTGCATGGTTCCACAGATAAAAAGTTTCCCCTCAGACATGCTCCATAGTGGTCTCATGCCAACAGAAAAGTACCATATGCTTCTGTGAACTCTGGTGCTGCCAAAGAGAACTTTTATTTTTGGGAACTCAATCCTCTTCCAAGAGGGTGTATTTCACACAGATTTCTCCAGCCAACCAAGGAAGAAGAGGCAAACATTCCTCACTCAAGCTGAGCCCATAAATGAAAATTAGATTCTAAATCACTTACATAAAGTAATACTGGCAACAATGGGTGCTTAAAACTAGTTTAAATGAAACATTCTAAATTGTTTCATCAGACACCTGCAGGAATCCTAATTTATTTTAATGCGCGTATCTAACAATCGCAGAAACAGCACATTTCAGCAGTATTGCCAGTATCAGCATTTAGGACAAGGCAGTTAAAACCTTCAAAATAAAAAATTAAAAAGGAATTAATACAAAATACTGTATCTTCTGTACCTGGAACTAACCTACCTTCTGATCTGGGAACAACTGAAATGTCTTTCTGAGCTTTGGATAGATATTTCAAATTTAAGCAAAGCTGAAATTCTCAGGTAATATCAAGAAAGACAGAAGTGAGACTTCATGGCACACAAATAAATACTTGTGCACGAAATGACAAGAGATGGCAACAGAGACTAAGGGCTAGATTCACTGCATTTACTTAAAGTTGAATAATTTCCTTAAGAAATCCTATTTACTTGAGCAACCCATACAGGCACTTTCAAGGAGTGATTAAACCTATTCTAGATCAATTTCATTTTTGACTTAGCTGCTGTTGACTCCATATGTAATCCCAATTCTGGCACATCAGTGAAGAGCCTAAAGTTCAGTGGGTCTAATTTGAGTCTTGCTTCAATACTGAATTTCAGGTGTACCATTTAAAAAATGTTACGTCACAGGACTATTAGTCCCTTTTCAAGGAGCATCTTTGCTCATTCCAATGGTTTGAGTTACAGGCTCTAATGGTTTTGAAATTCTACTGTACATTTGCCCTAAGCATGAATGCATATTAACATTAAAATCTGATTCTTGAAGAGTTGTCATTTCTTTGAAGAGTTAATACAATAGGTTTCAAGTTCCTACATCACTTAAGTACTGTCAAACGATTTCCAGTCAGAGAATTTGAAATCTTTGCCTTAGTTCTCCCTGAACACCTGTACCTTTTTAATCAACAGTAAAAAAATATTTCACAATGACAGCATCTTTCTTAACAGACTGGTGCTTTTAATAATAATGTACTGCATTGCTGGTTTTGCAAGTAAACTTCTGACAGGAATGCTGGATGCGTAAATGGTAGGCTAACTTGCATTGTGTAGGAGAATCCAGATGCTTTTGCCTCCTTGTGCACAAGGAATATGGTTGTTTTGGGCATAAGCAGCTCAACTGCAGCAGGACTACACATCCAAGACATGGTATAGCTTTCAGAGCTGTGAATTCTAGTAAGAACAAGAGCTCAGAACAAAATCATAACCACCTAAATTCATATAGGAAAGTGTTTTGCTAATAAATGGAAACAATATGAAAAAGTATTCTCTAATAAAAAGGAATTCATAAGGTAGAAGCTATTACATCATCAGTAGTGCTGCTGCACTTGACACATGAAATGAGGTATTGAAATTAAAAAAGTAATTACAGTAATTATTTGTACTTTAAAAATCATTATGAGGAAGGGAAGCATGTAATTAATTTTTAGCCTTTAAGACACAGGAACTATCAAAAGACAAATCTTTAATTTTGTGAGACTTCTTTTAAGAGAATGGCTGAGACAATCTCTTGGACAATAGTGTAAGTGTTTACAGGCCAAAACACCTGAAAAACCTACCCCTACTCTCTAGGATAAGGTAGGAGTCTACACCATAGAGTTTCTTTTTTTTTTTTTCTTCACAAAATTGAAAATTAAAGATAGCTTTCTCTAAATAAAATGCCCTCCACAACAACTACTAATGACTTGATTCTACAACGAAATCCAAGCCTATTCCCTCTTGCTAGATGCACCTGAGATCCTGATGGGACACAAGTCATCACAGATACTGTCCTGTGGAGAACTTAAATAAACAAGCAGGAACAACGTTGGAGGAATCCCCTTCATTATCTTAGAATCACAGAATCATTAAGATTGGAAAAGACCACTAAGATCATTGAGTCCAACTGTTAACCCAGCACCACTGTGTTCACCACTAAACCAAGACCCCAAGTGACACATCCTCACATTTTTTGAACACTTCCAGGGATGGTGATTCTAACACTTCCCTGGGCAGCTTGTTCCAATACCTGATCACCCCTTCTGTGAAGATTTTATCCTAATATCCAATCTTTATGGTTAAACATAATCAACATCGCCAAACTGCTTCTAATTTGTTGGTTTTCAGATGTTTCATATAATTAATACATTTTAAGTCCATATTTTTTTGTGTCACTGCTCATGTTAAGTTTTTCACCTACTTCAGAATGTAACAGCTTTCTTACTTATTGCATCCTAAGTTTCTAAACTCACCAGCATTTAAGACTGCAGCAGAAAACAGTACAATTGATATCAATAAGCAAATTCCACATGCACAGTACAAGTTTCAAAAGTTTTAATTATCAGTTTCTGACACTACTTTAGAGATGGTGTGTGAAGTCACTTCTATGTTTAATGAAAATGGTATAGTAAAATTTGAGATATACCCAATTTGTGTAAGGGATTCCCAAAAGTCCATATAAGCTATGAATATTTTATATTCTGTGAACACTCTTGATTTTTAAAACTCCAGTGGCAAAATTATCAAAACAGTAATTTGCAGTTTGTTCTCCAGGTTTTACTGTACAGCAAAATTTAATTTGGGGTTTGAAATGTACACTATCTCTGTGTTTTTAAGTTCATATTTAACCCATTCTCAACCCATTCTGCTTTTTAGGGTGATAGAAGGCATGGTGATGATTTTTTAAAAAATAAAATAATGGCTAACCTACCATTGCATTAGTGAGCTATATATCAAGAAACTATGCAGCTAAACACTGGCCCTCCTGGCTGCCAGGGCACCACTGACTCCTATTCAACTTTTCATTGACCAGGACCCCCAGGTCCCTTTCCATGGCACTGCTTTCCAGCATCTCATTCCCCAGTCTGTACGAACATCCGGGGCTGCCCCATCCCAGGTGCAGAATCCGGCACTTCCCTTGTTGAACTTCATGTGGTTGGTGATTGCCCAGTCCTCTAATTTGTCCAGGTCTCTCTGCAGGCCTCCCTGCCTTTGAGGGAGTCAACAGCTCCTCCCAGTTTTGTGTCCTCTGCAAACTTGCTTAGTATCCCTCTCAGTTCAAGATTTGCTATAAAACCCAGCTAAAATTTTGTTAAGGAAGCATCCTAAGCACGCATTGATGACTAAACAGCAGCCTTGTAACTAACTTAGTATATGGGGTAATATACAGTTGCCTTGACAGAAGCATGAATGGATACTTATTTCTGCTCAGGGGACTGGGAAAGCCATCTACTGTGACGAATATCCTGTCGCTTACCACATCCCTACTAATTTTTTAGGAGCAGTGATGTAAGATGACAGTCTAAACCAGGTTTTCTTCCATATTAGTTCATTCACAGTTCATCTGAGCAGCTTAAAAAAGGCACTTCATATTAAACACAATCACTTTGATCATTCTTCATTCACAGCTGCAGAATTAAAAACAGGGCAGTTCAAGAGTATGGGAAGATGTGGTTTATCTGGGAGATTTCTCTACTTCAGTGTGCTTTTATTGACTTTCTGTAACCCTGTACCTTGTGACTGATTTGTTGTTGCTTGTGCTGAAACGGAGACCAGAGTTGCACTGGCAATTTTATCTTTGTGTAGGTCAATCAGTAGAGGTCATCAGCACCCAACTAGATCCTACCTGAAGAGAACAGAGGAATAAATGCACCCTATTTGAAATCAATTTACTCCATATTTCCTTAAATACAGTCCTTTGGGAAAAAATCCTCCAAGCAGAATTAAAAAGATATAGTTAAATAATGGACTCATTTTGGCAGAAGAACTACTGAAGAGGTGTCTGCCTTTCCAGTCATTCCAATTCCAGTGCTAGAGTTATCACGCTTATCATTGAAATAAGCTGCATTCAGAGTATCGCACAAGCAGTTACCCTGTACAAAATAAGCTTTTTACTGATAAAGCAAAACTTTAATATTAAGAATGATTACTTTTGAAACATAAGCAAAAAATATGGAGGAAAGGGGAAGATTTAGATACAGTTCTGACAGAAGAGAAAAATAAAACATAGCCTTGGAATAGGCTTTTTTTTTTTTTTCATAGAATCTTAAAATGGTTTGGGTTGCAAGGGCCCTTAAAGTTCATCTACTTCCAACCTCCTGACATGGACAGGGAACTTTCCACTAAACCAGGTTTCTCAGAGCCCCATCCAGCCCGGTCTTGAACACCTCCAGGGATGGAGAGTCCGCAAGTTCTCTGGGCAATCTGTTCATGTGTCTCACAGTAAAGAATTTCTTCATTCTATTCCCCTTTGTCCTATCACTACACGGCCTTGTGAAAAGTCCATCTCCAGCCTCCTTGTAGGCCCTCTTTAGGTATTGGAGTTGAACAGCCCCAACTCTCTAATCCTGTGTTCATAGAAAAGATGTTCTAGACATCTGATAAAAAAACCAAACCAAATCAAACACCCCGGGACTAACTGGAAGTCATTAATGACTTCAGGTGAGAGGAATTTCACGGCTCAAGGAAAGCAAAGAGCCTGGCTTCCAAATTAGTGTCTCTACAGCACGGGGCACATTCTCTGTGCAATGCTCTGGCACCTAAGTCATCCACACATGTGCAAATGCTAAGACAAGACAAGGTCCCAACACTATGTGCCAGCTATGAAGCATCTCATGCAGTACCCTGCCTCAAAATGTAGAAAAAGCCTCTCAGCTTGAAGATGTCCAGATAGTAAAATATACAAAAAAACTATTGCATACATGCAAGGAGGTTTTGTATTACATATTTTAACTTCATATGGTTACTTGACCTAGGTAAACCTGGTATTTTCTGCATGACAGTCATGGTAGCATATACCACCTAACAGTGATTTCCCTAAATCTTCAAGTAATCTGTTCTTTCAGCGGTAAAGGTGAAAAAAAGATGTGTGTGGGCCATGCAGTGGCCTGAAGGTAAGTAACTCAGTCTAACTTTTAGTGAGGACAGATAATTTCCCATGTTTCATCCCTGTCTATCAAAAGAGATCAACAAAGCTTTCCTCAGAAGGCAATGACAGGCAAATATCAGAACCTGCCTGTCTCTTTGACAACACTGTTCTTTCACACATTAAAGCAGTCACGGAGAATGGCCCAAGTAGGCTAGAGTTATCATTTCTTAATACCACCTTTATCTTCTGCTATAAAAGCTGACAGTATGAATTATATAAAAATGCTACTGCAATCTAATTTTATTAATCAGGAAGCAGATTCTGTTAAACTGTACAACTCTGAGGACTCTTACAATAAACACTCATGTATACTCAATGGCATATTCAGTGGAAAGACTACTGATCTGAAACTACTAGTGTATATTACATCTGAAGGTTGTGTACAAACCAGTAATTTTTTTTTTCCCATTTCCTCCAAAGGCTACCAAGGACAAGTTACACAGTTCTGAAATTAGCTCGACTTAGTCCAAGATCCTGCCTTCAGCACATGAAAGGTGCATCTCCTTTCCCTGGCACTTCTGCTTCTCCTGTGTTATGTCTACTGATCACTTGATGTGAGATAAATAAGAACTAATACTGCAACTAAGACCGAAAAGTAACACCTGTTTTTGCATATATATTTTCAGTTAGATAAGTGTTATATTGATTTAAAAATTATTTGGAAAATGGAGGGATATTTGGTCTGCAATCCATATGCACTTCATATGCAAGGCAGTTCAAAGACTAACAGTTCACTGTGCCTCTAGCCTAATGTCCTTAATTGTACCCTTAAAAACAAGCAACTAGTCAGACAAGCTTGTCCAAGACTTGGTATCAGCTGTCAACCTAGTACTTCTGCCTAGATCAGGACTTCATCATTCCAAAGAGTTGGCACACTGAGGAAGCTGAGGAATGACAACTGACTAAACACATAAGTTGCTTTACACAGGGATCTAGCACTGAATAATCTGGAGAGACAGTTTGTCTTAATATTTCAACTTATACCATCTCCTGCCAGATTATTCAAAATTTTTTTCTAATATAATGCTATTCAACTTTCAGTTTTAAACAAACAGTAAAAAAGATTCCATTCTTAGCTACACAACCTTTACACTGCTCTAGACACTGAACTTCAATAATATCCCTACTGCTATGCAACAGCAAAAGGAAGAGATTAAGAAATGGTCACAAAGGTGAATGAAGGTATTTAAATAAATTCTGACATTAAGAACACGGACAAACTCCATTACTTACCCGGACTCGGAACTAAAATCCACCTGTTACTTCCAAAGAATAATGGTCTGCCTTGTTTGTTACAAACACTACACTCTGTATCAAAAGCTCACCAGGAAGCCAAAACAGTAACAAGTTTTACATTGGTATTGACTTCTAATGTGTCATTGCTTCATCAAAGCTACCCCCAATCTCTAAAATACAGTAACAGGAAACATAATAAGTTATCAAATAACATCAAATTTGAAAGATAACTTGAAATTAAGATGCAAAGTTAGCAGTAGAGATTGAGTTCAAGTATGCTGTCTAAACAGAACAAATTCCTCACAAGGACTATTTTCATTACCAGTATTAAGTATCTGTCAATGTGAAAGGTAATACTGTTGAAAAATAAATATTTTCTAATACAGGGTCAGGCAGAAAACAGTAATGCTGCACCTCTGAGAACCAAGCAATTGAAAGCTTACACTGACAAAGTCTATTTTGCAACAGCATCCCTATTCACCCAAGCATCCCTGAAGCATCTGACAAATTTCTTCAGATAAGATACCATGTCTACCATAAGGCTGAAATGCCCTCACTTTCAGAAAAGTAAATTCAATCAAGATTGAAACTGGCTTAACGCTTGTGTTCACATAGAGTTAAATGTCCATTTGACAATCACTAAAATATTTGCACCATTAAAAAAATTAAGACAACTTCCTGCTTCCTTCCTTTCCTTCAATTAGGCTTTCCTCACACATAACAAACTTTACCCTTTACACCTACTGATGGATTTATAGGACTTGCTACTGGTGTTGCTACAAGGTTCCCTTAGAGGATACAGGTATATCCTGAGGCACACCAGTGGCTGGCCTTTCCTCATCTCTGCAGGGCAGCCTCTAGCATACCAGTGCTCTCCAAGGCACAGCTCTGGAAACCCACGCTGAAGCTTTCAAGCTGACAGGCAGAAAACATCTACAGAGCAAAATAGATGACTGTACCAAAGGTCTTAATGAAGCTAATGAAGTTCTCCACCCTTTCAGGCAACGAAACTGCATCCCAGCAATTAATGAGCAGAATGTTTGATGGTACCATGATGGTGGTTTGGCATATTTAAATAAAGCAGCTAGCAGTAATGTCTCTGATAAAAATCTTGATTAGAACAGTATATTATTCTTGGTTCCAAGAAAACTTTTTCACTGGAATCTTAGTAGGCAGGCATAGCAAATACGAAAGCAAAGGAAACCTTTTAAAGGATTAAAAGAATAATAAACATGTCCTCACTGGCAGTTGAACTGCAAAAAGCAATGAACTTGTAACCCAAGGACGAAAACTGCCACTGAACATTGACCAATAATGGTAATGCTGGAGAATATGATGAAGTCAGCACTAAAGTTAGAGCAGTTACTTTCCTCTAGACTGGAGAATCTAGAGACATAGTTCGACGTCTCATGGTCCCTCAGCATGAACACAGGCAAAGAATAAAGTATCAAAGTTGCAATATGCACTTGCAATACAGACAAGAAAATGCAACATGCATTTGAGCAACAATATTTTAATAGTGAAAATATTCCTCATTTCATCATTAGTTAGAAAAAATTATTTAGGGAAGATTTTTTTTAGTTTTATATTGCATCCTCATAACCGATTTTCTACTTCCTCTATTTTTTTAGCTATGATATCCATGGAATGATAAATACCATCCAAACAGCTGAGCCCTCACGACATGCCCTCAAATAGTTGTGTCTTGTTATGGCTCTATCTAGTTAAGTTATTTTCAGCAAAGGTCATCAAGTTCTGAAGTCCATTAGAAAACAAGAAAAACAAAAAAATCCCAGTTTTATATCTATCACAGCCATCAAGGCACAATTATTCTAAAAATGATATTTGATGAGCAGCCTGAATTAACTGTCAAGATAAGTCCATTCTTATGGAGAAAAAGATTTCTGTTGTCGTTGTTGTTATAGCTTGTTGTCCTTTTCTCTTCCCATAAATCCATATCCATAGCTAAATCTATGCTCTAATTCAGAAATCAGATAATTCTCATGCAGGTCATTATGTTCAGAAATGAGCCTATTTACAAAAGCCCAAAGACATCTGGTTCAGAAGAAGGTCTTTATACTGCAAATTTTGAGGTATGACATATAAGCGTAATTCTTCACGCTCTAACTGTACCTGCACGTCTTCCAATTGAGTGCTAATCCAGTGAGAAGTTTCACCTGTCACAATTAAACCAACATGTATCTTGTAAATATGCATTTCAATTTTGAAGTGTAATTATGCCTCATAGATTGCCTAGAGAAAAAAAAGTCCTGTATTTATGCCACAGAAAATGTTTGGAATGAAGTGCAAAAACAAAACCATCCTAGCTTCAATTAATATACCTTCAGCTGACTCTGACAGAGCAGTTTAATTTTCTTGCTCATTCCAGACACAGAAAAGGCCAGACCAGACTGGAACACCACAAGGTATCATCTCAGGAGATACTGCTTTGCCAGAAGAGAAGTGCCTGTGTCAAATGGACTAAAGCGTTTAACTGACTTCACAAAGACCAAATTGCTATGCTATCCTAAACCATGTGTGATCATTAATTGCCTGGATTAGACTGAAACTAGCAATCTAAGCCTATATGTCCTACATATGCTATTATCTGGGGTTTTGTCCTGATTGCTTCCCCACACATTCTTCACAGTCAAAACATTTAATAACTAAAATGCAGTAATCTATGGTTAGTAATTCTGTAGTGACTTTTATCAATGCCAGCGTGAAAGGCACTTTGCCAATAACAGCATAAAATGAAATAGCTGTCAAAGAACTGACTTAAAACCTAAGCTTTGACATGCCACAGTTCATGTCAGCAGCACAGATATATCCGAAGGGCCAAGCCAGCTACTATGGTCTAAACTGAATGATCTTACACTGAACTTTGAGCTTGTTTTCTTTATTTCCACTTGCCCACAGCAGGACAGTGATTTGCATGGTTCTCCTAGCAAACTTGGTATCGAGTATTAGCACAGGTAGACAGTTTGTAACACTGAATACTCAATTACTCTGCAAGTGCATAGAAGCAGCTGTTTGGGACAGTTTAATTGGCCCAGACATATACATGAATCTTTAAAGCTTTAAGAGTATGAATAACCTTTGTCCAGGCCACTCTGGTTTGTCAGATAATTGACAGACGAATTAGTAAATTCAACGAATAAACATGTTGTAGTAAGTAGTTCAACCAGCTGACTAAAAGGTCTTTCAAACTTGCTCCGTTGTGCTTGCTGGCCTGCAAAGGACTTTCTTAAAGGAGCCTCGATTTTGACTGGAAACAGCTCTCCACCTCTAAGCAAACATTTTGGTCAAGCACGTATTATTGCTAAAAGCAAATATTAGAGCACTGATGTCACACCATTGCTTTTCATTCTACCTGGACACAAAGAATACAAAGATCCAAACATTTAAAAAAAGCATGCTCCTTACCCATGTCACATAACAGTATTTTCAATCTGAAGTAAGCTGGATGGTTTTGTTCAAATTCTGATTAGACGTTGGCACTCGGTTGATTTCAGCTGTTCTACACATTCCTTATTATTTATATGTATTTTAATACCTATCTAGACAGACGCAAATTTTCTTCACTAATCATTTGGTTTTACAACCAGACACTTGGCAGATCTCACTACAGAAATCTAGGCACTATAAGTAATTTGGATGAGACTTCTAGATCACAGGAAGACAGATCAACACCATGCTGACCTGCCGCCTGCCACTTAAGTGTTTTGCTAGAAAACCACCATGCAGTCAGCTGCTACAAAGCAAAAAACCACACAATTATTTCCAAGCCAGTGGATTTAGGTTTATCCTATTTACATAAAGGAGATAAATCAGATGGAGTGGGGAGGCCAGTGTATAGCAACCTTTGCCCTAGAACATACAAACTTCACAGGACATCAAGTTCAAAGTAATTCAGCACAGCCCATTTGCAATACATCTATATGCTTTTTAGGAATTCAGATGTTTGCCTAGTTATACGTTTTTAGCCTCTGAATTCCAAGATTCTGGGATTTTGTTAGGGTTTTGTTTGTTTATTTTTAAAAAGGGCAGTTGATGATGGCGCTTTTCAGAAGCATCACTGTCAAGTCAAAATTGAATTCCAGTCCAAACAGTAGATTAAACCGTGCATCTGCTCAGTTGTAATGAAGATTCTTTCATTGTACGCAAAGTCATTAGTGTAAAATGCTTTGCATGAATGTATTATTAGCTACTCCAATAGGTATCACTATGGAATGGTAATACAGCTTACAACATTCAGTTCTTGCATTACAGGTAGGCTTCTAGAGACATGCCTATAGATACAGTCAGAACATACTTTAAGGAAGATTTTTCAAAAGCTTTCAATACCATCTTAATTCTGCTTCCAGAGGTCATTTTTAATCACTGTTTTTGTCACAGGAAAAAGCAGTGTCTTTCAGTAAATTACAATGTCCCCAGACTTTAAGGCCACAGAATCTAAGTTTTTTGTTTAATGCACAGTCACATTTCACAGCCTCGTTTTTACGAAGACTTAAAGAAGTTTTACTCTCACTTTTAAACTGTTACTTTGGGCCTGAGCTGTAACATTCCAAAAATAATCAGCTTCCCTTTTCAGCACTGGAAAGCTCTGTGCAGGATACAGAGGGAAAGTGGGAACCAGAAGGTGATTTTACACATTTGGAGATTCAATGGACCTCTGAGAGCAAGTTCCAAGTGCCTTTATTTGGCTAATCATCACTGTGGAAAGATTAACTAGCTAATTCTGCATATTGAAGGCTAGGAAAACTCTTGAAAAATTCCTTTCACTGGTCAGAACTCAACTGTACTGAAAGACTAAGTGTTACCAAGACAGAGGAACTGGCTCTCCAGATCAACTGTCCCTTTACATGAGCAACATAGCTTACCTTCTCACTCTCATCTCCTCTGCCCCCTTCCCTCACAGGAAGCAAATAAGACAATAGCATATTCTGGATCTCTTTCCCCTCACATGATGTGGGGTGCACCAGTCCTAGTTCCATTTCCATCTGAGGAACCATTTCCAACGGTTGAGGGTGGATAGGGAAGGGGTTACTCCAGCACCAGGGGTTTCTTCAGGTCCTGGACGCTGGAGGGGTTAGGTGCTCCCCCTCCCCCCATCCACGTGGTCCCATGGCAGCCACAGACAGCACACGAGACTTGGAGAGGAGGCCAGAGAGAGAGTTTTATTGTTGGGGTGGTTACATTTATAGGGTTTTGGAGGATTCACAGAGTGACCAATTACAGGGTCAGGGGGCTTACAGGACACCCAATCACAGGAAGGGGTTAACAACCAATAGGAAAGGGTTAACAAGGTCCAATGAGAAGACTTCTTGATATCTTCTCAGGACATTTCTGAAAAAGAGATAACAGTTGTCCTGGGGGGTCCTGGGAAGAAGCAGCAGTGACTTTGCAGAAACACAAAAAGCCATCTTGAAACATATTTAAACCACAGCTTCTCATACAAGGCAGATTCACTGCTACATCCATATTATTAGATCTATTAACTGTTTCTCTCTGCTGTTCTTATTTCAATTTTCTTTGACTTTGGAGAAGAAATTCACTACTTTCCAGAAGGTTCAGAGACCTGTTACGGATTCAGGGTCACACATACAGTTCTCTACCGCATCCAGCTGCACCTCATCTCTTAGCTCACTTAGATCTATCAAGTTGAATCACACAAGTAAGTGAATCCTATACAGGTGCCTCATGGTGCACTTGCGAAGTTGAGAATCTACTTGCACAGAGGAACTTGTTGCTTGGACTTTCAGCTTCAAAGGATGGAGCTGCTACTACATTTATCACTTGCTTCTGCAGAGACTAGGGAAGATAGTCACGTTAAAAGTCTCATTTGCACCAGGATAGTTCCTTTCTAAATGCATTTGTATTAAATGACTGTTATAGGGAACCTTTCAGGGGAACAAGTCACTAGCAGTCTCAAGTGTGGAAGCAACCTTGGGCACCTAGCAGTAAAGATGACACAGCCTTCTAAATTGCATTAAATTTTTAGAGACATAAGCCACTAAGGAAACACACCAATTCTCAAGCCACTAATATTATGGAGATAAATGCAGTCTTACATACATAAACTCATAATGCCTTATGTGAGCCAACCTGAAAACAGATTAAAGCATACCTATTAGATTACTGAGGACGAGACAGTGCTTAAAAGCACGCTTTTGTCCTTAAAGTACAAGCACACAGGTGGGGGAGGTTGGACCAGATGACCTCACTGTGCTTCCTTCCAACCTTATCCATTCTGTGGTTCTGTGGCCAAACAGGGAAATTCTCTATCGTATATCATGCAACTTTATTACCAAATCAGTATTTTTCAAACTTGACTTAACACAAGTTAGAGTAAAATGTAACAAAGCTTGAGGGAAAAGTGAAAATTAAACTATTCATTGTTTCATATGCAAAAAATACTTGCTTTTGACTGTGAACTTTTCCTTTTTTTTTATGGAAAAGGAATTATTTCAAAGTTGCAGAATCTGAAAAATGATAATCTAAAAGACTGGGTTTTTTATCTAAAAGACAGTGAGTATTTTAGAAAGGTTAAGCAACCAACAGCTTGGACATTATATTTAAAATTATTAATTCTGACAAAAGATGTTCATTACTGTACTTGAGTATTAATAAACTAATTAATTTTACTCTCTTCCCCCAAACCACAGAATAATGATGATGAGCAGAGGCTACTGTGAGAACCTAGGAATCCTGCCAGTTCCTATTTCATTTGGATATATCAAAAGGCTAAGCATAGCCTAAGCTCCAGAGCCAACAAAGATACACTGCCATCTTACATTACTGCAGACAGAAGATAACCACAAGGTCATAAAAATTCTATCCCTCTAGAGCAGCTAGTTACATACAGAATCACATCACAAAAGTTTCCAGAGCTATCTCCTGCCATCTGAGAATGTCACATGGCCAGGTAAGTCTGCAGACACAACTCACAGGTCTCACATATGAATACACATGCCCTCAAGTATCTCCAATTTGGTATATTCCCAGTCTGAGGTTAACGTAAGAAAGAGCTGACTGCATGATGGCCTTCTTCTCAAATTGATTTCCTCTATCAGCAGGTCTTCCTTTCCAGTTTTCAAAACACCTTTTTCTGCTCCAGCATTGTCACATACTAAACCCATGCACTTTCAACATAATATTATGATCTGCTGATCAAAGATCAATATCCTATACAGAACAGTCACCATAAAACCCCATTGTCATCAATAAATGAACTGAACTTAAGACCACACAGTGGAAGCAACATTGACACATTGTGACTGAACCGCATACTAATTCAAGGTCTTTCTAAGCACAAAGCTTTTGGCAGGAAATCTAAGCTATCATGATCCTTTGTTTCCTAAGGTAACAGTTCAGTAATAGCAAATATTGCTTGGAAAACACTTATACTGGCAAGAAGAAAACATTTTCTGAGACACTTCGATGAAATTCTATCATAAAATGCTTACAGATACACTTGCCTCCCACCCCTCTATTTGAGCTCACAAAGACAGTAAGGAGGAACACATTTATGTAACGAAAATTGTTCTAATTGAGCCTTTTTTCTTCACACACAAAGAATTAAAAACAACAGTGTTAGGCAGTCCCAAATTTAATAGGTTCCTTGGGACCATATCATTAAGTAAAATGAAAAATCCAAATACAAAAGTTTATTTTTTTCAATGTAACTGACACCCCTTTTGGGAAGTGAACAAAGACACACTGTCAAAAGCAGAAAACTGCACAAAATGTTACCATTTGTTCCCCATGAATGCTGAGGTATACTTACTCAATGAAAGAAATTCCACTTCTCTCCTGAGATTTCCTCCCTTTAGCTGAATTTTGTGCCAAGTTCACTCAGTTAAAGATTGGGTTGTGTTAGCATGCCGGATACAAGTTCCTGTTAGTCAGCTCTGTTACTTAGTCAAAAATTAAGTGCCAGGTATATAGTAACTTCAATGTTAGGAGAATTAAAAAATGATCACTAATAGACCATTATTGGCCCTTACTTTAAACAGTTCAAGCATTGTTTTTAATTGAAAATACTTGGTACATATTTTTGTCTATTATGCAGCCTAATCGTGTACAATTTCTCCTCCAGTTATGTTTTTGGACATGTTAAGGGATCACAGATTTCTAAATTGCTCTGAAATGACTTAAGTTCCTTCAGAAGCTTCAGGTTTTAGTGAAGCAATTCTCAGGCAATGAATTCATCAATATAAGACAAGTATTCTCTAAATTGCGGTCAAAAGAACTCAGGAAGGATAGGGTGACTGATCTACAGGACTAAGGAAGCAGCTTTATATGGGACAGTAAGACAAGACTAGGAATAATCTTAAACCAAGAGGAATATAATTTCAATAAAAATATGAGAGGGGAAGAAGAATAGAAACTATCTCTTTTGAAATAAAATATTCCTGGTACTGAAATTCCCATTGTTCCAAGTGGATACCTACATTACAGTAGCAGATATCAATACTCTCAAATATCAGAATAAAACACTATTGCAAAGTTTACAACTGAACCAGACTTGGGTTTATGTTTTATGAAGAACTGTTAAAGAAAATTCTTGATTTCTTTACAAAAGTTTCTGTATTTTCTAACAAGAAGATATGCTTTATGAAATGTATAAATACACTTCAGTTTTTCTCTTTTTATCCAAAAATATGCTGGAAAGCTTTTTACTAAAACTTAAATGAATTGGAAAGCCTCCAAACAGCTATTACGTAAAATTGCTGATCTGTTTTGTTTGGGGTTTTTTCCCTATGAGAAAATAATGTATAACTACTGTTTTACATTAAATATTTGACTAATTTTAAATATTACATAGGGTTTTCAATATATTTTTTGAAACAATCTGATATTAGGGCTATAGCAAAGCCTGCAAAATGAACTATGAGGAACCAGGGCACGCAGTATGTTAGTACACAGTAATTGTGGTAAACCAAAGCATAGCAGCATATGTGATCAGATGGACTAGGTATATATAGGCTGCCATCTAATGCTAGCCAACTGCTTAGAAAAGCCACAGCATAGAGCAAAAAATCTTTTGCTCTTCCAAGATTTTCTTCATTTTTATTGCAATAAAGAATAAAAATAGAAGGTAGAGGATAAAACTTTTTTCGTTTGGGTCAAACTCAGTTAATATTTCATAATCAAAGGAAAAAAATTTGTTTCAAGATGTACAATCAAACCCAAAGAAATGGTAAGCCATAAATATCTTTAAAAGAACCATTAGAGAATTATATGATCAATTAAAGACTGCTGACAAGTATGCTTACTGTCCTATGAAATAGGCACATCACCAAGAAAAAGAAACCATTGTATTAGAGAACATCAACCTATTTTATCTACACAAGATGAAACTAGCAATCAATGAGACATAAATGAATTGTTGGTAAAGCTTATTTTTAAACTCCGACTTGACATAGAATATACTTTGCAATACAAATTCTTAAGTTAATTAATTAAATACAGAACATTCAAACAGGTAAATAATTTCAAGACAGAACAGTCACCACTTATGTTTTAAAACATTTAATGCCTTCATTACAGCAAACTAAAAACAAAGTACTACATAAACGACTAAACCCCCACTTACACCAAAGTACTGTTTTGAAGTTTGTAAAAAGCAGCACAGTAATGCCTTTAGAGATTAGTCTTTGTACTTGATACAGAGCATGCAGCAGAACTACTAGCAAACAGAAGCTGGTTTTCTCTGAACACTAATTAGAAACTCAAGAATGCAAGTCATGAGGGGAGGAAGAAAGACAAATCTTTAAGAAAAGTATGGCTTACCAGACAGATGAGTTTAGCTGTGTCTCAAATGCAGCAGAAGTAAGAAATTTCTGTATATGTAGACCTTGTTGATTTAGCCCTTTATGAAAGTTTCTCTCGAGAAATTAATTTAATTCACATGCAAGAGTCTGGAAAAGAAGAAGAGAAAGAGTGTGAGCTGCTGACTGATGTTTTTGTTCTAAGAACATTTGAGCTATTTTCAGCAGCAATGGGCTTGCCTACTATCGAAATGAAAATGCAATACAGAATAAGCAGCCTCCCAACTCAGGCCAAAGAAAATCAGGAAATCCATAGCAAAAAAACTTTGTTCATTGTCCAAATTTTCATTTAAAGAAACAGAAAGCACAGGGAACAATGACTATTGATGAACAAAAAAAAAACCCTGTTAAAAGGAAATCAGGGACCTTGAAGACTACTACCTTTAGTTCAGAAAATGAACCACCATGGATATTTTTTAATGTGAAAACCACCTTTTGAGTCTGGTTTTATCTGAAGATGTTTTGCGTTCTTTACACAAGGGTTAATCTGAGATAGAAGTTCTATTTGCATTTAAGTCCATCATTCACGAACAGAACAAATCAGTTTGCCAAGACTGAAGCCAGTTGTTTGTTTCTAGTCTGCATTTTAAGTTTTCGGTTTCAGCAACAGTGCTATATTGGAAGCTAAGTGACCTGAAGTTGCTGTCACTCCATTCTTTTCTGCCAGAGCCATTCAGTGACATAAGTATCTCCCTGCCCTCCTCTGTCACATCACTAACCAATCAGCTTACCCTCCCATAGTGTAAAAATACTGGGAAACTGAAAGCATCAATACAAATTAATGACTCTAGGAAAAGACCCAAAACATCCTGATGGGTACATAAAAGCTAATTAGTTTGCAGTTTAAGACAACACAGATAAAATAAGTCAGTGGAAAATCACCACGGTTATTTAATTTTTTGCAGCTCCTTCTGGTGGAGGAAGAAGTTTCCAAGAAATCCCCCTATATAACTTTCCTCTAGATCTCTCAGCAATTCTGACAAGCACAACTTCTATTTGCTCCATCAGAAAAACTTCTCATATGTCATCACACTGTTAGGCTCTGCCACTGAAAATCTCATTACTTTTGTTCAAGGAAAAATTATGAGACTTAGACTTACTCTGCTCAAAACCTAAAACAGGCTGGTGTGGCAAGATTACAAAATGTTTCAATATCTGTTACATTTCCAATCAATTCTACTTAAGCACACTCATTTGAAAACATTTTAAAACACTATGGGTCACCCTAATTTCTGTTCTATTTGTGAACAGTAGACATTTGGAAGTTACAGTGACACATCAAAGAAGATGTCAGACACACAGGCTATTTAGTAAACTATTAAAAGAGTAAAGCAAAGCTCATTGTTACAAACAAACACAAAAAGCATACTTTTTTTCCTGAAGACTCCCATAAAAATCATTAGCTATGAAACATTTATAACAATAATGAAAAAGGTGCTGAGTGTGCAAATATAGCACAAATTCTTTCTGGGTTAGCTCAAAAGCATCCTTTCCATTTGATCTCAGCTATTTTTAGTGCTATTGCAGTTAAGAGCAGCCACAACAAACCCCACAAACTCTAAATACCAACTTGTTAAATTAATCATTATTGCTGCTCCATTCCAACTCTCTAGTTTAAGACCACTATTTTACTGCAAAACTAGTTCAGAGAAGTTAAAAAGCTCAGTTTATATTTAATTTGAGTTTCATGAACAAAGAGATTTAAGGACTCCAATAGCTTAAATTTCAGATAATGTGTGAGTTCTAGCTAGCTTGAGAGCTATAATGGACAGGTGAAACATTCAGTATAGTTTGCAAATAAATAAAGACCTGTATCTATCAGATCACCAGTGTCAGATGCTACTTTACCTAGCTATCCATAATGCTTTCATCTGGTGGTTACAAGCTAAATCAACAAATATCCACATGTCAATTACTAATACTACACAAATACAAAACTAGAAGAATGTGTTAAAATAATTATTAGCAGTACCAATTTACCACTGAAATAATATAACACACAATGCTTTGCAGAGCAGTATTTCTTTTCTGAGGTTTTTTCTCAGAAAGCAGATTTACCATTAGCTGATTCAACATTAGCACTTAACCCATTTTGGTACCTTGTTTCTTCATGCACTCTCTGCAACTGTATTTGTGTAAATTACTGTTTTTCAATTAGTATTTATAGCATTTACATAAGCACTATTTCAGTATATACTAAGATGTGCTTTAACTGGATCAGATCATCTTTATCTACAGGAAACATTAGATGTCAGAAATATCATATATACCATCTAGGTCTCAAAGAAAAATATATCTGTATGCTAATTAGTAAAACTAATATGTCACTACCACCAAGATCGTCACCTTATGCTTTTCAGAGACTGACAAAAATCTCTTTCATTTTATGGACATCAGCAACATTAAAATCAAGAATATAATTTCTTTAGTGGCCCACTGCAGTGCGATTTAATCAATTGCTGGTATTAAACAATTCAAACATGACATAGAAGTGTACAGTTCACACTGCTAATGTAGGTACTTGGTGCAGGTCTCCAGGAGCTCCATGACCAGACACTACAGCACAGAGATTCTCATAAACCAGAAGAAAAAATCTTCATAGATAAGAGATACCAAAAATTGTTTAAAATACTGATAGACAAGAGAGTTGCATACCTGCTTCACTGCACAGGTTCATATAAAGGAAACCTTTTCTAAACCTAACCTTTCAAACACAGTTGAGTCACCGAAGCTTCAGAGGGAATGGTTGAAGAAGAATCCTCTGTTTGAGAAGTCTCTCTGTACATTTCAAGATAAATACCGCACAGCCTGGTGTAATGACTGCTTTCTCCTTGTATTATTCTATTCACATATTTTAATAGTAGTGCAATACCTTCTAGTAATACGATAATATGTCTAAATGAATTGCACATTACCTGCCTCAGAAAGAAACAAGGAGTATGGATAAGATTTCTTTCATTTTTTTTTTCCAAATAACCATATTTCTTCGATTTCAACAGAACAGATAACTTTAAATGAATTTGACATGAGAGAATGGAAGTACAATGCATGCACTCTGCATTTGCAGAAGTCTCTCTTGAGACCACTTCAATCTCTGAAATTAGTATTTTAGAGATTACAGAAAAAAACTATATACAGAAGGAAAGCTATCAATCACGTTTTGTCCCAGACTTCAGTTAGTCTTGCAAATGTCTTAGACATATATGAACTTGAAGGATCTTACAAATAAGACATTTTCTCAATGTCCCGCGTGCTTTCAGTAGCTTCCACTGTTGAAAAGCAATGTAGCTATGAAAAAGTGTGGCCATTCTCCTGGACATGATGGAATAACTTGTTACACATACATCATATATAGCATTACTTGTGGTGGTTCCTATATAATGTAACATAAAAAACCCCATACATGAATGCATGCGCTAACTGAACCTAGGGCCAGGAATGCCTAAATTCAAGCAAATGCATCATATTCCTATAAAGTCAAAGGATGAAAATAGGTGGGAAAAGATTAACCCCCAGCAACATCAGTTTAATTTCTAGAGTTCACACAGATGTTAGCATTTAAAGTTTGGCATCATCAAATGAGTTGTAATCAGCTTTCACCCATGCTCAGTATGAATATGCTCAGGAATTAAAGGGTGACAGTGGTCACAAGTTGGCCAGAACATGTACCTGAACAGTCTGTTTCTTGAGAATTGAATTAAGGTTCATTAGTCAACATCTCATTTAGAACATTTCTGGTCTATTTCACTCATATCTGACACAAGATATTTATAATTATCATAAAACTACTAAAAGGTTATTTATTGATGGTCAGTTTATACTTTTTCTCCTACTTAATATATTAGGAACAATCATTATGTGTTAGCACAGGAAACCTGGTATAAATTTCTCACCAATAAGAGCTTCATTTTTATTTATAAACTTCTTCATAAAAGTCATGATAAATTTCCATTAACTACAATAATTGAGACTTGACTGAGGACTAAGAGATAGGAAACTTTTAGGTAGGAAAGGACTGCAGACAGCTGTCTTCTACATCAACAGTTCTTGCCCCTTCCCCTATAATTAAATGCACTTGGCATCCTAGCCAGGTTACTTCTAAATACATCTTGATGCCCAACGTTGTCATGCATACCTCAGCTTCCTGTTATGGCAGTAGCTTAAGAACTGTCATATTAGAACAACAGCACATGTAACAATGACTACAAATGCACATGCAGTTTTCTTTAGTTAGATATATATAAAAAGGTAGTTCGAAAATTTTCTAGACCATCATATAAAATAGAACTCCTAAAAAACCCTCAACATTAAAAACACCATATAAACAACAAATTCTGAATTCAATCTATTATATATTTCAATTCAATCTATATATATTTCAATCTATTGAAAAATAAACTGACTTAAGCTTTCAGAACATAGGATTCAACATTTCAAGAAAGAATGTGCAGGTAATCAAGTTACTGTGATAGTTACATTTAACACTTTCCTAACCCTAAAGAAAATAACTTACCTCAACAGTGATTATGTTAAAAGAGTTCAAAGATTCTCCCAAAGTGGCTACAAAGTCTTGCTCTTACAACCTATCTGTCCCAGCATCCCTGGCATTAGAATCAACAGAGTCAAGACATTTCAAGAAGTGGGAAATTATCTACAAGCCTCAGGGACAGTGAATTACAACCTACGTGAATAGTACAGAAGTGACACCCACAACATTTATCACTGCTTTGTGGCTTCAGAATTCCCACACTGAAACTATGGTTAGAGAATTCTCATCTTTAACAAAACTTTCAAAGGACAGTGAAGTTTGCTGAAGTTCATACTCTGGAATTTTTCTCTTTTTTTTCTTTTATTGCTCTGTTAGCCCATTGGTTTTACATCTAAGAAATTCTGTTCTCCAGTATCTCAGTGTCACAAAATAACTCTCCACATTAGAAAACACTGGAGTGCTCCATCCTGAATAAAGAGGGTTTTTCCATAATTTCCTTCAAATTAGCCCACATCACTGATATAATTAGGTTAATAATAAACTTACTAAACTTTTCTCTCCAGCTTTGGTATAGGAGTGTTTCATCCCTATACAACTCATTAGAAAACTGGGAAGACTGAAAAGAGGAAGCTTGGGATTGTGGATATTTTTCTTACTTGGGTTTCTCAAAAAGCACTCAAGAGCCAGCCAAGAGTTATCAGGCAATTTCTGATCCAGCAGAGTATCCAACCAGCCTTCTGAATTTGTCACAGTTTTACTGATAACTCATGCATTTGAAAGACATGGATCAAGACATCAAGTACAAAGAATCATGCTCTCACTTTATTAGCATGAACTGGTCTTTGTGCAAAATGGCAGATGGTCGATGAAGGGTTGACTCTGCTGTTGTTCTCCAGAACAGCAGACCTGCACTCTCTTTAAAAAGTCACCAACTGTCTTTAGCTATATTCAGTTCTCATTTTTGACTTTGCAATTATGTAAGACTGAAACCACTAGCCAGGGTTTTTTTTGTGAAAGACATTTTGCAAATAAGCAGCTATGCTATAATTTTTAGCGTGTTTAAGAACACCATTATATCATATTGAATCCATTAAAAATTATAATGCCTTTGACTGAGCACCAAATAAGTACATTAAAACATAAGGATAGTCTCGACCTTGAAGTGAAATCCCATGCATTTAAAAAAAGTCTATATTGAAAGCATATTACCTAAATATTTAGAGCCTCATAGTCATCTATTACAATCAATTACAATACTTAAACCAATTCCATATAAATGGTAGCAAAGCATATAACTGCTCTAATAACCATGTGAAAAGCAGCTACAGTCACTGTAGCTATCACTCTGAAACTGGACCAAGAGGATAATATACCTGCCTATTTTGCTAGTAAAACTAACATCCTCTGTTCCAAGAGTAAACAGTTAAAAATGTACTAGGAAATAAATATGAAAAGGCCTTTTCAGGAAATGGGGAACAGAAGCTTATTGTTAATCTCTCTCCTGATACACACCACTAGTCCATTGTTTCAAGAACTTTGTACAAGGTTATTTGTCTTTTATGCCCATTTTCTATTTGAATGTGTTCAACTACTGTGTAAGACTGTGGGTTTTTCTGCAAGGGTACTGGGGGCATCACAGACATATAAACAAGCTAGGACTCTCAATCTGCAACGCTCATTGTGACTTACCAACTCAAATGACAGGGTCTTTTGAGCCCAAATTCAAAGTGACAATTTTTAAAATACATGTTTTACATATGCCCAAATTTCTAAGCATCTGTATGACTTTTAACAGTAAAGTTACCTAAGTTACCAAGCAAGCAATGTCTCACCTTCAGCACAGTGAAACCACTATGGTTACAGGTGTCCTGTACAAACTTCTGAGGCACAAATATCCGTAAGATTTTCTCAGGTTTTTTTCCCTCTTTATCAAAACCATGGAAGATACTATTACTCCACCAGATGTTATTTTTAAAAACACTGTACTGATGGACATTAAAACATCTGCCACGGATATGGAAAACCTGGATTAAACTTCCAGAAGGATTTACAGTCACATCTCCCACTTCCGTGACACAGAATACTAAGTGTCATGCTATTGTCTGGTCTTTTGAGGACACTGGACCATCTTTCATAGAGTAATCACATACTTTATAAGGTTCACAGAGCTCTCTCTTTAGCTTAATAAGGGAAATTTACCAAGGGAAAAAGAAAACTTAAGCAACTGCCTCTCCTCCAGTTACTCTGAAATATTTACATCCAAAGAATATACGCTGAAATATTAACACCTTTCCAGAGTTATCCATGGATAAAACTCTGCTCCCTTCTCAAGGCTCTGGGGCCATGCATGCTCCTGTGCGCTGCTGTCACTCTCAAGCTAGCCAGTCCAAGCAAAGAAAAAGAGATCCACAGAAGAAACACAAGTCCCAATTCCTTCCTTCCGCTTCACAAAGATTTATGTTACAGAGGATGTAAGGCCTAATGCCATTCTGCTTTTTCTTAACTCACCAGATTATGGCCAGGCCAGCTTTACACCTCCGCACTCTGTATTGAGCTTCTATTCCAATTACCATGACTAAATCCACAGAGGAATTTAGGCTTCACAATAATTAACACAATGGTGTTCTGCCAATTTCCTAAGCTGACAATTTAGTAATGAAAAAGTAAGGGATCTATATAAAAAACAGTCCTTAGCTTTACCAATCTAGTAATTTTAACATTTTCTGCTACTTATAGCATAGAGGATAGGGAACAACAGACCTACCGCAACTGGAGCTTTCAGGCACTGAACCCTAGGATGGAGAGAATGGTAACTGTCACCTCAAATGAGTAGAAAGCCTCTCACTAGAAGTTAAACAACAGTGTAAAGAACCATCTTTCCTATAATATTCCTTTAGTCAGTTTATTCATTTTACCACTGTGATCCACCTAACTGAAAACACAACCTAGAGACATAAGCAACTGTGCTAAGCCTTGAAGGCATCCAGCTATGTGTAGATAAGTTTTCAACATTTTAGAATACCAGGTAATACTGACAGAGTCTAGTATTTTTCTGATATCTTTTTTCCCCCCAAGAGTCTGATCTCAAAGGCAATATCTGGTTTTCAGGACAACCCAACATTTGTATTTGGGCTTCCTACCTCTAATGGCAACATAGGATAAATATTGAAATCGTAAAAAGAGCTGAAGTCAGACAAAAGCTCATTGAGATACAATTGCTTTGGCAAACTCATTGTTTGCTGCTCACAGTTTCACATAATCGTGACAGTTATCAGTTCTTCAGGGTGCAAAGAAGGTAATTATTTCAAGAGCTCAGGTACATACCATCAGCAGACTCAAGTTACTTGCAGCTATGCTGCCTCCACCTTTGTCCACCTTCCTGTTGCTTAGCAGTGAGAAAAGGTGCTGCCAAAATGCCTGAGCCTACCAAGTCAGCTCCTGCTTCTACAAGAACTCAACTAATGCTGGAACCGGAACCTGAGAGAAGGGCTACAAGTGACGTAAGAACAGCAGAAAGGAGAGTTACTGCATCCATCAGCACAAGGTGCAGAAGCAAATCCATTATAAGACCAGTATCCTAAGCAAGGCCATGGGCATCATGAATACTTGATGCACATAATGACATAATTGAATGTATCACCGGAAAAACATGCCATCTGGCACATCACAAGGAATCCCTGACCATCAGTTCCTGAGAGGTGGAGTTTGCCACTCCCTATGACCTTCCCAAGCATGCCATGCCTAAGGACATGAAGGCTATCTGACAAACACAGCATCTCCAAGACCTAAAACGTGCTTTTGCCTTGGGGGTACTGATGAATGAAAAACTAGACATGAGCTGGCATTGTGTGCTTGCAGCCCAGAAAGCCAGCCTTATACTGGGTTGCATCAAAAGAAGCGTGAACAGCAGGTTAATGGAGGTGATTTTGCACCTCTACTCCACCCTGGTGCTTTTACCACATACTCTTAGGCCTTCCCAGGAGTTGTTTCTCTGAACTGGTTCTGAAGAGATTTTCGATGAGACAGAAGTGATAGGCTCATTATTCACGAAGGGTGTGAAAAGAGATAGAGAGCTGGCTACAAACCAAGCCCTATCAGTTTGTAGGAAGTCACAAACTATTCTGACTTTGAATGCTATTAGAAGCAGCAGACAATTTGAGTCAGCTCTCCTATGATCCCTTCTATCATCAAAGAGAAGGGATCTCCAGGTCATCTTGTTCAACAGGAAAATCAACAGTAAATGTATCATTCCTGAGAGACATTCGATCAGTCTGCCATGACATTCGATCAATCTGTTTCAAAAGGCATCCAACAAGAAAGATATCCCAACTTATGCAGATACTCCAGTACTTAGGTATCCTTCGCATTAATTGTTTTTTTCTATCTCAGACCAAATTGTCCTTTCCTGTAATTTAAGTGAGAAACGTAGCAGTTTAGGTGATTTAGATACACACAATCAAGCTCAAATTCCAAACACACACAAGTCAAGCAGAACTAGAGCAGCCCAACTGCCAAGCTACACTTTTTTTATATGGTGCATACAGCACAGCAAGTTTGAGGGCCTGCAGGTAGGTAGCCATAGATATCAGTGAGGTTTAGCCAATAGATTATGCTAAAGAAAGCAATATGACTTTAAGATAATACTATATTAAATTGGGACTCCAATCAAAAAACTCTTACAGATTTAGAAATCACCTTATTCAAGAGTAGAGCTGAATTACTGCCACGGACCACACCACACATATTCTACTGCCCCAATCAGCTCAGTGGGCACAGTAAAGCTGTATCTCGCCCTTATACTTCCAATCAGCTATAAGTGGTCTGCCAAGCTTGTGGTTTCATGCTATTGCAAGCACTGACTACAGCTACGAAGTTAGGCCTACACAGAGAGACAATAGATAAATTACACACAGCACAAACTGATTCCTGCAGAGAAGTTTGAAAGCTCTAAGACTGCAAGAATCAGAATGGAAAACCCAGGGCATCAGAGTGTGATCAGCATCAATGTATATCTTAGTTAGAAACATTAAGGTTCTCAAGGTTTTATGAAATAAATTACGACACCAAAGATAGGCTTTAACAGGTATCATTGTTGATGATTCCCAGAGAGATGCAGACAGTAGGTGCCTCATGTTTTCTTTTCCTCTCACACATCGGTAGATAAACGTAAGGACCCAATCTGTAAGCTCAAGTGCAGTTGGTCAGAGAAGTACCATCACTACAAGAAAGTTATATGCCACAGAGAACTTGCAACTGAACTTTTGGATTTGAAAATCTTGACACCCCAATTGCAGTATTACTGAAACTGGTAATTTTCAGACAATCCAAATACAGATAGTTGTAACTCTGAGGACATGTAAGTTACATAATTATGTTAAGAAAGGGAATGATATAGCAGGAGGAAGCTGTTAAATGAGGTTTCGTTTTGTTTTGTTTTGTTTGTTTGTTTGTGATGGTAAATCATGTGGGCAATTTCTCTTCTGTAATTTGATGTATCATCCTCAACAGGAAGTTCCTAAAGCAGAAAACTGATCTGTTCCTGTTCAATTCTCTTTATTCCTGAAGATCATAATTTCCCCAGAAATTCCTCACACTAGTAGCTTGGAGGCACGGGAGGACTTGGTTTCTATGAGGTTCTTCAGCTTCCAAAGGTGAAGTTATAGCATGCTGTCAAAACACCCCACTGGATACTCTATACCCCACTTAGTCCTAGCCCACTAGGAGAAAGGCTCAGGAAATCAGTGCTGAGCTTCTGTTTGTTTTGTCTTCTTGTTAACAGAAGTACATTGTCATGTAGTCATTTATCATGTATTGCTTCAGCTAAGTGAAAATGAGAGCTCTTCCACCGCTTTTGTTTGCTATTTGTGTTCTCCACAGCACCCTTAATTGCAGAGCCAGCTCTTAGTCTGAAACACTTGTTTGAGCTGTATTCATGCCTTTCTTAGCTGGGGAAAGCCAAGCTGATGTTTGTGGTGGTTAAGGCAACACGGGATGTTACAGTTGTGTTCCCAGTTAATTGCTCTGTTTTGCCTTATCTGTAGGACAAAACTAATTTTTAAGCTAACGGAACTTGATCCTCGTTTAAGTGGCAAGTAGAGCAATGAGAAGATCAAAGTTGTTGTGGGTGACATTACTTAAAGGATTTTTAGAAATTTCCTAGTTCTCCTCCATCAGTACACTTTCACTGCTGATCAGTGAACATCATTAATTACTGAAGAATCCAAAACTGCAGCCATGTTTTCCACCAAAGGTTTTCTCCCCGAACAAATAAATTCTTCCACAAGGAAGATAGTCTACAGACATGATTCTAACATAAGACTTCCTTTCCATCTCCACTTCTGGTAGCCAGTGTAGTATGAGCACACACATTTTTTACGAGATGCAGCATATACTTAAGATAATTAGGCCTTTTAATGGATCCCAATTCATGTAACAAAGGTCAGTGCCAACTAGACAGGTGGACAGAAAAGTCCTTGAAAATATTCTCAAACAGCAACAAACAAAGAGTTGGAACAATATGAATATACATATTTTGCACATTGGGTAGAGGAAGGAACACCTGTGTCCATACCATAAACCTAAATCCATGGCAGTTGAAGTTACACAAAAGAAGACTTGAAGAGCAGAAATGAAAACGTGACAGTCACGTTCAGAGAGTTTTTAAGATACGTGAGAACTGGAAGCTAAAGGTAATATAATCTGAAGTAGATATTCTATTTTGTATCCCTCAAGTTTTTCACTTATTAGGTAATTTCCTCTCTTTGAAAAATAAACATATGGAAAGGCAGATTTCCCTTCCTAGAAATTGTTTACTTCCTCAAAACTTTTACATCCTCTGCTTTTCGAATTCATCCTCCTATTAATAATAACAGCTCAAAAGACCCTTTTGTGCCCTCAAGGCTGTTCAATTTTTCATGACCTTGATGCAATTACTGTTCAAAACAGAAATTCTCAATTCTAATCCTTAGACAAAGATCACTGCAAGCAACAATAGACTAACGAAGGTTAAGAAAACTGAAGGATGAAGTCAGTGACTTCTGGTATCCTCTTTTTCTAAAATATATTTGAAAGCTTTACATATATCAAAAAACAAAATTGAGACATTGAAAGATAACTTTTCTCTACAGAATTTACACAGGATAGTTAGTCACAGTTTTCTATTTTACTTCCTGAAAGAGAAGGTAGAGGTAAAAAAATTGTCAAATTACAGCTTTGTACATAAAAACATCAAAAGTAGACATCAGATATATTTTAGCAGAAGTTTAATTATTACAAATTTAGTGTCCAAAACACATTAAACTGTTTCTCTGTTTGTGTTGCCTTGCCTTCTGCTATGAACCCAATGACTTAAAATTTAGGCTCATGTAAATTTGATGCCTACAGCCATTAAACAAATTGCTCTTACAAACATTAGAAAAGCATTTATTGTTATTTTTTTAGTCTTTGCATTCTGATGAGCAGGATGAAAAGAAATGATATATGATTGACAGTTTTCTGAAGACTAGAGTTTGAAACCAGAGTACAACAATGGGGGGGGAGGGGGATCACTAATAGTTCTATGTAGTGTCTGCACAGCTTATTTATAATAAAATTAGCTAACGAGAGATGGTTGGCATGAACTAGAAACACATAAGTCAAGGACACAAGTCTAAAATGTCTCTAAGTTGAGTAGTTCAAACCATTTTAATAGTACTTTTAAAAAGAGAAATAGCACTGAAATATAAACAAAACAAACCTCTATGCTTTTATGTGATCCACACCTAAAGAAGTCAACACACACAATATTTTTATGATCCAACATTGAAACTTGCTACCTTTGAAATGACTATACAATATCTCTATTTCCTGATTCCTCCTCTTTATGAAGCTAAGGTGACCCCTTACCTTGATTTTGATGGTGACATTTCAAACTTGCAGGTGTGTCTGATACAGACAGAACAGAAAGTTAGATGATGAAACACCAAAACAATATTGACCTCAATTTGCAAAATCTGGTTAGCATTTGGTAGGATCCCAGCTTGAAATGCACAGCATAATTTGAAAGTAACTTCTGACGTTCATCAAGTTTTAAAAGGCAGAACTATTTATCTATCAGAACATCCCAAAAATATGGTGTGCATATAAATATGTAAAGCCATTTCCAGTTATAAATATACTGTAAATAAAGTTAGCAGATTCATTCAAGATGCTGCCAACCTTTTCAGCACAGATCTTACTAATGATAGTAGGACTTAAATGTCTATGCAAATAATAATAATAATAATAATAATAATAATAATAATAATAATAAGTTCATTTATTTCAAGTGACACAAAATAGACACAAGTGCAAAACTTTTTTCATCTTTTATTTAAATCTTTCCAATATTCTTCAAAATAAATTTACAGGCATTTTGGGCTGAATATAAAACTAGAATAGCAAAAAGCTGGATGCTAAGGCCTTTTCACTGGCATTTTAAAAGTACACAAATTTACTGTAACTATTTTTAATGAATTCAGGGAGGATTCCTACCTTTGCCTTCAAAGGGAGAAAACAGATCAACAAAAGCTTCCAAAAATACCAGAAAATAATAATTTCATTTGTAAGCTTTATTTTGCTAAACTTATCTCTTCAAACAAACATTGAAATAAATTCTAAGTTCCTTTTTTAGAATGTATCTTTTTAAAGAATACTATATACACCCAGGTCTGAGGTAAGCCACAGAAGAACAACTACCTTGAAGTCATGACCTTGCTTATAAAAGTCTTACTCAGACTAGATTGTTACAAGCTCAAACTTGAATCACCATTTCAGTACTTGCAGCAGGAATTCTCATAATTCAGGCTTATGAGAAATAAGAAATTTGATTTCACAGTTTTGAAAATATAAGGATAAAAATTTAAAATTGTATACTGTACCCCCCAAAACGGTAAGGGCCTCAGAGTATAGTTCCAAACTTATCCCTAAAAACGTTCATTAAGAAAACTACTTGCTTTTGGCCAAAGAAAAGCTAAAAATCCTTTTAGCTCTTTAAAAAAGTCCTCAGTAAAAACTATCCACGTCAACACTAGAGAAAATAAGTCCAAAATTCAAATGCAGTGGCTTCTTTTAAGAAGATTTAATTTACATGTATTATTATCTTGTTTTTACAATTTTAGGTATTGAATGTAAAACTTTCACAGCATTATCTGCAATTAGTTCAGAAAAACACACTTTTAATGAACATAAAGCGAAGCTGTTCCTAAACGCACTGGAAGATAAAGTCCATAGAAGTCTAACTACAATTTATACAATATGAAAGATGACAGGACTACACTAATTTGACAGGACTACCCACAAGAAAGCCTGCAATGTAATCAAGCCACTCCAAGCTTCCAGCTCAGGTGATAATTTGAAAATCAAGTAACGCACTGCAAAATGGACAATTTCCATAACAGATGTGCAGTCCTTAATCCACGTGTATACAAAGCAAAACACACAAGATATCCCACCAACATTCTAATGGACAAAATTGGCCCAGTTAAAACAATTTGTTACAAAACCAAAGGACAGCAACTAGAGAATTGTCAACGAATATACAGACACAGCAGAGGTAGAAGACCGCTCAGTGTAAATAGCAGTTTCATAGATTGTTTGAGGTACTGACTTCAGAGTCAGACAACCAAGTTCCCCCTCCTACAATGGCCAGCTAAATTGAGTACCACAGCCTCTTCTTTTATGAAGTGTTAGACTTCCTACCAAGCTACCTACTGCCTGACCCCTATCCTCAGAACTGCATTATTCCATTGCTGGTGGAGGACTGCTAGAGTGAATTCCATTTCCATAACAGGTGGTCACATAACTGTCTAATTGAAACCACGGGCCAAACTTCTAACACTTCATCTAAAGCGCTTATGAAGAGCCAAGTCTCAACCATTTGCATCTCCCAAGAACTAAACACAACACAAAGAATAAAACCACAGAAGGAGATCAATTTGTTTTCAAATCTACAAATTTCAATTGGAACTCCTAAGTGTCCATATGAAGACTAAAAAACAATTTAAAAAATTAAATCTGTGGGTTGCCCTGGCACACTGTGTATAGGTGAGAAACCTGACTAGAATGCAAATATGACCTTTCTTTTTTCTTTCTTAATAAAAAACGCACAAAAAACCTTGGATACTCAAACGTGATTTTTTCAAGGACCTGGCTCATGTTCCTTCACACTTGTTCCCCCTTCACTCTCCTAAGCATGTGTTGTAGCTTTTCCTGAGAGGACTGACTTCACATCATTTCTGAAGTCCGATTTGCAATTTTTTTTGGTCCCCCATCAAGAATGCTATTGTTTAGGCCTCTTGGCAGCACACAATTTAACTACAGTGTCTGAGCCCACAGTTTTAAGTAATGTGCATTCTGATTTATGCAAGACGCACCCCGTGAGACCAGTCTAGTTTTTTTGTTTTTGAAGCCACCATGCTTGTCCCTACCCTAGAACAGGGGTCCTGTCTCCTCTTGTAACTCCCCAAACTCTCAACACAACTGTAGACAATATCTGCTAAAATGTTCCCACATACATTTCATCCATTCATAAGAAGTAGCATCCTTTCATTAAAAGAACACTTCCCAAGTTCATCTACAAAGCTACTATTTGCTTTCTCCTCAGACATCTTTTAAATTTTCACTTCTGCTACAGGAAATGAGGAAACCACTGGTATGATAGTCAAGCAGTGGTCAAAGCCATCTGTTAATAAACCTGCTCTTCAGTTTACCTTTACATCAGGTGTGTTCCATCTTTTATGTACAGAAACTATTGCAAAGTGAACTTGACCCCAATCCTTTCTCTGCATGGCGATTATCTAATATCGACAAAAATAATTACTTAAACACAAGAGTTTCTTTCAAATAGCAATTCAGATGACAGTCTTTTTATCCATTCATTAGGAAATAATTCATCTGCCATTTCTCTTCTGCTGGCTAAAGACACAAAGAATGCCAGAAATGAAGGTGGAATGCATAACACCTACTTGCTGTTATACTTTTGGTAGTCTTTTAGTCAAACTGATACGTTTGTTTTTTATCTAAGCAGTAACTGATTTTAGAGAATTATGTTTAAGACAATTATACCACTAAATATTGCAAAAAGTAAACAAATTCACACCTGGATAAATTTAGCATAACATCTCTGCAACTACTATTACCTTGCTCATAAGAAAAGTACTGCCTCAAGCTGGAAGGCATCCTCCTACTGCTCCACTATAGTATGTGTTGAATACAACAGGTGCAGGCTTCCAAACAAGTTTTGTAGATTTTGCAGTCCTGACAAAGTGTGTCCTGAATCTGGCCTTTGCTCAAGACTGTAAATCAGTCATCTGAGAATCAAATGTCACTGGCAAAAGCATGTGAACGTGTAAATCTACAGCTATGCAAATAAGGAATTAAAAACCTCTCTCCTTTACTTGTTTAAAAGTAGAATGATAATCTGCAAGGCTCAGATTACATGATCTGTATCTGTAAAGTGACCCTTACAGAAGAGGTCTCTTAAAAGACTTGAATTTGCCTGATTATCTGCATGTATGTCAAAACAAAGCATTTGGTTTGGTCTTTATTCTACTGTCAAACCTGTCAGCCTCTCTCTTCACTCTCATACAGTAGCACTTTATTTGATTAGCCTCTTTTATATTTTACTTATTCAAAATAAACCAGTTGATTGCATCAGTCACACTGAAATAATTATTTCCTCCAGATTCCTAACAAATACAGATTTTTCCAAAAGAAAAACAGTGCAATTACCATGAATTTGATTATCTGGGAGAATGTCACTGCTTAGAGTTCTAGGGAACTCCCCAAACATTCATTAGAAATTCACTAGAAATTAAATTAAATTAAATTTGTGCTGGAAACTGCTGGCTTCTGTCATAATTTGCTTATTAAAATATGCAAACTGCATAACTGGCTGGAAGGAGCAGCGTGATGTACCTGATCAATATACGAATTAAATTATAAATACTGAGTATGTATGATGCAATGTATGCATTAGCACCCCTTTGGGTTTCTACTGCTTGCTTGTCTCAAAAATCTTTACTATTGCTTGTCTCTAAAATCTTACTATTAGTAGGAAAAGAAACCAGTGTTGATACCTAAATCAGACAATAACTGCTTAAGATTTTAAGAAGTGCAAAGCACCAAATTCACAAAAGTCAGTAGTGTGACCTCTATATTCAAAAGGGAATTATTTATTACATATTTCATCTAGCCCAATCACTAGAGCTTAGGATTGCCTCAAAAGCTACAGTCAATTTGAAATTCAAACCTTCCACAGATGTCTCACGATGTTTAAAAACAGCAGCTGAAATACCAAACCAGAGCTTGGGCCATCTAATGCATTAGCCCATTCCTTATGATGGCCCAGGATGGCTGCTTCATCAGAGAGAGCAAAACATACTGTGCTAGAGATTTACTAAACAACCTTTCTGAAATACTACTCTTCATAATTCTCACTAATCAATAATCACCTCATATCAATTATTTACTCTCACTCATTTATCATAGTCCAAGGTACTAAAAAAGCTCATATTATCTGCTCAACAGAAAGGAGAATTTGAAGTTCTTAAACAAATACGAAATTCAGCGAGAAACAGGCATTCACTACCTTAGAAATGTCGTTTTGCACCTGCTTGAAAACTTGGTGCCAATGACATCTTGATTTAAGATCACCTTTACTTTTACAAAAATGAAAATATTTTTGGTTTTATAACTGTGTCTCATTTTTTGTTACTAAGAGAAAACGAACATTCTAAACCAGACAATATTCAAAGCATGCAGTTTAACAGCCTACACCATGCTTTGTTCCATTGCCTGAATCACTACTTTTTCCTTGTGGTCACTTCAAATAGTGAAAATACTGCTGATATGCACAGAGACCCTCTGTAGTAACATGTAATTTCCAGTTCATACATTTTTCAGACATCAGAATTGATCCAAATAACTGAATCATGGACAGCCTCTCCACATCACTATTTGCTAAAACTAAACTTTGAAAAATATTAACTTTCAGGAAGTCAATCCCACTGATAGATACATGGCTTTGTTAGACTTGGTAGCACTCAAGGTGCGCTATGGTGCTGAAGCTTTACATTCAGGCTACAGTTAATTCAGAGTCCCCAGACAACACGGCATCATGTTGAGAAGAACACTCTATGGATGTCATGCTTCTGACATAGTTCTCACCCCTTTTCAGTATGGGCTACACTGTCCAACCCTAAGCCTCTTAGGAACTACCTTTCAGTCTTCCTGTAGTTGAACTGGGACATCACCTATTGACACTTCTCAGAAAAATAAAATAAAAATTCAGTAAGGAACCAGACCTGTTGCTTTTAAACTATTTGAAAAAACAAAAAGATCCTTCCACCTACTTTTGACCTTCAGCCACAACTACTGATTTCTGATTAGCATAACTTGATCCTATAAACAAATGCAACCTTTAGAAATCAATGCATTTTACTGTTCTTACAAACCTCGATGAATTTGACTTTCAACTATGAGAATTGCAGTTACTGATTCCATTTTCATTTGGTTTGATCACGCATCCCTGCCTATTTTTTGGGTCCTGAAGAAGCAAAAGAATAAAACCACTATGCTTGCAGACAAATTTAATCAGCCACTGCTGCTAAACTAGGGATAGCTTTTAGTTACCCATAAAACAGTTCAGCTGTACACTGCTTTAACACTTGCACACAAAATGCAAGACAAGTTCTCTAAAAAGAAGTAAAGCTTTCATTATTCTATATCTCAGCATTATTTAAGTTATTTTCTGAAAAGGTTAATGAAAAAGTTTACTATATAGTTTGATCATAGAAAAGACTGAGAGGAAGAATTTTTGCTTTTCCTGTCATTTTTATTTTTTCCCACCATCCTTTGAGACTCAGGATTTTCAGCATCACTTCTTAAAAAAGTGCACTATGCTACTCGAGTTACTTAAGGACACAGAACCACATCTGTGCTATTCAACCCCCTGATGGTGGTTGGTGAGGTTTTTAAGGGTGGATGAGTCAGAACACTATCTGTATTCAGTACAGAAAGTTGAAAAAAATCAATCTATTTAGGGAAAGAAGTTAGAAATAACAGAAGAAAAGGGTCCGCCTTTGGAATTTCCTACTTTACAGCAGCATTAGCTATGATGTATCACTCTTATGGAACAATACATCTGAACAGAAAAATACATTTCATGCTTTAAAAACACTGAAAGCAGGAGTAGATCTAAAATTTGGTCATCCAGCATGCCTTTACTCAAAGATACGTGCTGCCCTTTTAAGTACTTACTTCTCTCCTTTTTCCCTCCCATACATGAAGTTTTCCATTACATCAGTGCCTTCGAAAGTCTTTTTTGCTTTTGTTTTAGCTCTAGAATGTTAAGAAGCCTCATAATTTCAGAAAGGCCAGCTTTTGTCAAAACATTTTCATGTTTGCCAGACTATTTGAAGAAAAATGAACACAGAGTATCTACGGTACAGTCACTCTCAAATAGGAAGTCATACAATAGTAGAAAAAGAAAAGTCAAACTGGCAGCAGTAACATCCTTAATGTAATATGAAATAATGACATGGGAAAGGATCGATATCACAGCAGTAGGACATAATACCAAAGTATACATTTATAAAATTCTAGTTTACAAACAAGCAGAAATTGACAACTTCTATTTCTATGTTTGTGCAGACAGCTTCACTGGAGCAGAAATACTGTTCCAATGTCACACGTGATGGATGCAGTTTGTGCATTCCAGATGCAACCTCATAATTGATGCATTATATTCAATACCTGATCCTTGCAGTACAGAAGAGACATTCAGCCATTCCACAGTGTAACATCATACAGTGTACCCTAATTCGATATCTGAGTGTCTTCCCTGGGCACATACCATCTGTATTCTTGCTCACAGGTTGGTCGTACATGTAAGTACGAGAATAGTCCATAGGCTGTGGGGTAGATAAAGGTTACTGTGCTCCACACACCCCATGGCTGGCTGATGCTTATCACTGTGTGCTTAAAGCTAATTTTTTAAACAAAGAACATACCAAAAAAGCTGTTACACTTGATTCTACCTTCTTTGGTCATCCTGGTCTCTTATTTCTATTACTGTTTGCACCTGCTCCTATGATACTGCATTTAAGGATTCATCTGCCTGCTTTTGCTTTGTTAGTATCCTGTTTTATAGTGACACATGGACCCACAGTCACCTTCTAAGGTCATCTGTCAAAAAAAATATTCGAAGTGACTGTAATTTTAAAGTATGACAGCTGATGTTATTTACATCTCTGCTGACCAAGAGAGAGCCTGACTTTGCATAACCTGAAGGCTTTCAAATAATGTATAATCATCTCTTGATAGAAACCGTGGCTCTACTGAAACCTGTAAAACTTTTAGACTTCAACAGGAACTAAATACTACCAATTCTAGTGCAAAAATACCCTATTTGTCTTATGTCATATTATTGTCAAGGTCTTCTTGTAAATCTTCTGTTTATAACTACAATTTATCATGATATGAAAAATGTCCCTCCCACTGCATGCCCCCTTGATTCCTACATCAGTGACCCAATTCTAGGCCTTTATATCTTACATCATGTGGAATTAGTTCATACTGGATACGCTCATTACTTAGTTCTGTTTCTTACCTCTAACTCATTTAAATTCTTCCTCTGCACCAGATTCTATTGCAGCACCTCCATGTCCATTACTGACAGTCACCGATTTGATTTACAAATAGCTCTGAGGGGATCAGATGTTGTCAAAGAGACAGTACGGAAAGAGAGGGAAGCTGGGAACTGATATGAGAAAAACAACAAAAGGAGAAAAGCAGAATGGAAAGGGTACAGAATATTGGTTTAAATAATAGAGACTAATAGGATGCACCTAATGGGTGCATACTGTTTAGTGATTAGTCATAGCTAGTCTTCACTTGTTTTCATAACACCTTAAATTCTTTGTAGTGAGGTTATATCCACCTTGAACTACAAGATCCTTCACTTTTTGCACGCTGCTTTATCCACGTTTTTTATTGTTGTAACAAAAGCTGTCTATCTCTTTGTTTAAGGCTTACCAACATCTTAAATACTAGCTCTGCTTGCTCATAATTTTCATCATAATAACAGACTCAATCATAAATATTCATACAGTACCACACTGCAAATGCACATTCCACTTTATAGAACACAGATAAAGGCAGTTCTCTAAACCACTTACTGTGTGACCCCTACACAGAGGTATAGAAAAAGAAGTTAGGATGTGCATTTGCCAAAAATCAAAATCCTGGAATGATTCAAGTAAAATGGAGCTTTCCTAATAGAAAAAATGCATAGTAGCAATCCAATTATATACTGCAATGTCTCATTTGGGGGATTGCTGCTGAACGTGCTTGTTCAAGTGCCTTTGCAGGATATATACAGAAACAACACATTGGAATTTGGCTCCTAGTTACACAGCACTGGTTACTAATTTAACTATAAAGACACCAGACTTCAAATTCTTGATTTTATGCCCACTCAACTGTCCAAACAAATGGCTCATTTCAGTGTGATTTAAATCCACATAATTATTAAAGAAGACTTCAGACCAAAATATCATCTCATTTTCTATAGATGCAAGGTGAATCAGAAAATTTGTTTCAGTTGTCAGAATAATTTAATGCATTTCAGTACTAGCTAATTCCGAAACTGCATTACTGCATAAGAATACAGTTGGTAATTTGGAAAATGCTACTTTTAATAGAAACGTTAGTCTGGAGGGATTGCGGTTTTATTGACCTAGGTCTAACTAGAGTTTTCACCTCTAAAGCAGATGTGTTGTGATTAATAACTGTTCAGAACAATTAATTTTGCACTGAAAATCTACAGCGCTAACATACAGTGCCTATTAGAAGACCCCTCCCATTACATTTGTCTTAGTGTTTTTATTTTCTCTACCTTCAATAGACTATGTCAGAATCACTGATTGTTCAATAAAAGTTTAACCGTCTTGTGCTATTAATGTGCTGGTGCTCCATGTGGAGTGCTCGTTTCCTTCCTTTTACTGAACGCCAAACGGAGGGACACAATGGGTGTGTTGTGCTCTGTCTAGCACGGTACGTGCGATATCTTTAAAAAGGAGGTGTGAGCCAGCTATAATACCACTACTCTTAACAGCACAAGTACCACAAACTAATCAGCCACAGCACTGGGGCATGCAGTCCATTGAAAGCTGGTGAAAAAGCTGCTTTTTATTATGACCTACATACTGCACAGCAGCAGTTGGACAATTTAAATCTAACGCTGAGGCTGAACACAATGCATGGAAATCCACTAATGATGAACTCAGCAATGTACAGCTTTTCGAACGTGCTCACGAGTTCTATGATATTTTATTTCACCCATGCTATCCTGATGGTAAAAAGCACAATAAAAATCCAAACAAAAAAATAATCCTTGCCTTCTAGTGCAGGCATAAAATTTTATCAACTATTGGAAACATCCTTCTGAATCAGCAACCATATGGAACACACCATATCGAAACACTTAAGGAAAACGCGGTCAGATCAATTAATTCAGCAACCACTCTGAACCAGCCACTGACCAAAGCCAACCTTTCAACGCACAGATACCTAGAGGAGCATATTTCTCGCAGGAAGTTGCGCTCAGCTGTGTCTCACAGAACCGCACTCAGGCGTACCTCTCTCCCCGCAGCCGAGGCGCAGAGCGGATCCCTGTTGTGGAGGAGTCCAGCGGCAGCAGCTCTCACGCCAACCTGCCAAGGCGCAGCTCGGAGCCCGCAGCGGGAGCCCGGCCGAGCCCTCGCACACCTGCTCCTCAGCAGCACCCGCGCCCCGGCGCCAGCCGCGCACCAGAGCGGCGGGAGGAAGGGCGACACCCTTCTCCTGGATCCCAGGCTCCCGCTCGGAGCAGCAGCTAGGGAGCTGCCGAGACACCACTGCAGAGGAACCTCGCCTTTACAAGACAAAACCCCGATCCGCTGCCTGACAGCAGATATGCAGCATTATCGCCCCGCATTCCACCTCCTCCGATCAGCGGCGGGAGCGGCAGCCGCGAGCCTGTCAAAATGGCAGCTGGCGGGCCCGCTGGGGCGCCGGAATTACTCACTTATATGCCCGCTTCTGCTGTGTCCCCCGACGGGATTTTTGTTTATTCCCCGGTACAGCACAGCATAATATGTCACATTGTTTTCCATAAGCAAAATGGCTGGTCCCCTCGGCACCGCCGCAGAGCGCTCATTGGGCTCCCCCGGCTTGCCGGAGCCATGGCAACAGCCAACAGCCGCCCGGCCCGGCCCTGCCCGGCTCGGCGACCCGGCACCGCGCCCGCCCAGGGGCCGCCGCGCCCCGGCCCCCGCCGCGGCCCGACCCCCCCGCGGCTGCAGGTCGTGCGGCACCGGCCACGGTGGGCACAGCGAAAAGGCCGGAGCAGCGACAGAGCAGCAATGGAGCACCGCTGCGAGCGACTCGGCTCGGAGGTTGCAAATTACCGTGTGAACGCGTTCAGTGAAGCTCTTCGGATGCACCCAATTTAGGCGCCGAAATTATTTGACAGGGCACAGCATAAGCACTCAGGGTAAAGAATCGTCTTTATTTAGGAAGTAACTATCAGGGATAACCATTATACAACAGTCAGCTGGTTTTCCAACAACAAAGCCCAAGCCCCCACTCGTTTACAAAAAGCTAACCCCTGACATTATCACAGTTCCTAGTGTTTATAAACACATTGCTTAATTTTAGTAGGTTAAAGGTTGCTGCTTATTAGATGACTTTCAAAGATTGTGCATTGCAATTACCATGTAAACCCATTTTATCCTATTTAGAATAATGCATTTATTCATTTCAACTACAAGTAGGAAGACAAGGAGATATTTTTGAGCAATTTAAAACTGCTTATAGAACACTCTTAAACAGCTGTCATTAGCCTGTATCTCAACTGCCAGGAGTCAGGAATAAAAGCTAGAAAGCACATGCAGCACTCTTCAACCTAAAGTTCTCAGAAAATCGTTTAGAAGCATTAAATATATCTAACCAAGCGTACTGCATTTCATAGACAAGAGTTCTGAGTATTGGTCAGAACTTACTATTCCTTTACAGGGGTTGACTAAGCACATACATCAAATCATGGCATTTCCTTGTTCAGTGTCATACTTTTCTAAGACTACAGCAGGTTTTTCACCTCTGAGTACAGCTTGTAGACAAAGCTCTGCTGCTCCATCACTCTAGGTAAATTTGCTGCTCTCAGCATGCAGGGGCAGTGGTGTCACCATTGAGTCCCAGGCAGAGAACTAAGGTCCACTCTGGAGGATTTTACACATTTCTTCCTTCAGAATCTTTACCCTCTTTTCCTTTTGTAAGGGCTCCTTTCTCTGAAAGTGTGTAATGAGCTCTATGAAAGTGACCTGGGAGGGGCTCATCAGGAGACAAGTAGATAAATTCTGTTAAGGTTTCTGAGGTGTCAGAACTGAAACATTTCAGTACATTTAAATAAGGTGCTTCAGCAGTCTTGTTTCTTCCTAACTTAGGCTTCTTTAAAAAGATGGGTAGATGTCCCCATCTCTCAAAACTGCAGCTGGGGCTAAAAGTCTGTGCTAGCATGAGGTGAAAGAAACCCCAGCTCCCACGACTCAAACACATACTTTTTGTGCTATGATTACTGTCCAACAGTACCTTTTGATCTAAAAGGATGTCCGCTGGTTTGGCAACCCAATTCTGTAGCCTTTTTCTGGAAAACATTAAACTATTGAAGTAATTATTTACATACTAGGTATTAAAACAAAACCAGCCTGCATTACAAACAAGAATACCATTTCACCATGGTTGGTTCACTACCTTTTTTTGTTAATAAGCAACATGAAACAGACTGCACATCCAGTCTCTTGCTTCTTAATGCATTTATACAGTTACTGACTCTAAAAAAAAAATAAATTTAAAAATGCCCTTCAGTAAGGGAAGACACAAAGAGATTTTCTATCACTTCATTGCATTAACTGTGGTTACTATCATAATACTCTCCACAGGTAAGCTAAAATGGCTTTCAGAAAAGTAAAGGTAATGAGTTTTTAAATAATAGGTTAGAGCTTGGAAAGGTTTCAAGATGTTTGTCCATATCTATGTATTTATACATATACAGACATCTTAACTTACAGTGAAAGCGCAGTATTTTCATAAAAATGTTTTTGAAGTTTGCTTTTAACAAAAAATGTGTTGTAAGATCACAAGTTCATAATTCAATCTTTAGGGATCTAGAACTGTCTGTAATGCAGGCACACTTCCATCCAGAAAAGGGTGATGGAGCTTTTTAATGCAGCACACTCATAGGACTTAACAATATACATGCACATGCCACCTTCTCTGCTGTTTCATAAATGATTAGGCAGAAATTAGAAGAGGCTTAAACCAAGTGCAGATTATGGTTCCAATTCAGCAAACAATTAAAGCACAAAGTAGTGTGAGAAGCTAACCTGTCTGAGTTTACCTAAAGGCTCCACAGGAGTCCTAGAAACAGTTTCTGATGCATGCTCTGCAGTCATAAAATTTCTTCTGGAAAAACCCACTGAAATCATAACATCAAAAGACGTGAACTGGACCCACAGTGCAGGTGCAAGACAGAATAACCTCTTAAAGACTCCCAAAGCTCAGTTACATTGGTATGTCTGTGTTTCTAAGAAACCTCCAAAACCAGGCAGCTGAAATAGTGGCTGCTAGCCTGCTGCCCTTATATAAAAATTTAAGTGCAAGGCATAGAGTCATACTGACCCTACAAAGACTATTTAAGTGGTTAAAGATAACCACTTGCCTGCTGTGTTAGAACAGAGCTGAAAATAGAACACATCATTTGGTATCTTTGCTCAAATCCGACTCCCACGTTAATTCAAATGAGCTTCCTGATCTCACTTGTAGTACCTGGAGGACAGTTGCTCACATCAAAACCATCAGAGCTGAAAGAAAACTAGAATTCACCGATTCTTCACCTTCACTAACAATCTTCAGTTTTGAGACAGAAATAACAAGCATTATTCTCAGCCTTATCTATAGATAGATGCTTGTATCAATGTACCATTCACCACTGTAATTTAGCCCTTCTTGCTATTTTCCTTCACAAACTAGTTTCCAGCTGTCTCAAACCAGCTCTAAAGAATATAAAATATCTATCTCCATCAAGGCAACATTTAATTCTTAAATTAACTCAAGAATTGTTATTTGCATACAATTCATTAAAATTCATTTTTTACGAAGAATAAATTCGCATTCTAAGACCATTCTAAAAGCATGAACCATAAAAAATATTAAAAGACATTGTCCTCCATGGACAAGAAATGTCAAAAGACATTTCCTGGTTAGGAAGCAATTACTATGTTAAAATCAGCATTTTATTTATTGCATTGCATTGCAATTGTTCCTACATATATTAACTATTTAAATAGGAAAACACCTACTGTTCAGCCATCCTGAATATCATTAACAATTGCAGACCTTTCTGATCCTCTTTCAATTTTTGTAATCACTTGATGGTATATTGAAATGAAAAAGACTATTATGAAGGCAAATTGGACTGCTCTAATCATAAAAAAAAAGTCATCATGTAGCAAAGGTCTCAAATTTAAAAATAATGATTTTTTTTTTAATATTGGTTGGTTGACTTGCTTAAATGCAAAAGAGTAGGTAAATAGAGTGAATATTTGTAGGCGGATATGCTGAAGTATAGATTAGTTAACATAATGTTTCCAAGGTTCCAGGTGATGACAAGCCTGTGAATAAAAGCTCTGATATCTGATTCCCAAGACATTGCTATAATCAACTGCCTGAGACACAACCTGTAGAAGAGTGAGCTGGAATTCAGACGTAAAGACTTACTATTATCCAGGATCAAACTTGTTTGTAGCTCCTCCGGCTACTGAACATTGAGTACAACCCTGGTTGTTGGCTTTGTGTTTTCAAGTTCTCACGACTCAGATCAATTTTCTGTACTGTGGATTCAACTAGGTACTTGGCAAAAATGCTGACAGAGAATTCTATCTAGATTGTATAGAGTAATTGGTTGATTTAAGTGTTTAAGATGTGTCATGCATTTAAATAAAACAATCATGAGCATTGCAGAAACATTTTCTGAAGGGTATTTGGCAAAGTCTTATTACAGGAAGTATATTCTTTTATTCACAGTTACCCTTTGAGACATGCTACTCATCAAAAGTAGTACAGCCATAAAATAGGAGAGAAAAGATGAGAAAAGTAACTCTGATTTTCTTAAAAGCAAATATTTAAAAATTTTAAAAGGAAACCCTGAAGCCCTTTTGTAATTAATAAGAGATGAAAGAGTCTTAACCTAATAAGACTAGATCCCTCATGTTTTACAGCAGTGTTAAAGATGCTACTGAATTCCTGGAGCAATTTCCACACTATTTCCTATCCTATATTTAATATTTTACTTTCTGATGTAATTTAGCAAAAAAGCAATAATGAAGGTATCACTACCTAATCTCAAATACAAAATACTACAAAAATTATAGAAAGCTGCTTTTTAGCTGTCTGCCTCTACAGTTTTAGATTAATTTTTGCTGCATTTGAAGTAAGATGAAAAGGAATCTGAAATAGACTCATTATTTCCTTTTCTGTTTACTTGTCCATGAAACTGGATTAACTAACATACCATATATTATAACACCTATATACTTCATTGTCACTTATCCCAAGAAAACATATCAAATTTTATGATGTATTGAGCAGATCATGAGAACCATAGTATGGATGATTATTCTGTTTTCAGATCTTTAGGACAGTATTTCAGAGAAAAAGGCAAACTTGAGCTCATGAAGAGATAATATGCAAGGTTCTCCCAAAAATGAATACTTAAATGTCCAGTTTTAATAGAAAAAAACAAACCTTCAAAACGAAACTAACACACACGTGAGCATCTTAAAGTCATCCTTCCAGTTTTGGAAGTATCACCAAGACATCAGCTGTAACCTAAAGCAAAATAAAAAATGAGACACTGCTACTGAAAGGCACTATGCTTTCAGAGTATACCAAGAATATTGTTAAGATAATTAGCAGTTATCTGATCAATTTGTACTTGGAAGTTTTCCAGTCCTGATTGGACCTAGTTTCCAGCACCCACCAAAAAGTAAATTTTGTCTCCTTTCTTAACTGGAGGTCCTATAAGCCTGAGTGCCTGTGAACATCAGATGCCAGTGTCAGCAGTAATGCTCTGTCAAAATGCAAAGAGGCCTGAAATGCTAACCGTGCTAGAATTTTAAGAACTTACAGCAAAAAAGCTGGAATTTTACAAGAAATCTTCTGCTTCCCAATGTATTGGAAAACCAAACTTGTCAGGATGCATTGTAAAGTCTAATTGTATAGTCTGCACTTGTATATAAAAGTATAAACATGAGACTGATAGCTACATAATGAAAAAGAAAAACAGAATTCTAAAGTGAAAATTTTATTAACTCCTTAGTAAGCGTTTCCTAATAAACAAATGTCCAGGATAAAAAGTTATTCCTCCTGCTTAGACACCAACAGTGTAGACTTAGAGTATGTTAGTACTCAAACATCACTGTTAGATATTTAAGAAGATGAGCTGTCGGTCTCCTAGCCTCCTCTTTTCTCCATTTATAATGCATAAATCCAAAGCTTTCACCTTCTCTTTTATTGTTATTCTTCATCACCTTCTTCTTGGCTACAACCTAACAACATCTCTGTGATATTGCCAGTGTCCTGCTGAACTGCATCTTCTCTACTGGCAACACTTCCTCTTCCTTATATCACTGCTTCAGCTTTGCAACTCCTTGACAGCAGCTGCCTGAAAGTGTCAGGTCCTTGTATCCCCAGCTGGGGAATCTACTGCGGTCCCTTCATTTCAAAACCCTGCTTCATATCACTTCTCATGCACCTTCTTACCACTACTTTTATGGACTACTCTTTCATACTCTAGTAATTAGGACATGCATTCCTCTTTTCCATTTTGGGAAACAATTCTTAAAATTTAATCACTACATTTATAGAATATCAACTGCGAGAAATGGAAAAAAAATCGGCATGAAGAAGAGTTTGTTGGTGAGAAAGTGGGGCAGGAGCGCAGATTTTCACATGGTGCCCAAATTCTTGCAAATACTTAGGAAGAGGCTTTTACAACTCACCTAGACCCCCTTACTAATCTTACCTCAGGCCTGCCTGGAACAAAGACCCAAACCAACAAGAATCAATTCAGACTGTTCTAGTTCTGTGCAACTTGAAATATGTAGACACAGCTGAGTTCTTGCTAATAATTAGGGTGTGGGTCGTTGCCTTTTTTTTTTTAAAGATCCATTTGTCTGTATCTATATTCCTTTATCCCTATAGCCTCAATTGCTTTCAGCCACCTGCAAGTTGTATTTTTCTACCCCTTGTACTACCACCCAGCAAACAATAAGTCTGCTTCTTAATATACTTCTCTAACCAATCTAATTTTGTTCAATCTGGCATAGCAAAAACAAAGAAGAAATTAAGTAAAATCACCCCCAAATGATCTCTTTCCAGTTCCCCCATCCCATACTTTCAACATTGCATGATGCTGAGAATCAGCTTACTAAAAATAGAGAACACTTCCCTAGACATGACCATACTTGTGGCTCTCAAATCAAAAGAATTGTTCTTGCCTGATTAGATTGGCTTATTAAGTGATAAGGAGCATGTTGGGATAGCCCTGACACTCCTCAGAGCTAACCAGAGGACATTTAAGGGTTTGCTCTTTCTTAGTTAGAATTCACGCAGCTTGCATGCAGCAATTTTCTGGCCTGCACAATCCTTCTGTAAAAGTAACTATTCAAAACCTAAGTTCAAAATCATCTGAAAGAAATGCCATCAGCTATGGTATTTCAGGTCATCATTTGTTAAAAGCAGCAAGATTTGGGACGAGCAGATGAATGAAAACATCAGCAGCAAACAGGTGTGACAAAGGTAGCAAAACATCATGTTTTTCACCTTTGAAGACATGAAGTTTTAAATAAACTCCTTGTGAAGAGGACTTACGTTTTATCAATTTTGAGAACTTGGAAGCATCTCTCTATCCCAGATGAGGTCACAAATCAATCTCAAAACACCTCTGACAAAGTATAAATACCATAGCAGACTATGTCTAAGTCACACTAACATGTCTGGCTGGCATAACTACAATAGCACTGTTGATAAGGTACCAACCAGCTTATCCACAGCATTCTTTTCATGAAGAGGTCATTTCTTCTTTTGTGCTAGGAAGTGAAACAATGCCAAAGCATTCCAGAACTGCTTAAACAAATAACATTAGCATCTACCTCCACTCAGAGCTTAACAGCTTGTACTTTTTTGGTAGCTTATTTCTTTTCTTTAGAGTGTAACGTAACACATTAGGAACTTTAGCAGATCACCTACCAAATATATCCTTTATTCTAGGAAGTGAATCAGGTTTCTTGTTGCAATACAATAGATTCCAATTGCTTTCTAGCTTAAACCATGACTGGGCTTCTTAAACTTAATGTAACACTCATTTCCTTTCATCCTGAAGTGATTTTCAACTCTCTTAATTTTTGGTCTTGAACAGTGTTCTGGCAATAGGTATGAAATGAAACATGATTATTTTAATGTCTGCTGCCAGCTTTCCATCAAGTACCCTATTTACATTAAGACTTTATCGTAGAAACTTCAACTAGACTTAGCTCTAGAGAGGGGAAAGCTGAAACATTCAAATAGGAATGTGATCCTTCTCCTCTGTGCGGTGCTGGTGAGGCCACCCCTGCAGTGCTGCAGTACTGTGTCCAGTTCTGGGCTTCCCTGTACAAGGAGGCATTGACATACTAGAAACGTCAGCAAACCAGGCAGATGATTCAGGGAGTCGTCCGTTCCTTTGAGGAACAGCTGAGAGAGCTGTGACTATTTAGACCAGAGAAAGCTGGGAGGAGGTTGGTGGGAGGGCAGGGACCAGAATCTCATCTATATGTACATTCCAGAAGGGAGGGTGTGTACTCTTAACTGAGGCAGGTTGCATGCAGTGATGCCCAGCGACAGGACCAGAGATAATGAGCACAAACTGAAACATGGAAGAGTCTGTCTGAACATCAGAAAACACTTTTTAATGTGAGGGTGACTGAGTACAGCCACTGGTTGCCCAGGTGTTGCATCTCTGTCATAGGAGAAATTCAAAAGATTTCTGGATATCCTGGAGAAATGGCTGTAGGTGGCCCTGCTAAAGCACAGGGGTTGGACCAGACAATCTCCAGAGATCCCTTCCAACCTCAACCATTCTGCGATGCAAGAAAAAACAATTGTCCCAATTTTGTTTTTTTAAATTACTATAGATATTTATTCCTCTCTGGGAAAAAAAAATATATCTTTGATTTCTCTGAATAGAATCAGACTCAGATCAGCAGAAACACTAAAGGTAAAAACAGAATCTCCAATATGAGAGTAGCTGGATACTACAATCTCCTAGCCTTTAACTTTAGAGAAGTAGCAGTGGAGAGTTTGTTCAGCATCACTTTCTGACATAAGCTGCAGATACAGTGTGGGAGGAAAAGAATCACTGTATTAATGTACAAGAGGAAAGAAAACAAGACGCCTCAAATGTATTCAAGACTTAGAAGCTCACAACATGGATGTTGTTTCCATAGCAACTAATATACTTCAAAGCAGGGAAAAAAACAGGATGAGGATTTTAAAGGACAGCATCACATAGAAATTAAAAGCAGATACTGCCTACCCACTGATGATTTGGGGTTTGGACTGATAAACTTGCAATTTATCACATGAAGTATCACATGTTAAGGAGTCAAGATCTAATGAAACTACCCTACTAACAAAATAAGAGTGAAAGAGTGAAAACAAGTACCCTGGTTCTTGACAGCCTGTCTTCCAACTCTTAAGCAGGCTAAATCCAAGATGAACAATATACTACCAGCTGATGCAGTTGTGCCTCGTGCACTCACCACTCTCTGTCAAAGGTAGTGTCAAATATTATTTCTGTCCTTGGTCAGGATAAATGACCTACGTGACCCCAAGGAAAGATAGGATACAGTAGATGAGAAGCAACATGCATTTCACTAAGCTAAATCAGATTACTCAATTGGTTTGCAATGCTTATGTTTTTATAGCTTCTTGTCCATGCAATTGAGATAGTTGATATAACTGCCCTTTCCATAAAAAAATACAGGCAGAGAATTTATACATTTTGAGCTTAGGAAAGACAAAGGAAGACAATGTCAGTTCTAAAAATAATATTTAGTATTCAAAAAGTAGAACTATAAATCATCTGGATCAAGGCCTTTATTGGTGTCTTTCACAGTAAATACTAGATGTCTTGCATAAGACCCCAACTGTTTTTAATATCCAGTTGAACCCCTCCCCATGAAAGACTAAACCCTGTATACAATTCTTCCATTTATCATCATTTCTGAGAAATTAAACAACATAAGCTTGTAATTTAAGTGCGGCCTATGTTCAATAAATGGCTATTTTTAACAAGGGCAGAAAAACCTTATGAACTGTATATTTCTATACTATGTCAGGCTACATCTAATATATTGTACAACTTCAGACTTTTCAACCAGATGAAAGTTACTTGGGAGGCAAAATCCAATTTCAAGTTAATTAGCCACTTAGCACAGCTGTATGCTGTATGTATGTTTCATACACATGTCAAGGGACAAAACCAAAGGAATTTAGAATTACAAAACCAAAGGAATTTAGACGTCTACCCTTTGCAACTGATTTTTCAAGAATAGGGTTGCAAAGACATTCTTGCTTATCATGAAGAGGAAACATCATGGAAAGATCAGTCTGAAGATAAGTTTCAGAAAGGTGTTAACAACACTCTTGGGATCTTCAGAGCTACCCAGGTAACATCTATGAAATAAAATGAGTTCAGTAAACTATTTTCAAATACTTGGTTTGGTGTAATAGTAATTTTCAAGTGTTGTGCAATAATCAACAGGTAAAGTCAACATCTACACAAGGCCACTTCAGTTGATTTGTGCCTCATCTGGTATTTCTTTCAAGCACCTTATCCTTTTAGAAATCAGTACCCTAACATTCATGCAAGAGGTAGAAAACTTAAACAATAAAATCTACAGTAATTTCCCAGATTGATATAATTCAATACTCAAGTTATGCAGAAAATTCTGGGACTGGGTTGCTAAATTCTACTCACGTTACTAGAACAAAATAAGGAAAAGCATGATGTTGGTTTTTTCTTTTCACCACAGTGGAGAAAAGGATGTAGGTGGGGAGTACAATTGACACTAATTATTTGTTGGAAAGGTCAGGATTACCTTTTACCAACTGCATGAGGCAGCTTATTATCTGTCACATCTCTGGAACACAGTCACAAATTTGTCAGTGACTAAAGGACAAACAGGCCTTGGCTAGCAATCAAACTTGGCAACATTAAACAAGACAACACAGCAGATGTCTTTTTAAAATAGGTAAATTTTAACACATTAGATAGTATAATGCTAGATATCTGCAATGCTGAAAAATGTCAATAAAGGCTACCCTTTAAGTAACTAGCAGGTGACTTGGTATTATGATCTTCTCTGCATTTGAAGAGCTAAAAAGAATACCAACATCACAAAATTCCAACTTGGCTTTGAACTCCCTCAAAAAGTCTTCAGTTTCTACAGGATATGTAATTAAATGTATTTGATACACTAAACCCCATTTTGAACAAAAACTGCACAAAGAAAGTGTAAGACAGACAGCTACAAAATATCTGGAAAATAAAGAACAAATTTAGTAATTTTAGAAAATATAATACTTAAAAAATGAGGGAATTTCTTCTCAGAGTCTCAGGAAAAACCTGTCTAAAAGATTAAAACTGTCATTCCATATTATAATTATTACTGTTGTTCAAAAATCCAAACAGAGATCTAATACGTATTGTTTGATAACCAATTTTTCACAGAGTCACAGTCACAGAGTGTTCTGAGTTGGAAGGGACTCACAAGGATCATCAAGTCCAACTCTTCAGTGAATGGCCTCTACAGGGATTGAACCTATGACCTTGGCATTATTAGTGCGCCACACTAACCAACTGAGCTAATCTCAGTTTAGTCACCAGCATAGTCACTGTTCCAAGAAAAAGATTGTTGTTTAGTATGTACCTTGAGAAGTTTGCTGTGCATTAAGTGAAATGAAAATTCCACCCCTGAGATCAACTTACTTCTCAGAAAGTGGAGTTTACAGGGATGAGGCAACTCAATTCCAAATAGCGTTGGCTTCAATATTAATCTCAGAACTATGCGAATGGAAGAAATCTGTATGCTCATGTGTCCCATCTAATAAGTTAGCTTTTTGTAACAAAATCCTTAAATGAAACAGTGTAAGATCACGGCCAGGCTTCGCGAACGAAGATTTGGGAAGGGCTCTACCCATGTTTGTTACAAGCGCGTTGGTGGCTAAAAAGGCCAATACGAGATAGGCACGACCGGTTGCAAAAGGCACAGCAGAAAGACTCCTTAGGTGGTATATTCTGCAAGGCACGATTCTTTCTGCGTTGTCTTTTCTCCTCAAGAGTGATCCTGCATGCATTCTCAAAAGCATCAGCAGCTTTATAGATGGTGTGTCTCCAGACCTCCAAATTAAGAGGGATTTCACTCTGTGTAGTCTTGTATACATACATTATAATTGGAAACCCCCCTTGTTTTGCAGTGATTAGTGATAGTAAGTTATTAAGGTTATGTATAGAGTTAATTTTGTTTTGGAGTATAAACAGTTCGTTTGGATTTATATTAGGCAGTTCTGCATCAGCCAGTTTAAATGCCCTCAGCTCCAGCTTTTGCCTACACATACGTGCATTCAGTGCTGAAACAACTAAGAGACTGCAGTGCAGAATCCTGACACCAGCACTTTTTTTGATGCTGAGGAGTGCTGTGTTCAGGGGATTATAACACCCATCTGGGCATTTTCATTCTCTAAGCCATACTACAAAAGTTTCATGCCAGAGCAGCAATTCTGGGGAAAATTTCTGGTTTCCTCAAATGTTTCAGGATCATATTTCTAAAAATGCATTTTGATAGGGAAAGAAATGGATCACTTGGGCCCTCCAGGTAAAGGTAATTTTGATTTGTAAGACTTTAGGCTAGTGAAACAGGGAGAAAAACAATTATGCAGACTAGTAGTCCTGGTGCATAACAGTTGACAGCTTTCCTTCCTTTCTTGCCCAAGAATTCTGCAGAATTGTGCTGTTCAAGCTTCACAAAGCACACTGAACTCTGACTCTTAGTTTTGCAGAAGTTAGTAAGCCGTAGTTTGCAACACAATACTGCCAAAAAGAAACACCCAAACTTTTCTTAGTTCTCCTCAGCAGAGACACAAAGATATTTGTGAATTCATCCAAAAACGTTTTGAAGTGCAAGTCTCAATAACTGCAACAAGCAAACTGAAAAAAAAACCCAAAACAAACTGTCCTGATTTTAATTTATAACTGATCACCTGTGGCTAACAGCACTTTGCTTAGTGTAAGCTACAGCACTCCTGTTTATCAAATAGAGTAAGTACTTTTAATTCCAGTGTAACAACATTAAAGTTTAAAAGCAGAAAGGTTAACAAATCTTTCTGGCTCTGACTACAGGACAGTGGCCTAGCATACACTACTGTGTTGTGACAGGCCTGTAACTTTACCTATAACTCATTGCCAATTTCATGTTTTAGCTGTTTTCTACCGAGTGTATCTGAACAAGGAAGAAGTTATTAGACCTCCTCTCCTCAAAGGATCACAAAACCAGACAAGAAAGATGAAAATCCCGATATCTTTTCTGAATAGCTAGTCTTTTATTTAGGAACAGAAAGATGTCTCAGTGCCAAAAATTAACAGAAAAACTTGACTTAAAATTCTACAGCAAAAGACAACAATCAAGATGAAGGTACGAGGTTTCTATAACACTTCTGAAATTGTAAAGCCAGCTGTTAGTTATGCTATTCACCAGAGCCAGGTTAATCTTAGTAGTACTCAATTTACCAATCCTATATAAGTGTTTCACTAGATGTGAAAATATGTGTATCTACAACATACTTTAAGATATCATGTTCAGGTTAGTTATCAATGTCTGGGATTCAATTTTAACATGCATTCAACCTGTTTTTGTAGCTAGCTAACTAGTATTAAAACAGCTCAAAACTTCCAGAGCTAAAGATTTTCAGTATCTTCAAAATACCTGAAGCTAAAAAAAAAAATGAACGATGTTAAAACAATGAAGAAGCACCTCAAAGACAACAAAAGCTGCCACTTTTGAGGCAGGTAAGAGAGCATAGACAAGCAATTTGCCCAAAATCATCTTATGGGCTAATGGCTGCAACATCAAGAAATCTCACCTTCCTGCATCTTTCACCATTTTTCTCTCCACCTTTCCAAACAGACCCTGTGATCTGACACTATAACAGTGCCAACCTCAGGTCTGTCCATTAGTCTACAAAGTGAGATACATGATTTGCATTATCACCTCCTTTGGTCTGCAGACATCTCCGTTCTGGTCAAGGCCTTAATCAATTGGTCCAGTTGCTTGCTTCTAAACTTATCACTGCTTTCAGTAGCAGCTTTTTGCATTTTAACTTTCCACTTGAAAACTCCGATGTACAGTCAATAAACCTGACTTTATATTTGACATAAGTAAAGTAAATATACAACAGACAGGAGAAATCTTGTTGCATTTGGTGTGAAAAATAATTCCAAATATTTTCATCCCTTTTAATGAGTTATCAGAAAACTTAATAACATCACTGTCTCCTTCTCTCAGTGGTGTATATTTTAAATAGAAAAACTCTGAATACACTTTCATATTTACAAGTACTGACTTGTTGTTTTGTTTTTTTTTCATTGACCAAGGTCAAAACTGTGGAAATGTTCAAGCTTCTAAGCGAAACAAGAGCCCAGATCTTTGAAAATATGTGAAGAGACAGAACCGGTATTTTTAGTGTACCCGTCCAAACTAAAACAGAATTCAGTTTCCCAGTTAGGAGCACATAGCCAGTTTGCATTTGCACAATTAATGTAAGCTGCAATCCTAGATCCAATTCCAATGTACAAACCCTCAAACTACTGGATTCTGACTCTAAATTCAAGGATACAGAAGAAAAACATAGGGCATATTATCTGTCCCCCTCTAACATGTACAAGTCCTTTACCCATATACAGAAAACAGGAACCTTTTGTTTTGTCCACCTTCTCTCAGCTTTCCAGAAGGGGAAAGGAGAAAGGTATTGCAGTCACTGCTCACCCTGAATTTGGCAGCAGGGTCCAATCCCAGATACTGAGCCTTCTGTCAATAGCAGCAACAAATCACAGAACAGTACTCTGTCACACTGCTGCTTCTTGTGCAAAGGCACAACTAATTACCAAGTTAACAGTACCTTAGCCATATTACAACTTAGGACTTGAACCACAGCTCTATGGTTCCAGGTCAATTACTGTTAGGCTAGGAAAGCTCCAAAGGCTGAGGACACAGCCAGAACCACCCTTGAAGAAAGCAGTTAGCACTCAAGTTGTACATTTTCTACCCAGATTATTAATCTCTTCCCATTTACTAAATGCCAAACTATCCTAGCCAGACTAGATCATCTGATTTCTGTGCTTTTGCAAAACAGTAATGCTGACATAAAAGGGCTGTAAGCTTACCTTATTTCTCTAAGTTCATCCAGAACTTATTTGCAAATTGAAAGATCTAGTTACAGCCATGTGAAACAAGCTATAAGAGTCCAGAAAAAGTAAAACATTGTTCTGCTTTTAAAAAACATCTTGTAATCTTCTTGATGCAGAGTGGCCATGGCTTAGCCAGAATAAAAAGATAGCAGTGAAAGTTGAACTTTTCCCCAACACCTAGTATTCCTGTTAGAATAACCTAATATACAACTGGAAAAATGAGATTTCATAATTAGTGCTATAAAAAACAAGGAATATATATGAAAATAAAATTTAAGAACAATGAAAATTTTATTGCTTATGGAATGACTCATGGAATCTGAATAAGGACAAATCTCAGTTGCCTGTTTACACATTTTTGTGTGTAAATTGTCGGACAATTTACTTTTAAGACCTGTGGTATCAAGAAAAGAAGTGGCAGTGAGTCAGTCCTACGACAACACAAAAAAAATTCAGTTTCATCCATTCAGTACATTTTTGTAGATTGTAATGAAAACCACATTCCACAGCCAATTATTTTTAGTGCTTCTGCACTAGAAGTTCACTTACAGCTAATTACTAATAGACTTTATTTTTAACAAGTATTTGAGGTATACCTTGAGGTATACTTGACGTTTCTGTTCTGACTAATCACAGAGTCCCCAAAGTAAATGTAGGTGAACCAATTATTTTTTTTGAAAGGAAAAGAATTCTTTGTTACTAAAAGTAAAAGAATATGAGAAGCATGATTCCCAGCATAGAGAAGAATATTCAAAGTTATAGTATGATGATTTTTTTTTCCACTATGAGAAAAGCAATTTCCAAGAGCCTGAGGGAGGTAGATGTTCACTGTATAATGCTGAAAACTTCCTTCTTTCAGATTTAGAATTTAGGCAGAAGTTAGAGGTTTGAGGGAAAAATAAAGAAAAATATTCCAAAGCTGTGCACTACCATCAGGTCCTTAATTTAACTAATTTTTCCTAAGGTAATAAAAGTTTGAAGGAGGAAATGTTTTAAAGGGTATGCCTTGTTAAATAATCAGACAGGCTTTGGTTTTGGCTTTTTTTTGTTTCTTTTTGTTTTCCAAAACTTTTAACTAAATCCCTTAAGTTCTAGTAATTGGACTTCCTGAAAAATAATAAATTATTGTTCAAAGTGCCAAGAAACATCAGTACAGCATTCAGTAATCACATCAGTAAATTTTAAGCAGTAAACTCTTCTACTACACAGAGATTTATTTTCCAGAGAAGTATCTACAGTTGGTAAATGAACAGGTGAACATACGTGTCTCACTATAAGGTGGCATGCAAAAAAACCAATTATGTAAAACAGGTCATTATTTTCACAATTGGTCTCCCATTTTTTATATTTTACTTTACATTTTATATACTTTTATTAATCAGAGCTAGTAGCAGAAATAGGTGAAATGACAGAGACAGAATTTACACTAATAGTCATATATGATGTATGTATCAAAAATATCCTTATGCATTCTAGATATTTTCATAAGGCGTCAGGTTTTTTATTCCTGGAGTAGTATAAGTACAACCTCTATCCAACTGGAGTAGCTGTGTGAACTTTCACAGCTCTTGATAAAAACTTTTAGTCATAATTAGCAGCTACAATTGAGTTACTGATAACAACTCCAAACTGAGCAGTTATTCTGATTCTGCACAGTTAGCACCTTCCAAGGGAGTACTAGGTGGGTGTATGTGTATTCCCAGGCACCAAATAAAAGTCGGTCCAGTGTTCCATGCTGATGCAAGACAATTTTCAAAATGCTGAGAACCTGCACTTCTCTCTTGTGCAGTATTTGAAAACCTAAGTTTACAAGAGAATTAACTGTCTTTAAGGGAGTTGCCAGCATTTTGCCAGGGTTTGCTCCAGGCAATTACACCACAATTTGTTACCAGGGCTTTTTCATGACTACCCTGAAGCACGCAAATTGTTATGGATAAAGCCACTTCAAAATGGTTTGTTGTCTATGGATTAGCCATATCCTATCCCATAGGATAGATAAATGATAAGACAAAGATCACACCCCAAATGATTAGATAAATTCTGTTGGAAAGAGATAAAGCTTTTCACTCACTTGCTCTCATACAAGGCCAAGGAAATCACTGTATCTTCTAACGTGAGCTCTTTGCTCCTTATTTCCTGGAGAGGAACAGTTAGCATCAGACCCTGTACAAAATGTATGTAGTGTGAGTACAGCCATTCCATTTCTGTTCTTTCATATTCTACCAATAACACAATTGTGCTCTAGGTAACAGCAGCAAGACCCCAGTGACCAAGGCTGCCTATAAATATCTGCTTTGAGAACTTCAAGATTTACACTGCAATAATGTATGCCCTGTGAGAACACTGTTGAGAATCAAAAACTTGCAGAAACAGAGCACCTAGCTGTGCGCCCAAAGACTTCCAGTGAGAGCCAGAAAATATTCAGAGCTAGTTTCTTGCCTTAAGGACTACAACAAGCATTCTAGAATGAGGGAATAAAAAATGGAGTGATACTATATGCCTTCTTTTCAAGGAATTCAGAATTTCTTACAGTGGTCCTTGAACAAATTGAAAGCTCTGGTGTTTGGAAGATTAAATGACAGTAGCCTTATATCTAGTGAAAAATGTAAGAAATTTTCAAGGAAGACAAATTCTGAAGTAAAATTCAAAACTTCTGAATAATTTATTTGCTTATCACTTGCTGTAGCTTGCCTCACCCTGGTGTTATTTTAGAACACTAGCTGCTTATGAAAAAAACATCCATTTATTACTAGCCACATCCTGAAGGAATATGTGTCCATTACATCAGCTGAGCTACAAGATGTCACCGCTCTCAAGCACTCAGAGTCTAGTGAATACCTACTCCTTTAAATATTTTCCTGTCTTTCCCCCCTGAAAATCCTGTGCAGACAGAATTTAGTTTCAAAACTTTATAGCATTTTTTGCTGCCAGACATGTTCAAAACCACTAAAGTAGTTTTTGTTTATAATCCTACAGGAAAAATGCTAAGCCAAATAGGTAGTCTCATCTTTGGTATTTGAAATATTATGAACAGAAGTCATAGTCAGAACTGTAGCTTTTTTGATTGGTCATCAGTGATGTCACCTGTTCAGCAAGTTATATAATCACATACTGTACATTCCAAACAAATGAGCTGACTTCTAGTCTTTTTAGCTGAAAAGTTACACTTTCACACTTTGTCAATGAATTAGCATTCATTGAAGGTCTATAAGCAAAGTGATATGTACATTTCTGAGACTCATCAGCCTAATTTATATATAGTCTGTTGAAAGACTGGCTTGCTAAGAGCATACTTTAGAGAAGAGAAAAACAACTCTTCTTCTATTGCTAGGGCTCCCACCTACAGGAGATACCAGAATTAGCACTAACATTTGGTTAAGTGCTAGGTAGGAGCCTTAACTGGGTAAGTAGCTAGATCAGTGTATAGAAAACTGTATGACGAGAAGTCAGTCTTTGATGTGCTGAACTCAAAAGAACCTATTCTGAATTTCTGCGAAAGTCTTGCACTAGTTTTAGTATCTTCAAGTTTCACACTTCAGAGTTGTTTTAACTCGTGTTTATCATTAAGCTCTCGCAAAATTCCTCTTGGCACCATTTCATCAAGAGAAATCAGTGTCTCCTTCTACACTTTCCTGCCAGTCTTCCAGCTACTATAAAAGGGTACCATCATATTTGCCTTTCATTATTTCATGCTGATTTACATTGTCACTGTAAGGATGCTCAGACTGTAGTTAAATAGCTCATGATGCAATTAAGATTTGTTCTGCTAGTTATTAGAAACTATTGAAGAGTCTGCACTCCCTAATGGCATCATCCTGCAGTGAGCTGATGGTAAAACATAAATTTAGATGCAGAAAGGCACTTTAAAATGAAGCCTAGCCATAACAAGATCTTCTCATATTCTTGTCTATTTTAGCAAGAATTTGGTTCCATCATAACAAATTGTATAAATTTATATTCTTACATTTCCTGCATCTCAAAACTTGCAGCAAATACAGAAACATAACCAGATATCTTACCAATTTGACAAGTCTTGCCTGTTTGGTTTTGGTTGGGGTGGGGCACGAAACAGGATAGAAAAGACTTCAGAGTAGCAGTCGACCTGAAGAACCGGTAGCAGCACGCTAACCTTTCCTACTCTATGTCAACTTAAACTAAGCTAAGAGTAGTCAGCCAGCCAGATTCTAAGATCTCTAAAGCTATTTAACTGCTTTAAAGGAGTTATCCAGATCTCAGTGTACCCATTTTAAAATTTCCCTTTATAGATAATTTTTCCAGCCTTTTCCCTCTCAGGGGAGCTGTGATATCCTTGAAAGCAGTAGTGCTTCTCCTGCCTGCACTATATATGGTCTGTGGAGAGAAGTCAAAATACCAATGGTATTTTTGGTCATGTTGTCTGCATTGGATTTGTCTCAGTCACTTTTAAGTGTTCGGAAAAACAGAGGGCAAATTTCTTTCTAAAGAAATTGTAATCAGTCATATTAATTTTTATCTATTTATTTTTTAATCAGATAATCATCCTATTCTAGTTATTTGGTTGTATAAGGTAAGAGAAAGCACAGGGTGGCAACTTGTTGCAGCACTGTTAATTTTAACCACCATATCAAATAAGAGCTGCCATTCAAGTTAATCAAGGTATTCCGTTATTATTATCAGGTTAAGGGAATGAGATCATTAGCACTAGTCAAGCTATAAAAAGCTGTGGCATAACCAAAAGCTGATGCACTCCTAAAATATACCTAGAAAGAAGTTTGTCTTTTTCCAAACAGATAATTTGATTCTCTTAAATATAATTACTTACACACTTGAAACAGATAGTTTTATTTAAAAATATCTGGATTGTTGATACAATGAAAAGCATTCACTGGGTATCCAGCCTTCTTAAGGGTAGAAGTTACAAAAGTACTTGCAAAAGTAACATTGTAAAGCTCTACTTTTATTCTGGATGACTCTCTCCACATTTTACCAGAACATTTGTTTTCTAAAAGGCTTGGTCTTATGTTGCAACAAGATTGAAAACTGCAATTATGTTCACACATTCACGTGATCACAGAAAACATCTTGCAGGTCAAATACTATCCCAGGTAGTATCTATGCAAAATCACTGCCATTAGCCAATGCAATTTCAAACAGTGAGGTTGATGCAGGTATATCAATTGATTTAACATGCAGAAAAAGAAAAAAAATCACACCCTCACAACACTTGTAGCTCAATAACAACTGTAAATGTGGAAATTATTTTATCTGTATAACAATGGCATATTAAACATTTGTTGTAGAAAAAGGGCGCCACTGTACTCTCTAGTGTATGAATACATTAGACTATCTGAAAAATCAATCTAAATGTATTAATAATGCAATAATGACATTGACTGAAACATCACAAAAACAGATTAATCACTTTAAATCAGTGAGTGAATTTAGATTTGTATTTTTCTTCACTTACCTGCTGGATAATGAATAAATCTTCATTTTTGGAAGAGCTTGTACTCTCAGAATGAGATGAAAATGAATATTAAACTTCAGCTCTGAATTTAATTATTCACTTTAAAGCAATTAAATCACTTCCTTGCTCCCTTGCTCCTCTCAAGAGCTAGGACCTAAGCCTTAATAGAAGACAAATACTTCTAACTGCATGAAATTACTGAGAATTTGAACTATAATTTTTTTTTCAGGTAGTACAGCAGCTGTTAAGGGTCAGAAAGCTAAGATGCCACAAAGCTTTTACTACTGCGATTTCAAGCACATCAAATGGGTTACCAAGCAACATTAACAAATAGCATTTCCCTTGTATGCACTGTTCCTTTCTCTGCTTCAGGGAACAGGATATGTAGGGGAAAGACTAGCAAAAAAGCTCTTTCATCTTTGAAGAACTTTCAGCATAAAGGTAAGTCAGTCCCTTACTGATTATTTCAACCTAGCTAGTCTTGACTCTAAGTTAAAATGTCTTAATCTGAAAGTTAAAAAAATACATGTAAAACATCTGTAGAAAATCCCTCAAGCATACAGCTATGCTTAGTCCTGTTTACCAGGAACTCTCCTTTGGAGTTCTGTCTTGCCAGTGTAAAGAAATAAAGCAATAAAATTTCCCCTCCCATGAGAAGAAATCTCCATGTTCTACACACTTGAAGCAACAGGATTTCCAGTATTATGATTACAGATACAGCCACATAGGTACAATCCATTGCAAAGATATTTACTTATGATTTTTCATTAATAACTTTATTGGCAAAAGCCATAAAAATTGAAAGAGTCTTTCCTCAGCTGGAAACTGCCCTGCCCATGGATTCTTCTCTCCACTCATGTAATTGGGTTACTGAAGTCATAATTTATGGTAGGTAGCTCTAGCCAGTGATCATCTTAAATCATGGCCAAGACTCCTTTGTCTATGGCTTAGAACAGCAAACCAGAATACTGATATGGCAGGTGTTTAGCAGTTTCCTCAATCAGGCTGGCTCTTTGTGGCTCCTCTACAATCACACTAATATTTTAAGAACTTTATTACGAAGCATTTTCTAGTCAAGCATAGCTGCTATTTCTAAGTTAATTTCATTTACAAACAAGGCTCAACCCTCGTCAAGCTTTCAGTGCTGAGCAATGTGCATAGAAATGAAGCAATCTTTCAATAGTCACTACCATGCAATGACATTATACCATTCAAAACATAATTTTAAAAGAATATACACATTTCAGAACACTGAATATTAAGTGCACTAAAATCTGTTTAGTTATGCCTAAGCAAGCACTCATATGAACACAGACAGTGCCTATTTTCTCTTGTGTAGCGTCAGGCTATTTGGATGTTTCAGTTAGGACAAATATCTTTTATACCTAGCAAAATTAAAATGAATGGAGGGAAGTCAGCATGTATAGACAAAGATCCAGCAACTCTGTAAGACTGAAATTTTAATGTGTAGATCTCCAAGGTTCATAAACATGTCTGGCCTTCTGGTACAGCAGATTCTTTTCACTTTTATTTTGACTATGCAAAGTGTAGTGTATTTTTATGTGATAAATATTTAAGTAAGTAACTGACAACTGGTATTAGATGGCTTACTACAAATTCTTATCTGTGCTAATCTGTATCCCTTAAACACAAAAGAAGCTTTTCTTGTGAGTATAGCACTATGCTGGGCAAATCAGCATTCCTGGCTGAACAGCTCATTCTTACCACTCTTCGAAGCACAGCTTTTACAAAAGCGGTTCCAAGAATGAAGCCAAATGCATGTCAGGTTTTACAGCAGGTAGTCACTGGCATGGCAGCAACTCCATGTCCCTACTCCCAGTCCTGAGAACACCACGCACATCTAAAAACCTGGGTGTATTTTTATGTGCAATTGCTTCAGTGATAAAGTTAGAAATTGAGCAAGGGTTGTTTGAATAACGGAAGATTCAGAGGACTGCATTTTTCAAAAAGTGAAAATACATTTTTGTTCTGGCATATTAAATCCTAATTCTCTTCATGTAGTTATTGGATGTGATATACAATAGTCACTTGCACCAAAACAGCATGTTAGATTTTAGGGGTGAATTACATGAATATGCCAGCACACCCATTTTACAATCTGCTAGGTCCACCTCTGGGGTTTCCAGCAGTAATACAAATTTTCTGTCTGCTTTTAGGTTTTGGCTGTTGTTTTTATACAGCGTGTAATTTCAAAAATTATAGCATTAAACTTACAGTCTCTGTCTTGAAAGTCTTTAGAAAAAAACACATTGCAACTTCTTACTGGCTCTGCCATAATGAAATATATTTATGATTCTTGCAGACGCTGTTTGAGATCAGTTTACTAAATGCAGATTTTTTCCAATTTTAGGAGGTACTTTCCTAATTGCATTTTTGTATTCTACTTAGACTTTTCTTCTACTGTTGGTTCTTAATATGTTGAAGCCACTTAGATGTTAGCCACATGATAAAAGGAAGACATACTGCACTCAAATGTGAATCAATTACCTATAGCTGTTGGTTTCAGTGTACTCATTAAAGTGAAAATTTTCAGGTGAGAAATAAATGCTAATTTCAATCATTTACACTTTGTTTATTTGGGTGCAAATGTCCTCTACCAGACTGAAAGTTGCAGACTACAGGATCTAGCCAAAGCTTGCATAAGAGTCTACTTTATATGTTGTACACACGGGTGCCTGGACACTGGCATTGCAATCTTGCATGTAAATATAACAGGATGCTGTTTTTAATATGGTGCCAAATTGTTTCAGGAGAGGAATCTGTAGAATCTATGGAATGGTTTTCGAGCCTAGTTTGAAGGTCTGCCTGGAATCTGTCTCTTACTGTGGCTGATTGGAAATTGTTAACTTGGAGTCTTCTCCTTGGGATACTGCCCCTTTTAGGTTTGAGTTTAAGATTGAAGTTGAGTTTACAGCGCGCAAGCCAATGGTCTGTTTGGCATTCTGCACTAGGCATCACGCGGGTATGGTAGACATCGCGGACATCTCTCCGTCGCACCAAGACATAATCGATGAGGTGCCAATGCTTAGACCTGGGGTGCATCCAGGTTGTCTTCAGACTATTTTTCTGCTGAAAGATAGTGTTAGTGATGGTAAACTGTTGCTCCACACAGAATTCTAGCAGAAGTCGACCATTATCGTTGCAGTTTCCAACACCATGCTTGCCTAATATTCCTTTCCAGGCTTCAAAATTCTTACCTACTCTGGCGTTGAAGTCACCAAGGATAATGATCTTATCATCTGCAGGCACCTTTTGGGTAAGGCAGTGCAGGTCAGTGTAAAATTTATCTTTTTCAGCAGGGTCAGCTTGGAGAGTTGGGGCATATATACTAAAGAGGACAACGTGTTGCTTGTTGTTTAGTGGAAGGCGTAGGGAGATAATGCGGTCAGAGTGACCTGTTGGTAGATTTTCGAACGCTTCCTAGAATGCTTCCATCAACGCTGTCTCCGCACAATCCTAAACATCCACTGGTCAGATTATGTGATCAATACATCTGTTCTAGAACAAGCAGCAATCTCAAGTATTGAGGCCATGTTGCTGAGACAGCTCTGTTGGGCAGGGCACATCTCAAGGATGAAAGATGGCCTCCCTAAGATCCTGCTTTATGGTGAACTTGACACCAGCTGCCGCAAGAGAGGAGCCCCAAAGAGAAGATACAAGGACTCCCTGAAACAACATCTCAGCCTTGGCCATATTGATCAACATAACTGGTCTACTCTGGCCTCCAATCGGGAGGTCTGGAGACAGACTATCTATAATGCTGCTGCTTCCTTTGAGAAAGCACGCAGGATCACTCTTGAGGAGAAAAGACAACGCAGAAAGAATCGAGCCTTGCAGAATATACCACCTAAGTCTTTCTGCTGTGTCTTTTGCAACCAGACATGCCTATCTTGTATTGGCCTTTTTAGCCACCAACGCGCTTGCAATAAGTGTGGGTAGAGCCCTTCCCAAATCTTCGTTCGCGAAGCCTGGCCATGCTGAAACATAACAACCATGGTTTCAAAAAATAACAAGTCTATCTAACCTTGCTAAGTCTATGATTGCAGTGTCCCTTCCCCTTTTCTTAGTGGTATCCAGTGAAAGAACAATAACACAAAAAGCACAAATTGAAACATAAGAAATTCCGTTTTAAAACTTTACAGAGTTTGAACACTGGAGGAGGTTGCCCAGTGAGATTGTGGAATCTCCAGATTCTGGAGATGCTCAGAATCTGTCTGTCTGGACACGGTTCTGAGCAACATGCTGCAGCTCATCCAGGTTTGAGCAGAGTGGGTTGGACTACACAGTCTACAGTCTCCACAAGTACTTTTAAACACCAGTTCATAGAATATGCCAAGTTGAAAGGGAGCCACAAGGATCATCCAGCCCAATTCCTGGCCTTGCACAGAACCATCCCCAAGAGTTACACCAGGTGCCTGAGATTATTGTCCAAATGCTTTTTGAATTCTGTCAGGCTTGGCACCATGACCACTTCCCTGGGTAGCCTGTTCCAGCACCCAACCACCCTCTGGGTGAAGAACCTTTTTCTAATATCCAACCTAAACCATCCCTGGCACAACTTCACGCCATTCCCTCAAGTCCTGTCACTGGTCACCATGGAGAAGAGATCAGTGCCTGCCCCTCCTCTTCACCTCACAAGGAAGTTGTAGACTGCAATGGAGTCTCCCTCAGTCTCCTCTTCTCCAGGCTAAACACACCAAGTGACCTCAGCCGCTCCTCATACGGCTTCCCTTCAACGCCCTTCACCGTATTCATTGCCCTCCTTTGGATGTTCTCTAATAGCTTAATATTGTTCTTATATTGAGGTGCCCAAAACTGCACACAATATTCAAGGTGAGGCCGCCCCAATGCAGAGCAGAGCAGGACAATCCCCTCCCTCAGTTGGCTGGTGATGCTTTGCCTGATGCCCCCCAGGACACGGTTGGCCCTCCTGGCTGCCAGGGCACTGCTGACTCATATTCAACTTGTCATTGACCAGGACCCCCAGGTCCCTTTCCATGGCACTGCTTTCCAGCATCTCATTCCCCAGTCTGTACAAACATTTGGGGTTGCCCCATCCCAGGTGCAGAATCTGGCACTTCCCTTGTTGAACTTCATGTGGTTGGTGATTGCCCAGTCCTCTAATTTATCCAGGTCTCTCTGCAGGGCCTCTCTGCCTTCAAGGGAATCAACAGCTCCTCCCAGTTTTGTGTCATCTGCAAATTTGCTCAGTATCTCTTCCAGTCTTGTGTCCAAGTTGTTACTGAATATGTTGAAGACATCAGAGCCTAAGATGGAGTCTTGAGGAACCCCATTAGGGACAGGAAGCCAGTCTGATGTTACCCCATTCACTATTACATTGCCGTCCTGTAATTTTTCAGGGTGGGCTATGGGAGCATTGACAGAAAACCCACAGAATTTACTTCGGCTTGTGCTGTACTGATCAAGTTGTATGGATTGTCCAGTGCCCTGGAAAGCTCTGAATAACTGGTATCCTACCAACAACAATAGCCCTAGTGGACTGCCATATCATAAGGGCTAGCAAGAGGGCAGACAAGGCCTGACAGAAAGCAGAGTGACTATTTGTTGTTGACAGTAAAAAAATCCATCATTTCCTTAAAGAAACAAGCAAGCAAGCAAGTCGAGTTAGTCAATAAAGTTCAAGACCTACCTTCTATGCAGAAGAAACCCAAACAAACAGGATCTAAACACTCAAGAAGCAGTCCTGAATTTCCAAAACATGAGTACCACTGCCTCATTATTTTGTGTTAAGCATTCCAAGACAACTAACTGTTCTGAGATGTGGCAGGAGAAGTGCCCATATATTTAAAGCAGCAGACAGCAGTTTAAACAAATGGTAATAAACCAAGATAAAACCTAAGTTTACTACATGTATTGCAAATGTTTGTGATCTGCAGGTGTGCTGGTTTAAAAGTTAACCAGCAAGGCAAAATGAACTCAATTCAAAAGAGAGATTTATAAGTCAGAATAACAATTTATTAAAATAATGCAATAAGTACAAGTATACAGACAGACAATTGGTTTTAACCCACAAAACCCAAATGTACAAACCCAGCACCCTGGGGTATGAACAAAAGTGGTGTACCTTGGCCCACCCCCCGAGTCCAAAGCAAAGGGAGAGGGGATAAAACCTGCTGGTGGGAGAGCTGCTGCAGTCTGGTCAGAAGTGGTGATTGCAGTCCAGTTGAGGGTGGTGGTCTCAGCCTGGTTGGGAGCAGCGGTGGTCTGCTGTCTTCCTCTGGGTCCCACGAGAGAGAGCCCCAAGGCTCTGAAACTCCCAGTTATATACTCTCCAGTTCAGGCGGGAGTGCTCAGTCCCTCCCTCAGAGTAGGGAATTCCATAAAAGGGCATGTGGATGCTCAGTCCCTCTTATCAGAGCGGGGAATTCCATATAAGGATATCAGAGCGGGGAATTCCATAAAAGGGTACAGGAACATCTTCCCACCTTGCAGGCCTCTACTGACAGCAGTTTTTGGGAAATGGCATGGAGGCTATAGAATACACAGTTTTGGGTTACACCCATCCAGGGATGAATTGGTCCCAGCCGTTCTAACCAGGACATTATCCACCCCTTATTCTATGCCATCCATGTCATGCCCAAATTAACCCCCTTAAAAACTATGTCTCTTTAAAACTATATACACATATGTACAATGAAACATTATGGACCATTCTCACTCAAAATTAGGTCCCCTTGTGGTACACAACGTGTCTCCCCATCTTTTTGCATTACCCACCAGGTGAAACCAGGTCCTTGAGCAAAAACAATCCCTCGGATGGGTTTGCCTTTGCTTGAGGTGGGACTAATCCAAACAGTCTTCCCTAACATACCTCTCATATGCACCACGGGGACTTTATCTCCATCTACAGTATGCAAAGGTTCTGATTGGGCAGGGCCAGCTCGATTAATGGAGCCTCGCGTGTTGACCAACCAGGTGGCCTTTGCTAAATGCAGCTCCCAGTGTTTGAGAGTCTCCCCACACAGTGCCTTCAGGGTGGTTTTCAGCAGTCCGTTGCACCGTTCAACTTTTCCAGCAGCTGGTGCATGGTAGGGGATATGATACACCCACTCAATGCTGTGCTCTCTGGCCCAGGTGTCTACGAGGCCATTCTTGAAATGGGTCCCATTATCAGACTCAATTCTCTCCGGGGTGCCGTGTCGCCACAGGACTTGTTTTTCAAGGCCCAGGATGGTATTCCGGGCAGTGGCATGAGGTACGGGGTATGTCTCCAGCCATCCAGTACTTCCTTCTACCATGGTAAGTACGTAGCGCTTGCCCTGGCGGGTTTTGGGGAGCGTGATGTAGTCAACTTGCCAGGCTTCCCCATACCTGTACTTTGACCACCATCCACCATACCATAGAGGCTTCACCCGCTTGGCCTGCTTGATGGCAGCACATGTCTCACAGTCATGGATGACCTGTGAGACAATGTCCTTGGTTAAGTCCACCCCTCGGTCCTGAGCCCATCTGTATGTTGCATCTCTCCCCTGGTGACCGGAGGCGTCATGGGCCCATCGAGCCAGAAATAATTCTCCTTTGTGTTGCCAATCCAGATCAACCTGAGAGACTTTAATCCTGGCAGCTCGGTCCGCCTGCTCGTTGTTGTGATGCTCCTCATTAGCCCGTTTCTTGCGTACGTGAGCGTCTACGTGACCGACCTTCACGCTCAGCTTCTCTACCCGGCCAGCGATGTTTATCTTATTTGACAAAGCAAGAATATATCGCGCAGAAGTAATCTAGGAAATGTAAGACTGCCTTTCATATTCCACAGGAAGACTTTCCTTTTGCATAACCAGTGAATACAGTATTAAGTAGCAAAAACTATTCTATAAAGCTAAAAAAATTTTACCCTTCTATTTTTATTTACATTAGAAAGAAAATTAAGGTAGGTCTCTTTCACAGACTGAAATGATGGCAAGATTCACTATAGGTCAGATTCAGGGGATATTTCAGATAATGATTCTCTCCTCCTTCTACTAAACTAGAAACTCTAGTATTAACCAGCTGTGCTGCTAACTTTTTTGTATGACAAATCAAGTTTCAAACACTTCTTGATTAATCTACACAAGCATGTTAAAAGCCTTTTTTTTAAAAAAAAAAGTTCCTAGCATTGCAAATAGGATGCACCTAAGGAAAAAGAGACCGCAACCCACACCAAAAAAAAACCCCAAAAAACCACTTTAAGTGGTCACCTGAAGTTAGAGCACTGCCTTTACCCTTTTTTAAAAATAATTCTGAACCTGAAGTACTAAAACAATAATTTAAAAATTTGTGATTACATACACAGGGTGAAGCTTGATATTCAAGAAACCATATTTCCTCCTTCTAGTTTAAAAAATATAAATTAACAAATTTCACGTGAGATACTAGGATACTTTAAGACACAATATAAGCCATAGACCCCCATCCTACTTCCTTCTTTGGGAGGAAGGCATTCCAAGTAGTTCCGAATAACCAAGTGATATTTGTGTTATATGTTTGGAGAGCAATTTCTAGCTCAATCTTTTCTGGAGCCTTCACCTGGATTAATAAAAAGCAGTTTATGAATTGTGACAATGCACAGGACACAAATTAGGCAGCAATACCAGAAAGTTGTTGATCAACTTCACCAGAGAAGACAGAAAAAAGTTGTACTGACCGGGTTTTAGATGCGGATATGGGAAGAGATGCTCAATGCATTTGAGTAACCACAGTTCAGATCACCTTTCAGGCTAATTGATACCGAGTATAATTACAGAAACTACAGGAATTTACTCAGTAGAGGGATTCTTCATTATAGGAATATGTTCCAATTCAGAGATAAATGGTTCATTAGGTCTTGTAACTTCTGAGCACAACCATTAATAAATACTTAAAACCTGAAAGTATTTGTTTATTCATGCTCATACAGTAGGCTTAAATGCTACTAGAAACTGATAAAATGTCTATTACTACTCCCAGGAATTCACATTAATAGCAGAGTCCCCATGACTCCTGTGTGTGAGACTAAGACACTCAGAGCACTTTCACCATTTACACTCTTCCTGTACTGTCACAATAGAAGATTTGGTCTGCTTACCTTAATCCAATTTAGGAAAGAAAAAACAAAGAGAAAAAGAAGAAAACGTCTGAATTCTAGAAACCACCTACAGGAGGTTTTTGGTTTTTTTCCTAAGGGATCTTGAATAGTTTGTTTTCACTATATTGAGGTTCCACAGAACTTTAGAATATGAGTGAAAGGCAAAAAGATTTTTTTTTTTTTGGAACCTCAGATTTTTTTTTCTTGCTTTTTCAACCCCCCATCTCCCAGATCAAGCAAGTATTTGGAAATTTCAAAAGGGTCCTAATGTTCTAGAATCAGTTTGCTGTTCACACAGCTTATAAAACATGTAGGTCAAATAAGGCACCTTAAAACAGAGTAATCTGGCATGAGAGATATCACGCAGAATCAAGGTTGGAAGAGACCTTCAAAATCATTTAGTCCAACCATCGACACAACACTACCTTAATCATCCCTAAACCATATCCCTTAGCCTTGCTAAAAATCCTAATATTTTTTGTTGCTACCAGTTGCCACTTGGTCTTGGTCAGGAGAGAAAATATGTTGAGATTTCATATTGCAAAACAGCATGGTTCCAGCTGTTAAAAAAGTGCCCTGGTACTAGCACAGTCTGAACCTAAGTGCTAAAATTCAGCCTCAGTGAGTTTTACTTGGTTAGGCTAGTGATTAACCTGCTTATCTCACAGATGCTACCAAACATTCTTCAGCTTGTACTACATGTCTGTCATTCCTTAAGAGCACAATTTGAGATTCATCACAAGTTTGTGAAAAATGCTATTTTGAGCTGAAATACATGACACTGGATAACGAGATGATTTCACTCAACAGCCTAATGTTTTAAAATTGCACATAAACTCAGTTCCTACTGTAAGCACGTTTCCTACCAGAGGCAGCACAAAGTTCACTCCAACCTGTGATCTATGTATCAGAGGGACCTAGCAGATTCACTTAAGACTAAACAACTGTTGTCAGTTCTCCACATAGAATTAGCAAGCCTTAAAGCAGTTCAAAGGTTTTGGTATTATCTGATGTCTTTTGATATCCAATTCCTTTTAATTAAAAAAAAAATACAACAAAAGGAAATATAACCTTGGAATTAATTATCCTACCAATAACTCTAGCTGTAGTGCTCAAAACTCAGTTTTACAAAGCAAATTTGTTTCTTAGGCTTTTGTTGGATTTTCTAGGTCTCATTTTAAGCTTCATCACAAAGAACAGAAAAGAAAAAATTGCTTACTACAAAAATGCTATTTGACTATAAGTATTATTACAGAAGCTTTGGGGCTTTTGAGTTCATAACTGAAAACATTGTCATAACTGATTAACAAACTGAGGACCGGAATTATTTTTTTTTTGGTGAAAAGTAAGTTCAAGTCATTAACAGGAATTACAATTAGCTACACTAATCAGCATGAATGGTAAAAATAAAAGATTCTCTGAATTCTCTGAACCGTGGAAATAAAGCTGTTACTTCAGACAAAGAACCGTAAAGATGTACCTCAGGGGAAGTACTACCTGAGTCTGAGCAAGCATCTGCCTACTCCCAGGATATAAAGAGTAGGGTATGTACAGTCAGTATTCTCCTGTACCCCTGTGCTAGTGTGTGCAATGGCCTATATACAATCTGTGCAGGAATATGAGTTAATAATGACAGTAGCTGCCTCACTTGGGAACTGTTTCAGCCATACTCAAACAGAAACAACGTTTGATAATTACATTTTTAAAGCATATTATATGCTTGCTAAAGCACTTAGGCTTTATGAACTAGAAGCAGACCCTTCCTGGAAGGAACATACATAGTACTATTGAATTCTTCAGTCTATAACTATATTCATTCAGATGACCAGTGCTGAAAATCCCATTTCTGATAAATCCCGAAAAATGGATTTTAGCTCATTAGGAGCAGGAATGTAACTGATATGTACTATATTTCAATTTTCCATTTATCATGCTGCTATACAAGAAGAAAAAGTTCTATTATTGAAATTAGTTAAATGACCGCTACTAGAAAAACTTGAGCTGCAAACTTCGAATTGTTCCCTACTCAGAAGTGCAGGAAGCAAGAATGGTCCTGTCCTCAGCATTCTTCCTTAGGTAGCTCTTCCTCATTGAAGAAAACGATACATAATCCTTTGGCTAATAGGCATCTATTTTAGCACATGTTATAGAATTGACTTCTGTACATGCTCAGAAAGAGAACTGTTTCAAGTCTTACTGTCCCCTCATTCACATTACAAGCTAAGGAAAAGCTGCCTTTCTGTGCCTAGATAGAAAAAGGACACAGCAAATGCTTCTATTATTGGCTTTGCTGAGTAAAAAACTGACCTAGAAAGGCTATTTCTCCTTGTGTAGATAATCATATTGATTTGTATAGAGCAGACAGAACTTCTCTTAATAAAAATCCAGTTTATCCTAGACATTAAGAATTTCTGTGTTTAAATGCTGGGAAAAATCTATGACTAAGGGGTTTGGCAAGTGATTCTTTGTGACAGTGTAGAAAAAACAGTGCTTGATTAGAAAAATCACAGCTTTAAGAAAACACCTGATTTACATCCTTCTCAGGATGTAGTCTTACGTATTCAGTATTCTTGAACTAATAGACACTGAAAAGTTGTAATAAATTTCAAAAATGGCTGTAACAGTGGTGGGATTTCTGAAGTGACAGTACTGATAAGTCAAGGAAATCTCTGTGTACACATCATTTAGTGCATTCCAAAATAGTGTGAAGAACAAATAACAACCTGAAGATTAATTTTGATTGATTGAATCAAGTATGTCTAATTGACGATCAAGTAGACAAAATTTAGCTGACCTTGTCAATTACAAGCAGTCAAGAGAGATCTAAGGTCATGGACTTTAGTATCACAGGACCAAAATTCTGTTAGAGCCTGGTGCTAATAACACCAAGCTTGTGGGTTCAAAACCTTTATGCATCATTCACTTAAGAATTGGACACGATGATCCTTGTGGGTCCCTTCTAACTCAGAATATTCTGTGACTCTGTGATATGCTATGAGAAGCACTATGAAGATGTCAAGGTATTTATGAAAAGTCTCACTAAAAAATTAGCACTACCTACAGTCTTTTTTATTTTAATATTTAAAATCTAAATCAAAATGGTAAAATAATTTTATCTTTTATCTGCCCATGTGGAAGATACAGAGGATTGTTGTGCCTTTATATAATCTCTCCCAATAACATAGCACATTATATCCAGTAGATTGTACCTGTAGAAAAGTATAGAAAAGCAGCAAAATATACTCATGTTTTTTGCCTGTTAAGTATTTATCTGATAAAACTCATTAGATAATACTTGTATAAGCAGCTACGAGTTTAGTTGTTTCTTTCCGTTATCAATTGTACACAACAATAAATGGAAGGATACTTAAGCAAATTATAGCTGACTTCAGGCTTCATTATGTTTGACACTGAGGTTACACCTCTAGTCACTGCAAAAGAAGGACTAAGATTAAAGACATCCCACAGTTTTGCTGACTGTTTCATTTACAATTCTATGTCAGAAAAAAGGAAGCAGAGGTGCTAGCTGCTGAAATTTTTAAAAGGGGAATTTAACCTTCAATTCACTGAATTTTTTCATTATCCCATTATATATGTGACATAAAACAAGAATTGTTGCTATGAAAAGAACTTGTGTATATTTAAATAAAGCAATCATAATTTAGTCTTTTCTTTAGTTTACTGTAAGTTTTCACTTGCCAGCACCTTCTGCATAAGCCACTGGTTCACAACTGCTAATAAAGGCATTTAAACATGAATTAACACTTTCTTCATGGCAGAGAATTTGATATTTGAATTTTTGAGGAGGCCACTACCAGATATTTTCTTATTATTTTGGTATGTATATAGGGTCAGAGCCCATATATGTATATAAGTACTCTGAGACTATATATTGCATACAGGCTCTGAAGAAGACACAGCTTTAACTAATTTCCCAGTATTGCAGTGAACTTAAAAATCCTCTTAAAGGGAAATCTTTGTTTTTAAAGCATGTTAATAACATCTTTACATTTCAATTCCCTCAGAAAATGTAGGCACAACTGGGCACAGCATACCCATGGTCTTGGCAATACACAGAAGTAAATCCATCTACTCCTATCAGAATCTAAAAGCAGATAAAGCTTTTTAACCACAACATTATCCAGGGATTCCAAGTTCTGGTCATTACTCTTCAATTTTTCATTGAAAGCTTTGGTCCACTTTCTAGTCAACCTGACAAGTGAATATTTTCCTTTTTTTTTTCCTCTATGATTTGTACAGTTTTTCCTGTTCATCTGAGCTTATGCTTTGACTGCATTAAAGTATGATTGAATTCACCTTCATTTTATGAAAGGATACAGATTTTTCTTGTAGAATTGATCTCACCTTGAGTACTATGAGGATGAGATCAAATTAATTGAATTCTTACATTAATATACAGAAGGTTTTCTGTTCCTCTGTGTATACCTAAAAGCAGAGGGCTGTGATGTCAGTAAATACATGTAGAATAATCAGGATATGTTTAATATTTGGTTTTCAGGCAAGTTATTGTTAATTGTAAAGAAAGTATAGCAAACAGTACATGTGTAACTTAGGATGCAGTCAAACAAAACCATTTTATGTAATTGTGAGTAACATGACCATCAAAAAGGTAAATAAAATTAGGTATAGAATCCATAGATTCATAGAACAGACCTCCAATATCATCAAGTCCAGTCTTTGACCAATCACCACCTTGTTAACTAGACTATAGCACTAAGTGCCACATCCAGTTGTTTCTTGAATGCTTTCAGGGATGGTGACTTCACTGGGCAGTTCATTCCAATGCTTGACACCCCTTTCCATGAAGAAATTTTTCCTGATGTCCAACCTGAACCTTTCTTGGTGCAGCTTAAGGCTATTTTGTCTCTCGTCCTCTCACTATTTGTTTGGGAGTAGAGGCTGACACCCACCTGGCTACAATGTCCTTTCAGGTAGTTGTAGTGAGTGATAAGGTCACACCTGAGCCTCCTTTAAACAACCCCAGCTCCCTCAGGCGCTCCTCATAATCTCTAGACCCTTCGTCAGCTTTGTTGCCCTTCGTCAGCTTTGTTGCCCTTCTCTGGACTCACTCAGCACCTCAATGTCTTTCCCGTAGTGAGTGGCCCAGAGCTGGACACAGTACTTGAGCTGCAGCCTCACCAGTGCTGAGTACAGAGGGAAAATCACTGCCCTGGTCCTGCTGGCCACACTATTTCTGATACAGGCCAGGATGCCATTGGTCTTCTTAGCCACCTGGGCACACTGTTGGCTCATGTTCAGCTGCTATTGACCAGCACCCCGAGGTCTTTTCTACTGAGCCACTTTCCCACCACTCTGCCCCCCTCTGTAGTGCTGCATGGGCTTGTTGTGACCCAAGTGCTGGACCTGGCACTTGGCCTTATTTGACCTCATACTATTGACCTTGGCCCATCAATCCAGCCTGTCCACATCCCTCTGCAGAGGCTTCCCATCCTCCAGCAGATCAACATTAACACACAACTTAGTGTCGTCTGCAAACTTACTGAGGGTGCCCTCGATGCTCTTGGGCAGATGATCAATTAGTTGCATTTTGGAGATATGTATTGGGTCCAGCTGAGCTGGAGTTCATTTCCCCATAGTAGCCCTCACAGTGCTGTGCTTTGCATTGGCACCTAGAAGGGTGTTGATAACACACTGGTGTTTTGGCTGCTGCTGAGCACAGCATCAGTGCTGTAACATTCCTTCCTCAATCGAGGGCAAGATCCTGGGAGGGGACCCAAGTAGGCCAGCTGACCCGAACTAACCAAAGGGATATTCCATACAAAATGACATCAGCTCAGATATAAAAGCTAAGGCAAGGAGCAGGAAAGGCAGGCATTCATTGTCTCCAATGGCTGCCTGCTGAGGAACCATTACGTGTGCTGAGGCCCTGGTTCTTGGAGGTGGCCAACCACTGCTGCTCATGGGAAGTAAAGAATGAACCGTGATATCGTTCTCTTCACTTTTGCATGCCCAAGCTTCTGCTTTGCTTTTGCTTTAATAAACTGCCTTATCCCAACCCACAAGCTATTTTTCCACCTTACTCTCTCTCCCCTGTCTGGCTGGGAAGAGGAGTGATAGAGCGGCTGGGTGGGCACCCGGCATCCAGCCAACGTCAACCCACCACAAAATATTAGAGTGAAAAGCCCAAGACACAGAACAAGATAAGTACAAAGGACTGTAGAGAAGCAGGATATCCTACCTAATATTTAAGAAAAATTACTGGAAAAACCATAAACAAGACAAAAATATTGAAGCAAGCAAAATCCTCCTTTTTGGTAGAGTGGCAAAAAATATGAAACTAAGAATTGAAGAGGAGAAATTCACTTTAGTTCTGAATTCCCTCAGAGTTAAAGCCTAATCAGCTTGACCTCCCTGATTAAGAGTATCAAGGACAACTGCCACCAGTTCTAACTATATAGCTCATCAATTCTCAGATATTGTATACTCACAGCTAGTGTAAGAGATGATTAAAGACCAGTTTGGTGCATACAGTGATTGCATTATCATTACAGGCAAAAATGAACCCTTTTGTTAATGCTTGAATTTAGTAAAATTTTTTCTAAGGTTTGAAGCTGGTCTCGCTAAACAGTTTCTAAACTCCTCTACCACAAAAATCTCTAGCTTGAACAACTCTATACACATTTCAGTTCTAATATAAATTTCATACTATCCTAAATAAAAACAGACTCTCTCCAGTGTCCAATGGAATCCATAAGAAGGGTAGTCTGAATAGAGTGATGTTAGTTTATTCTGGAGAACCTGATCTACAAATCATCCAGAAATCCAGTTGATTTCTCCTCAGTACCATAAGTAGAGGTATCTGAGCTGGTCAAATACTGCATATATGCAGGTTTCTCTCTCAAGGCCAGGGTCTTTGTTTGTTTTTCCATCACAAAACTTCAATCTACATTAAAATAGACTACTGAGGATCAGTCTAATACACCATATTGGCTCAATTAAATCTGTCAAAAGGAAGAAGTTCAATGCCATATTAAGAAAACTCTGCCCTTCTTGGTGCTCATGGAGAAGCTACAAAAGCTGCTATTTTATAATTGTAAGTAGGATAAAGAGATCAGCATTTTCCCAACTTTTATCTTTATATTTTTAGATTATTTTGTTTTTAAAGGTCTTTTTAACAATAAGAACTGGATTTATGAGTGTGAGCCTTCTGCTGTGACTTTTGGCTACCTTTGCTAGTATATTTGCTATACTTGGTAGAGTACATCCAAATCAATTTTTCAACAGCGCTCTGGTACCCATTTTTGTTTTCTAGGATTCTTTAAGAGCTGAACCACTAACAAGTATCAGCCCTTATCAAGAAACAGTAATTCTCAGTTCAGCATTTGACCTCTAGTTTTGGGTACTAGCAGCCACACATCTGAGACAAAAGAGTTTTTCCACTCCACTTTATCTTTTGTAGGATCTGTCCACTCCAGTTTAAGAACTATGTGAAATAGTTTCTGACTACCCTTGGAAAAACCACCTCAAGTATGATTAGATAAGAATATCTCAGCCCATGTGTTCACACACTTAAAATAGCTGCAGATCAAAGTCCATCTCCTTAGTTTTTCAGAAACTAGACTGTAGTTTTGATGTTACAAATCATTCTACTATTCTGCTATGTGAACTCTCATCATTTTGTTCAACTATAGACACACAGATGGCATAGGCATGCTATATTTGGAGACTATTACACCTGTATACGCACTGCAAGCATTACTGGCTTTTTTCTTGAATAGTAACTTCGATTTGCAGAAGCTACAGATAAAATTTTACATGAAAGGAAGTTGAGGAAGCCTTCACTATAGAAGTCATCAGCAACTGAAGTTTCCAAGCTGACCACTTATACTAGCTTTAAAAAGCTATTGATGTGAACTGTACAATTTATAAAACCCAAATCAGCACCAGGAAAAAGAACAGTTAGTAAATATTTTACTTAAATACCAGCACTGCAGCTCTCATACTGCTTTGCCAGAGATTTTAGAGCAAATAAGGAAAAATTAAAGTGATAGGCGAAAAACTGGTGGATAAAAATTTAGCCTTCTGAAGTTAATTAAAAAAGCCAAAGGGAATATTATAGTAGTGTAGAAACCACTGATGAAAAGAAAGCTCTCCCACTTAAATAAATGGGAGGAGAAGGTACACAGACTATTCAGGCTGGAATAAAAGAGCTACACATTGCCAGAAGCAGAGATGTTTGACTTACGATAAAGAACAAAGTATAACTGTGCAAAGTTTAGTAAATACACAGAATTAGTTCTTTAGAAAGAAAATTGGGACAAACTATGAAGTCAAACTATGAAGCTTTTAATGCAACTAGCTTAAAAGCAATTAATTGAAATTCAGGGTAGTCAGGCACAAGCCATGATAAAAAGAACAAGAGTCATGCTTAATGCAACAACTTCTGAAGAATTCATATAAGAATACCTTAATCTACATGTTACATTCTAGTACATTTTCCAGTTTTTGATGCACATAATCTCCTTCTGTCTTTATTATATTAAGCAATTATATTTTATCATAAATATTAACCCAACTAGCACTGTCCTTTCCCTTGAAGCATTAATCACAAAACTCAGTGAAGGTATTTTGCAATGTGCTCTGAATTTCAAAATGTGGGGGCTATTTTGAATCAAGACAGCAACAGCATCCAAAATTTCTCTCTGTAAAATACCCTTTTAAAAGACTTTTTACCAGGTTAGAATGAGCTCAGTGTTTATAATACGAGCAGTGCCTATATATACACCATTAGACTTTTTCTTACATGTAACAGCTGGAAAGTTCATTTATTTCCTTTTAAAAAGTCAATGTGCAATAGGCAAAAATGGATGGGACTAAAAATTTAAAACCTTAAGTGAAATTACTGCTGGGAGTTTTCCCCAAGTTTTCTAATTTGATTAAGCATAGGTAGATTTCGCAGACTGCAAAGGGCTTATCTTCAATACAAATGTTCCCTGCCTTCCAGCTTTCAAGTACCAGGCTTCAACATATATGCAAATAAACATAACTCAACATGGACAGTGAGTAGAACTTCTTAAGTCTTTACAAAAGGCTGATATTTTTTAGCCTGAAACAGTGCAGTTTTCCACCTCACACATAAAATCTTCAGGACAAGCAACTAACTGAAGTATAACAGAAGTCTTTAATACCCAAAAACTTTTTTTGTTTGCAGGTGCAGTGAAAGTTCACCATGAAAGTTTTGCTTGAAGGGTGACAACATTTAAGTCAAGTACTCTAAGAGGATCTTATACAAAACCCCACCAAACCATGTCACACGATGCATTCCCAAACATTTTGAACACTGGACATAGGTCCTTATCTGCCAGTTTAATTCAACATTTACTTCATTACCTATTTTGACCTTCAGGTGGTTCTTACAACATTTCCAAATTACTCAGTAATAACCAGATGAAAGTTCAGGCTTTCTGGTTATTTGCATGCCCTGCTAAGTTTTCTGTGCAAGAGAAGTATTAGTGGACTTTTTCACCAGCATTTTTTGCATCCTTAAATGCAGCAATGAATGAACCACCGAAGGAAAAAAAAAGTCAGAAATCTGATTGTGGAACAAAAGCAAAGTATTTATCCAGTAAATTTATCTTGGCTAATATGTGAATGCCACTGATTTTTAAATGTTTTAAGGTAAATATATTTTGCAGATTCCTGGTTTGTAATTTTGCCTTTTAGCTCTTAAGTATCATTTGCCAGCCATTTATTATGTTCTTTCCTACCCATACTGTTAAGCAAAAATATATCTGTTTAAATAAAAGCTTACTTAACATTGCTTCCTACCTTCCCTTGAAGAATAGCTAACACAATGTTATTACAAAACCACCTATATCATTACAAATTGCACTGGAAGATAAGATGTCTCACTGAAAGGAAAAAGATAAGTACTTTCTGCCTTCCTGTATTTTCTACAGCAAAAGCGAAAAGGCTCTATTGCAAATAATCCCTTTACAGGATTAGTATGTTTGTGACAAACCTGAGTCAGTCAGAGCAAAATTATATTTCAATGTATGTAGCAAAAGTAACTGGCTGGTTTAGTTACTGAGTTAAATCCAACCTAGAAAAAAACCTCCAGCTTACAGGAGGGCAAACATATGAGACTTGAATTTTGACTGCTAGACACCAAAACAGAGTTCCTTCATGAGATTAAAAGGTCCACCATAAACAGAATTCCAGCTGCCCTTGACAGGAATTTAAATATTGCTCATCATTCTAGAGAAAAGGTAGATCCTGCTGCATATACCTGTAAAATCCAGCAGGCATCAATCCAGTATGAAGAGTAGCATCAACGTATTTTCCTCCCTGGATTTTCTGAAGCCTAAATGTACTCACACAGGATCACTTCACACCAGGTACACAACCCAGACTAGTATAGTTCAGACACCAATAAGGTTGACAATAACTTTTAAAAAAATCACAGGTATCAGATTCCTTGAAGGGTTCCTATCTTCAGACTTTATTCAAAGTATCTTAGCTTCTTTACTTTCCAGATATATTAAGGATAATGTGATTACAATGATATTCATCATTGATTTATGCAGGGAAAAATCATGCTTGGCAAACTGACAGCAATCTACAATGAAATGACTGGTTCAATGGATGAGGGAAGAACAGCAGTTACTCTCTTGACATGACAAAATCTTTCAGTCTCCTATAAAATCCTCACACTAACAAAATGCAGATTAGGCAAGTGGTCAATGATATGGACTTAAAAAACTTGCTGAACGTCCAGGCACAAAGAATTATGATCAGCATCATGTTCACAGCAGGTCACTAGGTGCACCCTGTGGTCAGTCTTCACTAAAGGTCTGGAAAACGCAACAGAGTGCACCTTCAGCTTCTTTGCTGGCAATACAAATCTGGGGAAGTGGCCAATATTACTAGTTGGTTTTGCTGCCATTCAGAGGCATCTCAACAGACTAGAGAAGCCTAAGGCCAAGAAACATAAGGTCCTGTACCTGGGGAGGACTATCTTCATGCACTAGTATACACTAGGGACTGTGTATCAACAGCTGGAAAGCAGCTCTGGAGAGAACCACCTTGTGATACTAGTGGAGAACATGCTATACAGAAACAAGCAAGTCACCTTTGCAAATAAGGCCAACAGCATTCTTGACTGCATGAGAAGGAGCCCAGTCAATAGGCTAAGGGAGATGATCTTTCCCTTCAGCACTGGTCAGGCCACATCTGGAGTACTGGGTCCAGTTCTGGGCTCCTCAGTTTCATAGAAGTTAGGAATTTACTAGAGCAAGTCCTGCAAAGGACCAGGAAAACGATTAAGGAACTGAAGCGTTTTTCATATGAGAGTAAGCTGTGACTGATCAGCCTAGAGATAAGTTTCATGTCGGGGATCTTATGTATATATATATCCCTAATGGGGTAAAATTAAACACTGATATTCCTCGCCATGGTATCAAGGGATGGGGCAAGAGACAAAGGGCTCAAACTGAAACACAGGAAATTCAATTTAAATGTAAGATGAAAACTGCACACTTCATTCTAAAAATGACCAGAAACTGGCACAGACTTCCTAGAAATATCTTGGAGATATTTCTGGTCTTGAAGATAATTGAAACCCATCTTAACATAGTCCTGGGCAAGTTGCATTAGCTGTATGTACTTTGAGAACAGGAAAGTTGGACAAGAAGATCTCCAGATACCCCTTCCAACATTAGCCTTTCTATAATTATATCCTATACAAAAAAACCCCAACCAAACAGCACTTTGGAAAAAAAACTCCAGACACTGAAGATTCCAGAATGCTTTTCCTGCAAAAATTTTGGACCTCACTCTACAACAGACTGAGCTACACAATAGTGACTTTGGTATTTATCCTATTCAATAGGGAGAATGAAAGGTAAAGGCAAAGGAAAAATAGTAGTATTCATGGACATATGGTGCTTCTGGGTAGAGACAATAATGCCTATAACACTATGTGACATTTTTTAATTCTATTTTGCTGTTAAATATCTCTAGGGACCAGCTACTAATGTGATCCATTGTTTTCTTATAGCTGTAGAAAATACAAACCAATGAACTCATGATACAATTATTTCCACTCTTACAACAAAGTTATTATGATTTAGATTCTTTTCAGGACGCACTTTCATGGGTTCTTAATTCAGATCTATGAATTTCAGAATTTCGTTGCATGAAAATAAAAATTAACACGTGAAAACACTGTAAAGTTACTTAAAAGTACTACAGAAATGTTTCAACACTGTTGAACTAGACTATGAAGAAACCCTACTAGCATGTCATGGATGTTTTATGCATCTGTCCTCACTTGATTTAGTATTCAAACGCAGAAAGGGCAAATGCATCAACCTGTTAATCTGGTTAATCAGCCACTCTTTCACATGAAACTCCTTGCCTACCTGGCAATTTTTTTTATTAGCCTTAGTGATCCTTTCTTCCTCCTAGACTCTAAAAAGCTCTTTGTACCAAATTCACACATCAACACTTGGTGAATAGGCCTAGACTGGTGTAACTGCTTCCTTGACACATTTCTATTTAGGACTTATTTTCATTAACCAAATCACTACTCTTAAGTGAGCAGAAATGTTTGGTTTTTTTTTTTTTCATTCATTAAGGAAAACAATTCCCCAAGTATATTGAAAATAAAACCACTTACCACACACTTCACAAAAACCTAACTGCTCAGAAGAAAAATCCAGGCAATTAGCAGTGGTAGTCATACCAGGCATTTGTGCCCCTCAGCAGGGGTTTTCCTTCTGTAAAGCCTGTTCCTTCTACCCACACTGATAGTTGTGATCTACCTGGTAAAGATGTATGCATTTGCAATTTAGTCATCTTGCTTGAAATGAACTGTTTCCATAAGCTACTTGATAGGATTATTTTCTTCCTTCCAATTTCCACACAAGCTGTAAGAGTACACAGCTGGGTCAACATAGCCAGGAACATACTTTGACCCACTGATTATAAGAACAGCTGCCAAGTTCAGTGCATATGAAGGAAACAAACAATTTAACTGGAGCTGGCAAATTGTCCTTTCAGCTTCATACTTTAGTACAAACTAAATGTGCCCTAAAACAGCAACTACTGAAAGCTCCTGCTATTTCTATGTGTCAAAACTTCTCTAACTGCAAATATTTAGTTTTTAATAATAATAATAATAAAAAAAATCCATGGTTTAATAAAAGCATTTTTAAAGTTTCTACAAAAAGCCCTGAAATGTTCCATCAATGAAAGATTTTTAGTCCCAGAAGTTTACCTACACCTATAAATATAATGATCACTTCAGAGGTGGTGGTGGAGACTAAAAAACACACAAATAAAAATAATCAAGTGGACCAGCTGTGCTAGCAATTGCTATAGTTTAGACTGTTTTGACTGTCTTTTACATACTAGGAACGCTGAACTATCAGGTAGCTTTCATAATCTAGAATGTAATCACATATTAAATTTCTATTAAAGGATAACATATTAACTCATGGGATAATGCAGGCAGAAATACCTTCCTATAGTGAGACTTCATTTCACCTATAAAGTCATCAAGACCTTATGACTGACTAACTTCATTTCTTAGAGCAACACAGGGAAAAGGTAAATCTTTGTTCTAATTTCAGATGCATCCTGCTGTACTGAAATTGAGCTCATTTGAATAAGTAGTGACAATTACAGCAGCAAGTCTGATGCTGTTTTTTTTCAAAGAAGCAAATGGAGTTACAGTAAAAGTCTGACAGGATTATCAACATGAAACTAAATTCTGGAGAAATTTCGAAAGTTGAGTCCTTACAGGAAATGTATATTAAAGAGAATGCAAGAATAATACTTGTTTTGAGTTCACTGTTACACTAGAGGGGAACTAATTCACAAAGACGGGCAACTACCAGTTGTCTGACAGTTATCCAACTCAGGATTAAGTAGGAAAGCTTTTCAGAGTAAGTACTACATAAAGCAATATGCAAACTCCTAGAAATACCTGTATCAGTATGTAAATACAACACACTGGCACCCAAGAATCTCCTCAAATAACTGTTTATAAACAGGTTGTATGAAGCTTGAGTGGCTGAAAGTTTTCCAACATAGTTTCGTACTCAAAAAAATAGATGCCTCAATATTTGACAATAATATTTTGATGAGCTTCCTCAGATCAAAGGGAGATCCCAGTAGAAATCTGCCTAGGTCCTTACCAGCAGCTCCAGCCAGAGCTTACATTCCTCCCACCTGTTGGTTAAGAAGCTCCAGATGAACATTTAGACTCCTTATCACATACAGCTGAGAACGTGGTAACTTGGGAGCTGATTTTTGGGGTTTCTAGTTTTTCATTATTTAGAGTTTCTTGTTATTCCGTTTTACGAGTCCCAGTACAGTTCATTGCTCTGTCCATTTGAGGGGGAAAGAGGCGTTTTGATTCCTCTTGCTCTCCTGACTATACTTTTAGATAAAATATTAACAAAATATAATATTGTCCTTTTTGAGGACAATGTGAAAGTAGCCCTTTGTTTTGAACTGAAAATGCTTAAAATTCTTTAGTCAAATGTAAACAGAGTCTCAATCAAAATTAGGACAATCAGATAACAAGCAGAGAATATACATTTCAGGAAAGGTAAGTCACATTAAAGGCAGGACAGACTTTTCTCCTAAGGGTACACTGATGCTGGCAGGAAAAGCTGTAGATGAATTAGCAATAGCAGAACCAATTGAGGCTGTTTTATGAGAGTTGTGCAAAAATACAGCAGAAAAATCTTTCAGACAATACCAATATTAGGTCAAAGAAAACCAACAGACATAAAAGACATGCTCCTTGTTAAGCAAGACTGGGTCATAAACATTAAGTTCATCCAAGGTCACAGAAGACAGACAGCAAAGATGGAATATAGTAGTGAAAGCCAACAGAAAACATGCAATTGAGGTTGGTGATAAAATTGGAAGATTCAAGAGAAGGACACCTCTTTATCATTAATTATCAATTAGTTAATACCTAAAATAATGTACTATGGATGATACATTCTATTTTCTGAATATTTGTGGATCCTAGTTTGCTCTGTGCTATGTAAGATACACAAGAAATCATAAATTTCTGGAAAAAGTTCAAGTTATACAAGAAAATAAAACCTCTTCCCTCCCTTTCTTAACAGGTCCATGTTCTGAACTCTCCCAGACTTTTGTCTTCTGGAATGTGTTCACACTATAAAAAAGGGGAACATTTCAACTAATTAGGAAACATCTGAACTGAGGAACTGACTTTCAACCATTTGCCTGCCAACTTTTGTTAAAATAACAAGTTGCTTGATTTTCACTAGGAATTTACCTTATATTGAAATCACTGCATGAAAATTAACCAAGTGGGGAAAGGCCATCCAAGTGGCTGCCAATGCCTCTATCTGTTTTCACAGATTCTGCTGTATTTTCATTACCAGGAGCCAACATAATCCTGATCGAGAATTAAGTTACTAATGACACTAAAAGGCACTCTATCTTTAACAGATGCATTTTCCAAGTAGTGCATTTTAGGGGTCATCATCACAATGCAGTAACCCTTCTGGAGAGAACATTTGGGAGAAATAAGTCTCATGACACCACTGATTCCAACTTTCTTTAAAGCCTATTCCCGCTAATTAGTACTACAGAATTCTGAATTTGATCCCACTAGATTCATCTTTTGCATGTAATTATGAAGGTACACATGACTCTGAAACAGAAAAGTAGAAAAAGTAGAAAGAGTACTTTTATGTAGACTATGTAACTTATAAGTCACAGCTTTCTTGGTCACACCCCTGATGCTGAAATTCTGTAAAGATTTACGGTGTTGTAACATATCAACATATGCTCTGTTCCTTTGTGTTCTGAAGATAAACAACTGTAGAGATGCCACTTCCATTTTGAACATTAAAGCTTATGTAAGACTTAATTATAGAGGAAATTGAGGTGTACTGTATCTTGGCACTGGGATGTGATACTGCACTTAAATTGATATAGTGATGTTATTTGTAAACTAGTTGGCATATGGCTGCTGCAATGTACAGCTAATTAATATTTCTTGAACTAAGGTAAAAAAAATCTACAAAACAGGCATGCCAGGTGTATTGCGTATCAGATTACAAAATAGTCAACACTACTAGCACGTGGCTCGCACCAGTAAATCTCACGGTAAATACAGCTTTCCTACAATATCCTAATTTTAATAAAAAGTTCCTAACCTAAGCACCATTATGACTAGAGTCAAAGTTCTAAATAGTCATGTTGATACAGTGAGAGTGAAATGCAATGCCTTAATGTCTCTCTCCAAAAACAATTCTAAAGATTTTCCCTTGCAGAGAAATCTGACTCATCAAAACAAATCCACCACATGTAAATACAGGTCTGCTTGAGACAGCAGACTCAGGTTAGCACTATACCCACCTCTTTGTTTTGACACACATGTAAAATTATCTCTTCAATTAAATAATTTTTAGGAATTCATACAAGTATTATGTGAAATTTTATTTATATTGCTCTGTTTGCATTAAAAAATGGTTCACTTCCTCAAGTATTTGGAAGTTGTTTATGGTCCAAATTTAAAGACTAGTAGTCAGTTGCAATGACTACTTCTAGTAGTCATCAGCAAGTAAAACCTCAAAATATTTCTCACTCTAAGTAGGAAGAAAACAGTTTGGTTTGATCTTGGATCTTAAAGAAAAGCAGCAGAAAATTCAAAATTTGTATATCCAAAGTTACTTCTTCCAAATATTCACCTGTCTTCCAACAGATACTCCTATTTGAGAAAGGCATACTTGATATCCTTAACCCTCTGATATACATCCTAAGCAGCAGATTAAGCTAAAACTGCCTTGAAACCTCCCATGGTTCTGGAATAGATGGGTCTATCTACTATCCTCTGCAGTTTCCCTGTGTTGAAGAAATAAATTCATAACTTAAGCACACCGATTCATTTTGAAGACTAGCAAGATCTTTCAAACAGTAGCAAAGACAAGTACCCCAGTTGGGCAGGCTATCTACAGGCCTCTGGAGGTTCTCACCTTTTAAGAAGTGCATCAGGCAGGCAGGACTTTCTCAAGAGCGTAAACATTTAATTTCCAGGAAGGTAGCTAAGTTCTGCAGGCTTGAAGAGTGGCTAGAGCAGCAGGTGTGGGGAGTCCTTCATAGTCTCATTGTCACACCTGAAGTACCTTCTCTTCCCGTCCAATTCAAACCACTCTGGTATAATAATGATGGCATCAGTGGTTTGCGTCAGTCCATGCATTACAGAGCAAGTTTAGTTACTCAGATGGCATGTATTGTGCTCTGCATAAACTACATTACAGCATGCTGTTCAGTCTGAACCAAACCTTGAAACCCTTCCTGCTTTTCAGGCAGACCTCTATTGAAAGCAACTCCACATTTGCGTTCCTGACACTATTTCACATTAAATAGGTTGACTAAAAAATATGCACACACATCTATTCTCTATACCTTAGGAATATGATACTCAAAGTGAAGTGATATTGATATAACTATTTCTGCAGTACTTCTGTCTTTAATCATGGAGTGACACACAGAACTAACTCCTGGCTCACCTGTCTGGATGCCTGTACTAAATGCTGAAGTTATTGTATATAACTAAGCTTTCTGTGTAAAACTTCAACAGGCCAGGATTAGACACTAGGTATTTATAAATCTTTACAAACCACTGAGCTATTACACACCATGTAATGTTATAACCCAAATCCTGAAAAGCAGTTATTTCCATGGGCTAAAAATATCTCACTCATCCAGCTCTGTGAATACCCTAGCAGTTAGGGGAAGCTATTTAATTGTTTGAATTAGCTTCTATGACTTACATATGTAACTGATATGGTGTTCCTAACAAGCACCCCACACAGAGACTGTGCTTAAAGAGATATTACTGCACTACAACTGTTCACTGATGGGACATCTTTTTGAAAAATTCTGTGGGCTCTAATAACAACTGTATTTCTACACATAGTTACACATGAAAAAGTCATTAAAACTGAAATACAATATCATTAAAGATCCCTTTCAGAAAGGGATTGTTACTGTGAGAAAATTACTTTCCAACATTTCAATTATCTTCTTTGCAGAGCAATTTACTGCAGAAGAGACAAAGGTAAAAATGTAAGTGTACTGGGTTTAGGTATCAAGGCTTTAGTACCCAAGGGACTGCAGGGTTGGTTTCTGTAGCAAACACCAGAGACTGCCCCCATGTCAGACAGAGCCAGTTACAACCAGCTCCAAAATGACACACCACTGGCCAAAGTGAAGCCTTTCAGCAACGTTGGTGGCACCTCTGTGATAACATATTTAAGAAAAGATAAAAATTGCTGTGCAGCAGCTGTGATATAGAAATGAGAAACTGCGAGAGAAACAATCCTGCAGACACCGAGGTCTGTGAAACAGGTTGGGGATGAGATGCTCCACACACGGTGAGCAGAAGCTTCTTTGCAGCCCATGGAGAGCCTACATTCTACCTCAGGAGGCAAGAGTCAGAAGTGGAGTTGAGCCTGGAAACATAGGGGAAGATGTTTTTAGTTTTCTATTCATTTATCACTATCTTACTCTGTTATTAACTGGCAAGAAATTAATTTTCCCTGTCAAGTCTGTTTTGTCCATGACACTAACTGGTGAGATCCCTATTGTTATCTCAACCCACGAGCTCTTCATCTTACTTTCTCTTCCACCTTGTTGAGAAGGAGTGAGAGAGAGCAGCTTAGTGGGCATTTGACAGCCAGATAAGTTTAACCCACTACAACAAAGCACAATCCTTTAAAAAAGTAATCTCAGAAAGATCTGACAATAGACCTAGGGTTTTCCTGCTTCTATTGTCAGGGATTAATGTGTCTGGACAACCAAAAAGGGATACACAGCTGTGTGGATGTCATGCTTGTGGAAGGACAGTTTGATTATGTTTGCACACTGAATGTGGTCACAGCTATGTTCTATCAAAGATATATCAAACTCTAGAAGCCTTCTTGGCCTCATTCTAAAGACAGCAGTTGCAAATGAGAAAATTTGGAGCTCAGTTAAGTTGGGTAACACATCCTTTCCCTTTGGGGGCATATTTAATATCCTCATGTGACAAATAACTTATAAAGATAATTTAAAAAGAATTGGTTTATGCAAACAAAAATATAGAAATGTTTAATACAGGTTTTAGTTTCATGTTCTACTTGATCACTCAATACCATTAGTTTTAAAAATCAGGTAAGCTTAGTATTCAGTTTAAGGTGGTTTTCTCCTAAGAAAGTGTCAGGTATCTCAGAAAATATTTCATCCCACAAATAGTTTTGACTTTGACAAGTCAATAAACAGTTCACATCTCAAAGAAAATTGCTAATTAATGTAAGAAACTGGTCCATCAGTATTTTAATGGTTTTAGCTTATCTTTCAGGTAAAAGCTAAGCACTTACTTGAGATAACACAACATAGTTAAGGGACAGGAGTCTAATTTAGTACGGGTTTCAGTAGCACCCAAACTATCTGATCATAAAAGTCTCAGCACCATACAGTAGCTTAAATGACTGTCTGCGCATCCAGGTTTTGACTAGAATCATAGAATCATTAAAACTGGAAAAGACCTCCAAGACCATCGAGTCCAATCTTTGACCAAACACCACCTTGTCAGCTAAACCATAGCACTGTCACATCCAGTCATTTCTTGAGCAGTTCCGGGGATTGTGACTCCACCACATCCCTGGGCAGCCCATTCCAAAGCTTAACTACCCTTTCAGAGAAGAAATTCTTCCTGATGTCCCATCTGAACCTTCCAAGGCACAGTTTGAGGCCATATCATCTTGTCCTGTCACTAGTTCCTGGGGGAAGAGGCCAGCCCCCACGTGGCTTCAACCTCCTTTCAGATACTTGTAGACAGCAATAACCTCAGCCTCCTTTTCTCCAGGCCAAACAACCTCAGCTCCCTCAGCTGTTTCTCATATGACTTACTCTCTAGACCCTTCACCAGCTCCATTGCCCTTCTCTGGACATGCTACAGCACCTCAATGTCTTTCTTATACTGAGGGGCCCAGAAGAGGAAACAGTACTTGAGGTGTGGCCTCGCCAGTGCCCAGTACAGGGGGACAATCACTCCCTTGGTCCTGCTGGCCATACTGTTTCTGATACAAGCCAGGATGCCATTGGCCTTACTGTAAGTGAATTATTCTCAGTATTGAAATAATTTCATATCCTGTCTTAAGAATGTTGCATAAAAAACAGCCATTCAGAAAAATATCATTAGAAATACTCAAAGCATAATTATCTGGTTCTCAGAGGTCACATACTCAGGGATTGGATGCAGTCTAATGATCCAAGATTAATTGGTCTAGAAAAAATAGAGCATATATTCTATTTAAATGCTTCTAGTTCTGTGTTAGCTTGTGTGAAGCTAGGTCAGTTCTTTGAGTGCATCTGAATGCTAATTGAAGGCTAGAAGATGCTTATTATCATCAGTCTCAAAAGCATGTGTATTTTCACTCAATCATCTCAATTCAATAAATCTTTATTCATGTTTTCATACCTTCTGGGTAAACCATTACACTGCATATGAAAGAGTTTCTCTCAATCTATCCCTTTTCACAAAATATGAATAGACCAAACAAAATCCTGAATGCAAGCCAGTTCCCACAATTTCTGATGTTAGCTTAGGTCTTTTCAGGGGAATAGTTTAATAGAAGCCCAAGAATATCAGTTTACTTCAGCACACAGTATCTATCTGTGTATTCATTAGCACTCCACCTTTGCAACATATTAAATAGCTACTTAAAGTAATCTGAATCCACCAATTCACAATAAATTGAAAGCAGCAAATTCTTTTCAGTCTCAGCTTTCCAATACGACCTTTGTCATTCAGTAGAAGACTGCAAAATATTATTTCTGTCCAGACTTTTAAAGTGAAATACCTAGAAAATTACAGCTATCCCAATTTAAAATGGCAAGTGTAAAATTTTTGGGGAGTTCAAAAACATCTCAGAGCAACAGCTGTGTTAAAGCCTGAGTTCTAAAAATAATACTTTCTTTTTTAAAAAAGTAAAACTGAGCTACTGAGAACTGTTTAAAATACTAAGAATTACAATCCAGTAGGTACATATTAATGGACATTTTTTGCATTCCTAATCACTTATATCCTTAAGCTTCAGCCATTTGTACATTTCTTGTCAATAATCCTTATCAGTTTTACATGACATTTAGGATGTGTTTACATCACTTCAACTTACTGACATTTAGGATGTGTTTACCACTTCAACTTACTGGCAGGATGCCAAGGTTATTTATTTTAGATAAAACCATTTCTATTAGACCTTCAAAAAATGTTCCCCTCTCCTTCCCGTTTAGTTCTCACATTTGTAAACCAGCTTTTTTTGGGGCATACCTTAGTTCATGGGTCAAGATACCCTCCTATCATCCTAAGACACACTTAACTAATAGTTCTAGGCACCAACTCAATGTGTTGTCTAATTTTAGATCTACTTCTACGGACCCAAAGTCTCCCTTATACACTGTCAAGTAAGACCAAGCACTAAATGTAATGGCATTAGAGTAAATACCAGGGTGTTTAGTTCTAAGTAACAAAGTCCATTGTGAAATTTTAATCCTAGATGGTTTTTGGTCCAAAATTCTATGGTAGACGCAGAACTGAGCTCTGTGTTCTTCAACATTCTGTCACATTATTCTAATCAAAGCTATCTAATGCGATCTCGCAGGATCCTTGTGTAGGTAGTTTAGGGTAACAGGCTAACATCCATGTCTTACTCCATCAGAAAAACTGAGATTTACATCCACATGAGTTTGTTTTTAATGATATACAAGGTTTTTATAAACAAAACTTCCAAATTCTAGACAAATCATTGTACGTGATCATAGTGCATTCTATTTCCTTTATTTTCTGATTTAGCATCTTAGCCAAATGCTTCACTGAAGACATGCAAGTGTTATCCTGAAATATGTCAAACATAAGATAGTGCCAAAAGGAATGGTGACATTATGGAAGGGCAAGAACTTAAAACTTCAGTGTCTGTGCACAGGCTGCGTGTGGCTGGTGCACACTACATAAAATGTATGTGGCTGAACTCGGTATTTATGAATACCATACTGCTTCACTTTGATGTGGTCTGAACCATCTAACAATATGGTTCAGAAGACATGACATTACTTCTTAAGTTTGTCACTCTTTACTTCACAGCAACTGCTAGCAATAGCCCTCGGCCATACAAGATTTGTATATTTTTGAAAATAGCATAAGGAAAAAATATCTTCTGAAGAAACGAAAAATAAACAATATCTCCTGGGAAAATATAAAATAAACAATAAACAACCTGATTATTAGGTTACTGCAGAAAAGCATTTTATATTAATTTGACAAGGTGTGATTATATTCATTGTACAGCAAGTAAAATATATGATACAGGTTCAGTATGTTTTAGCCTTTCTCAGCAATACTGCAAGGATTGTGACTGCTTCAGTAAAACACATTTTGGTTACTTCAAGAGTGTGAGCTAATAAAGTAGTATGGCCAGTCTTCGCGAATGAAGATTTTGGGAAAGGTCTTTTACCTTTCAAGCCTGCGCAATGGATTTTTTAGGTGAGACACAGCATGCGCTGAACTGAGCCCACCCTTTATTCCTAAGGTTCGTCTGCCGGGGCCAAGCCAGCTTGGACAATGGCAGTGAGGTCCTCAGGACGTAGGTTTGTTTAGAGTGATCTTCTCATAGATGGATGGCCTTACAGGGCTGACGAGCTCCATCTGCCCGGGGGAGTATCCCTGACCAGGAATCGAACCCAGGCCGCCGCGGTGAGAGCGCCGCATCCTAACCACTAGACCACCAGGGGTCCTAAGGAAGTAAGTTAACTCAAATGATATCTCCTCATTTCAGTGGAGATTAGCTAGAACTTTCTTGTTGCAGAGGATTGAGGTATATATTGAAGGAATACACGTCTTCTCCTCCACCATCCCCTTCCCCCACAATCATTGCAATCTAGTATAAGCAGCAACTTTTCTTTTTCATCAAGTTATGGCAACATCTTATGTCACACTTGAGTCATTCTCTACAGTACTTATAGTTCAGAATAAACTCATCAATTTTCACATGGGAAAATTGAAAGGACTACAACACCATTCATTCATTCATTCACTGCTCCTCCCAAACACATTTTTACCTAGCTACTCCAATAGATCAAACTGATCCAATAATTGAGAAATATTTTTAAAATTCCTAGACACAGATAATTTTCTGACCAATACTGGTCAGAAATTCTGGCAATATTCCTCATAGTTTTACCTCAAGTAGAACACAGCAATTGCATGGACTACTAAAGCAGATTTATTTTTCTAGACTCTAGATTATTATATCTAAATTTTCATGATGCATGTAAGTTTTCATCTGTACAGTGGATAGTGATATTAATATTTCTACATTATTCCTAACAGTTATACAATAAAATATTCTTGAGAATTAATTCTTTGATATTTAAATGCTGTTTTGACACCTACAGCACTACAGAGTCACTACTACCAAATGCAAACAGGACTTTATGAAAGGGCTCCCTGAAGCACTAGAACTCTAGGTCTATATAAATATTATTCACATAGTTTTATGGAGTATTTGGTGTGTTTCACAGACTTTCTGGCAAGGGCTACAAACTTCTGCTTCCCCATATCTGTCACTGTGAAACACAGGGCCCAGTTTTCAAGCTTTTATAGCACAGTTGTAAGCATCACCTCATATAAAACCAGCTTGGCACATCTTGTATGCCATAACAGTCAGGCTTGCAAGGAAACACATTTCTACAGAAAGAGAACATGTGTTCAATATCCAAATAAGTATATACAAAATGCACTTATGTCTATAAAAAAACACTGCCTGTTTTTAAGTCTAGCAAGCACAAGAAATTAAAATGAAAATTTTATAAAAAATCTGGTTTCACATTAACTGAGGCAATGTATTTCTGTGATAGCCCTGAGGCATTGGTGATTATGTCAACTGATCCTTCACTGCTCTGTCAAAGATTGATCTTCCCCTCCTAACATCACCCTTTCTCTTAAGTAGTAATAGTGCAAATTACCTAAAGACTGTATATTTTTTCAAGCAAGGCATTTAATAGAAACACTATATCCAATAGCTGGCTACTCAAACAGCTAAAATCCACTAAATATTAAGAACTACCTGATAAAGTAGTTATTTTGTTTATTTATTTCTATACCCCCCTATTAGTATCTCCTCTTAAACAATAGAGCTACTACAACTAAACTGATATCAGCAATTAGCTATTTTTAATTTGATTACACAGGGACTTGCTATTATTTCTTTTTAGGTAGTATTCTAGTTCATTAATTTTAAGTAATTGACATTATAAACTGATTTGAGTCTCTGATGCATCAGCTTAGATGTGTAAATATAAAGGTACAAGTAATAATAAATTTGAAGGTCTACACAAGCAAGAAAACTTCTGGGAATCCAAAAAGTCTAACCTTAGGTTAGTTCTAGCATGATCCTGTGAAGTATTTCCATTGTATTTAAGTGCAGTGTGGATAACAGGTCCATGACATCATGTATTTTACGGATCCATCTTGTCTAGCTGCATTGCTTGTTAATGGAAACAACCAAAGTTCCTCTAAAATTATTTTTCATGTACTATTAATAGAGGGACCTTAAATTTGTATTGATATTCACCAGAGCTATAAAGAACATTGTTGATCTTAGTATTGACTTTACAGATGAAGTAGGAACAGCTGCCTTGACTTTCTTTTCTAACTGTGTCTGTTAATAAGGCTTTAATAAAAATATTCCCATGCTTCCTGCCTCTCACTCCATGACTGAAGTATTATGGTTCTCTATCTTCATGTAGATCTACAGGAAAAGGAGACCCTTTTTGTGCCCAGTTATCATATTGAACTAAATATACATTAATGGCAGAATATTGTGCCATTGTGTCAAATACAGTTATATGCTACTACAGATACAATTAATACATCATGCAGTAATTATTAAAGGTCGAAAGGCAAGACCATAGTAAAGGGGAAAGGCAGAGACAAGACAAATGAGAAATTGATCAAAAATGGATTCACCTAGTTCCATTTAAAAGATGAATTAAAAATAAAAATCTAGTAAAAAAGCAAAAAGTAAGAAAATTAGTAGCTTACACATGAATTCTTAAAAATAGAAAGTTCAGTTAAGACTGAATCAAAGCTGGATATTAGTTAGACATTCTGGTTTGCAGGAACTTCAGCAACTGCTGTGTTGTGTTTTTGTTTGTTTGTTTGTTTGGGGGTTTGTGGTTTTTTTTTTTGATTGTCCTCAGAAGAAAGCTGCCCAGAAGGAGTCATTTGTGAGAAGAATTCATCCCAAAAAAGGACGAATTTTTGCCATCTTTGAACAGAACCAGAATTTTTGGAATCCCCCCAAATGAGTAGGTATGCCTAGTCTGAGCTATTACTGCAGGATGTTTTATAGTATATATGCACAGTCAGAAAAAGTACAGAGAATAATGAGAATGCCCATGGCATTACATTTAAAGGAAAGGTGGCATTTTAAATCCAGAAAAAGATTTGCTATGCTAGGCATCTAAAAAACCCCCACTGTAGTACATTAAGACCTGATCAGCAGCTTATGCATAGGCAGGAGATTGTAATTTCAGAAAACAGATATCTTACAAGGCCATAGTCACTTTACAGCATGTGCCATAGGAAATGAATGAAGGCTAAATATATGAAGCTATCCCAAGGAAGTGATTCTTGGGAACTGGCAGAGATGGAAAGAAAAGAGTAAAAATTAAAAAATCCATCCCACTATTTTTTACAGGGCCCAAAACAAGTGCCTGAAGGAGTATAGCCACGAAAGGGAGTTTAATAAATCTCACTAGAATGAAAGGAGATGATTGCCTGATGAAGATGCATTCTCACTATAAGGGGCAGGTCCAAAAAAAATTTAGTCAAGACAATCACCCAGGAAAGTATTTGTGGAATCCCCACCACATAGGAACAGCCTATGAACTGAAGAAGCTATATCTAGAAAGACACATCCATAAGACGGAGTCTCCTCCATAAAAATAGTAAAACTTAGTGCCTAAACTCACCTACAGTCCATGAGTCTTCTCAACTTTCCTGGTAGTAACTTCCTTTGAACCTTGACCCCTTGACTAGAAAAAATATTTGAAGATAAATACAACTACAAAATTAAGTGCATTAACTTTTCTAAGTGGTGCTGGTGCTTTTGTTTATTTTCTTCTGTTTGTTCTGTTAAAGAACTCATCTTCATCCTTACCCCATTGAATCAGTTTCCAGGCTCATGCACACCTTTGCTTACTGTTTGCTTAAGATCAGGTTCTCCCTTTTGCACAGTGTCGAAGGCACTCAGGCATTAGAAAAAGTTGAACATTCAAAAAAAGTATCAAGGATTTATTCAAAGAAAATGCTTTTCTTTCATATAAATGTGGAGCTCAAAGTTACTTAACCTCAAGAAATTCCCTCAAAGTACTGCTTTTATGAACTGTAAATCATTGATGACTTTTTTTTTAATTTGTTACCAAAAAAAACCCAAGTACTTGCCCAGTTCTTCTGTTATCTGTTATATATATATATATGAAATTGAAATACTCCACAATATTGAGACATTCTGTTTTCCACTTAGAGATGTCTGAAGGCAAGGAATTGAGCATCTAGGTTTCACTATCTAGATAACTTAATTCTTAGATATAAGCTATTTGATGTCCTGTCTATATCTAACTCTTCATACCTTTTTATTATTATATTGAGAAGTTAATTTTTTTTTTCTGTAGAGAATCCAAAAGTCAAAACATGTACAAAGCAGAAAGTGTTTGAACACAAGGAAATGGATAAGTAGCAAAAATAAAGCAAGGTAACAAAAAGGCGCGATCAGAGAATTGACTGGGAAATAAATAAAATTGTCTGTGTTTAGCAGTTCAGCTGAGAACACATTATTTGTAGACTGATGGCTGTATTTTAGACAGAATACTTTAGCTTGTTTGGAAGCCTTTAAAAGAAAATATGGCATCTGGAACTGGAAATCTATCATAACGATTGGTGAACTTTTCTCATAAAAGCTGTTTTGAAAAATAACACAAGGTATAACCTGTATCCACTGAACTTCAGAGATGCCAGTGCTTTGGTAAGAATATGGAGTCATTAAAGTTGAGAAAATTACAGAAACACGCAGTTAACCAATTTATTCCTGCATATCATATCAGGATACAAACTTCAATGAGCTTTGAAGACACAATCCTAGCAAGTTAGCAAAGATCAGAACTCTGATTTGTCCCTATAAATTCAGAATATGACATCATTTTCTGTATTACACTTATGCACACCACTCACAATCCCATGCTGTGGCACACATGGACTGACACAACACAATTAACCATATATCACATTTTACTTATAAACACTTACACGCTGACTTTAACACAGTTGTTACTACTTTCCAGTATTGCAACAACAAAACTATCCGAACAAGAAAAGCCAGCCTCAGCTTAAAAGTATTGTACTTATTCAAGTACATTACACTTACATGTGCTGATAGATGGATGCTACAGACAGAAGACAAAAGATGACATTTACTGAGAGAAATAAAAAGTATCCTGTAGAGCTTCTGGTCTTTTAAATTGTCCCAAACCAAACAAAAGTATTCAACGTGCTAATACCTGCTTGCTTGTGGTAACTCAACAATAATATTGTGACAGTCCTCATGTCACTACTCAGTGATACCACTGTGCATATTTAAAGCACAATGGTATCATTGTAAAAGCACATATTTAAAGCAGTCCATTTCCACAGAACTTCCATTTGCATAACTGTAATCCACTGCATAATCATGGTCCAACTCAGCTATTAGTCTGCAGGTTACAGTCCCCTTTCACCATTCTTTAAATATGCTCATATAAATCATCAATAAGATATGTCTTGTTGGCCTAGCAGCAATTTCTTTTTGATTCTGCTTACATATTTAAGTGCCACTTGTTTCACAGCAATACACAAAACCAAGTTATATAAGCAGCAAAAGTAAAAGACTTCTGATTAGCCACCTCTTCCAGCCTTATTTTAAATCTCAAGACATAAAATAGTCAGTGGAGATCACTTAGCAATACAAGCCACTTAAAAATAATAGTTTACATTACAAAAGTGCTTCCTTGAAATATATCATTTAATTTAATGCATCTACACTATAGCAGTCCCAATCCCAATTTTGAACAAAACATTCAATTATAATGAAAATATGAATACCTTGAAAGAAGAACACTCCAGCACAAAAATGTTGCAGTCTGCTTGCCAGATACTGTACAGGGTTACAATACAGCATATGCCTGCACCCCTCCAGTGTAGCCCTTTCTTCTCTGATCTGCATGGCAGCCTTTACTACCCCATTTACAACACATGTTGCGTTCATGCACTATGAAGAAGCATAATCAAATCTATTACTTGTTGGGAAGCATCAAACCTTTACCTCCTTGCCAATCTGACAGGATGACTGGTGAGCTCACTACTCCCACCTTAACCTTCAGCTGGGCTCATTTATTTCCCAGGGGACACATTCAGAAAACAGACAGCTACAAGAACAGTGGCAGGTTAGCAAGAGCTCTTTTGGGGGAGGGGAAATTCCAAACCAAGAAAAGCTTCTCAAAAAAGGTTAATAGCTTTCCAAGCTTACACGTAGACTAAACAAGGACAAGCCTAATAAAATTAATTGCTTCACAATAGCAAGCTTTGTGTTTATATTCTGAAAATACTATAAGCTGTATCTGCTTAAAACAATATTGAATGGTCAGATGGTTTGCACTTTTAAAGCATGTTAGCATAATCAGCCTTAAATTAAAACAGATGGGAATGCAGATATGTTAAGGTTATTAAAGACCTCTAAAGGATAGAGTTAAATAAGGTTACTTAATCCATCTTAGAAGGGTATTAGGAATTGCATCACTTACACAAGAATAGCATTCTTGTATCTATTTTAGATTTTAAAAGACTAAATAAAATTACCAATACAATGTAACCAATGGGATGCATATAATGTGTACTTACTAGTCTTGGTTTTTGAGAGAAAAAATAGAATTTTCTTGATATTAAATGGCATTCATACAGATCTTTTAACAATAAAGATCATATTCTCCTGATGTTGCAGTACATAGTGAATGCTCACCAATGAGAACAATATATCAGCATGTTAAAAATCAGCATATTGTATCTATTTACAGAGAATGAGAATTCTACCACTAAAATCTTAAGTATCAGAAGTACAGACTTCTGATACCAAAGCCCAGACTCTGATACCAAAGCCCAGATTCTGAACCAAAGCCCAAAACCCCCAAGCCCTTCAAAGCTTGCAACACACTGATATTGTCAGCTGTGCAAAGTGTAATCTAAATTTAACAATCTCACAATCTCATCTTCATATGCAACAGTTATTAACATGTCTTTTAAGAGCTTGTTTTTGCCACAGTAACTATGATAAAAGTGTCTGTGATACCTCTTTGGTTGACATACACAAGTGGAGTAGTAGGAACCTGGCCTCAAGCCTCCACTAACGTAGCAATACCCTGTTTTCGTCCTTGTGCTGGTTTAAAAGTTAACCAGCAAGGCAAAATGAACTCAATTCAAAAGAGAGATTTATAAGTCAGAATAACAATTTATTAAAATAATGCAATAAGTACAATTATACAGGCAGACAATTGGTTTTAATCCACAAAACCCAAATGTACAAACCCAGCACCCTGGGGTATGAACAAAAGTGGTGTACCTTGGCCCACCCCCCGAGTCCAAAGCAAAGGGAGAGGGAATAAACCTGCTGGTGGGAGAGCTGCTGCAGTCTGGTCAGAAGTGGTGATTGCAGTCCAGTCGAGGGTGGTGGTCTCAGCCTGGTTGGGAGCAGCGGTGGTCTGCTGTCTTCCTCTGGGTCCCACGAGAGAGAGCCCCAAGGCTCTGAAACTCCCAGTTATATACTCTCCAGTTCAGGCGGGAGTGCTCAGTCCCTCCCTCAGAGTAGGGAATTCCATAAAAGGGCATGTGGATGCTCAGTCCCTCTTATCAGAGCGGGGAATTCCATATAAGGATATCAGAGCGGGGAATTCCATAAAAGGGTACAGGAACATCTTCCCACCTTGCAGGCCTCTACTGACAGCAGTTTTTGGGAAATGGCATGGAGGCTATAGAATACACAGTTTTGGGTTACACCCATCCAGGGATGAATTGGTCCCAGCCGTTCTAACCAGGACAGTCCTATGAAACAATTTTCAGCTCAGTGGAGTTGTCAACAAGTAGCTAAACCATCTTACAGCCTGTTAGAGTTATATACAGATCAAGTGGTAAACATGGTTAAGAGCCTACTCACATCAGAGGGAGAATAACCTCAACTCACACGCACTATAGGTAAATTCTTAGCACCAGGTTATCTTGTAAAGGCATCTTTATGCACCTTTCCCAGTGGAAGACAATAGGCTGTTTAGAAACTCAACCAAATAGTAGTGTTAAACATGCTTTCAGATGAGAGGTGCCAGAATCAGCTTCCAGGCAGAGAAACAATTCATGAATTCTGTTTGGGTTTTGGTGTGAATAGGTGCTAACATGCTGAGACTTGCCAAAGCTACAATGCTATGTCATTATGTACAAAAGCCATATGATATCCTTTTTTAACCATTCTGCCCTCCACTTTATAATCCCCAGACTAAAAAATCCCAGTTCCCAAGGTTAACTGAAGAGCAAGTAACAGCTCTGGCTCCCAGACTCACTTTTCTGAATTTAGATGCCTATACTGAAATAAATCCCATTTTGCAACCAACTTGGAAATTATTTTCAAGGATTTCCAACATCAAGGTGAAAGGTACACGGACAGTTTAATCCAGTGGGAGCACCTAATAGCTAAAGTTCTGTCCTTGTAAACTTTAAGTTTTGAAAGTGAAACTGAGGCTTTCAAAATTCTTCCATGTCTCTATTTTTGAAACTAAATGACCCAACACCTATTTTTAGTGTATAATTTGCAAATAATTTTGACATCTTTACCACTTTTGCTGCACTAGAAAATGCAAAAGTGACCAGGAATCAATTTGTTTACTTCATTGCCTTTGTAATATTAAACAATGCATTTTATTCAGCTATAAATTACATGTGGCTATTTAAAGAAACCTCCATAATTGAAGTTTTCCTTGTGCATTTATGTACTGCACTACAGCTGCACTAGATCAACCATCACCTATTGAAATATTCAGCTACATTTGCCCAACTGCAGAGCACTGACAACAACTGAGCGTATTCTAACCATCCACCAGGACTAAAAGTAACTGAATTGAAATATAACAGCAGTACAACTCACGAAGACTAAATTCAATCAGCACTCAGAAGGAAGGGAGATTAGAATTAGCATTCTAAATCTTGTTTGGCAGGTCACATATACACTTTCACTTCTATTCAATAGAGAAAGTTGCGGTGCAGAATATGAAGTGGAATCTTCATCAGCAATAAAACACATAATGCCAAAGCAAGTATATTAAGTGAAATTAAAACGCATAGCTCAGATAACATTGACATCTATAGAACCAGAAGAAAAAGTTAGACTCACAGGTTCATTACAGAAATCAAACATCAAGACAAAAGAAGACCTTCACTTATAAAACCCTACCACAAACTTTAATATAGAAAGAACTAATATATTAATGTCAGTATACTGCTCCTTTTCACTATTCTAGTTAAAGGTGTTTTTCAAGCAGGTTCATACATGGTAGAAGTTCTGGCACAGGCATTTTTTAGGCATGACAGATATATACCAGTTTGCAAATAGCCTAAGCTGACTGGTAAGTGACTTCTGACGAGCTATGCCAGTCTTCCCCATGAAGTTCCCTTAAAGAAGAACAGTATATTTTCTTAAACCTGCCTTGTAAAAAAGGAATTAAAAAGGTTTCATGTAAAGTGTTTTGGTGGTGGTGGTGATGGTATTCTGTTTGGTTGGTTGGTTTGTTTTGGGGGGGGTTAGCAATATTTTGAAGGACAGCAGGAAGAAATGAAGAAGAGCCTGTACTCATAAGAGATCCTGGAAGCAAATAGGAAACATCTCTCAAGTCACAACAAAAGCATTGCAGAAACAAGAAAAAGCATGTGCCACAATTAAATTTTCTGTCATTATTAAATCAAAATATCAACATTAAAAACAAAGATCTGCTACTTCCCTTTACCAAAGAGGTCAAGTTAACAACTAGCGTGCAATAACCCCATTCTTTGCACCGCCTTTACAGAGCACTTTGGTTCATGTTTTCATGAACTAGAAATTCCTTTTTAAGATAGAAAGCAAGACTGACAAGTGTCATATGATTCTAGAAGCTCTGGCTGTTAAAAAAATCCAATTGCTTCAGGTTAAAGTGAGATGTATCATAAGTTAGAAGGCTACTGCTTGAAACAAGCATTGATCAAGTAAATGTTACAAATATTTAATAGCGTAAAAATGAGTTAATTTTCCTGATTCCACTATTTTTTGTGGGCTCTATTCTTTTTTCCTTTAAAAATATTACATACTACTTGAAGGGCATTTGAAAAATACCAGTTAGGATGTTAACAGGCTAAGAGCTAGTGGCACCGACATGCTGTTGCTATCTGAGGCATCAGTCCTACAGCAGACTCAATTCTGCATAGGAACTACCCCTGTTTGCACACCTGGGGCACTACCAGAGATAGGAGGGAGAGAGATAGTCGGGCTTTAAGAAAGCATAGACAACACACTTGTAATGGAGATTGTAACGTTGCCTCTTTTCTCTGCTCTAGCCACCACTTGCAAGTTCAGTCCCACAAATTTGTTCTGTACCTTTAGGCTACCAAATACTGAGTTGTGTAGTTCTTAAATGGAAAGCTCTTCTAAACAATTCTCAGTTATTTTCACAGCACCTAACTTTCAAAAAGGTAAATAGCTACTGAAACTAGCATCCTTCTACTAAATACAGTGTTTCTGTGCATTATCCATAGGACTCAACCTCAAAGTACATGATGTTTTCAACACTGCTGGAATGCAAAGCCTTGAGCAGAAGTCTGTGTTAGCATCCGGTGTGTCAAAATGAAAAATGTCACAAAAAACCAGCAGCTGCTTCAAAGAATGAATAAAAAGTACAACTTTAAGATTAAAGAAAAAACCTGAGAGGTGCTCATACCCTCAGGGGACTGCCATTTTCTCCAATCTCAGAGAGTCTCATTAGCCCTTCAAGTACAACATATGGGCCTATATAAGGCTACACTGTAGAAAGCAAAACTGACAGAGATTTTAATCTCCATTAGAAAAGCTTAAGAGCACAACATTCATTTGTTTAATCTAATATGCCAGGGTTTTACAAAGTCACAATTAAGAGAACTTTCAGAGTCTACTAGCCAATTTGGAAGGCTGCTAGGGAATTACGATGGCATTAAATATATTTGAGTTTATATTGACAATAGCACATTGCTTCGAATAACATTATTGTCCAAGCTTCCAGTTGTTCATGGTACTCCCCCACTTACTATTAGTCACAGCTGACTACTGTAAGGTATAAGACAAGCAGCTGTTTAGGGCAGAAAAAGCACTAAAGTCTTCACTGCCTACTTCAACCTTAACAGAGCCTTGGAAGCACTTGGAAACTCTTCTTGCCTCTGAGAGAAGAGGAGAAAAGAGTCTGGAACAGAAAGTTACATAATAGTAAAACTGTGCCCTGCCTCAGAAGTATCTTTATCTCTCAATTTACAATGCATGGAGCAGAGGGACCAGACCTGACAGTTTCTCTCTTCCCACCTTTGCTTCTGCTACATCAGTTTTCCCTTATCATTAAGAAGCTTTGGATCACTCTAGATAAAAATGCCCTGGAGTTAACAAGGAATGTAATTGCAGAGTGGGCAATTACAAGAACAACAGATAAGACTACTAGTAGCACTTCATCCCAGTTAAAAATACCTACAAGATCAATTGAAGTTTGTGGCCAGTTGTGTTGAAATATCATTTATAGTACAGTAGACACTTGGTATTTCTTTCACACAAAACTGTATTTCCTAACTTAAGAGAAACTGCATTGTTCCATCTCTTCTCTCACCAACCATGTCTTAAATTGGAAGTTCCTAGGAGGCAGGGGATGTTCAAAAGGGATAAATGACAGTAGTATACTAGATATAATTATTTATAATATTCAGTTTAATATTATTAAACAGAAGTGGACTACCTAAGGCTACCAGGACTGCAAGCAAGTCTGCTTTTGTCTTCATCTTAAGCTGTCAGCAGATATTATGGAAGACTCAAGTATAATTTTTTATCCTATCATATTTAATTAGGAATTATCTTACCATTGTAGTTTTAAAACTCGTTGCCTCCAATCCTCACTGTGGATGGTACCAAGACAATTGCAACTCCAAGACTGTATTCCCAAGAAATGCAAAACAAGCAGCTAACTAACTTTGTTACACAGTATGACTGAATCAGTATTCCCAGTGAAGAGTTAGAGAATCTTCAATTAAGCTACATGCATGCAGAAATATCTGAAAATACCTACTCTGAGTGCTACTACAGAGGCTTTTTACCTATCGGTTGGTTTTTGAAAGGTCACTTTTATATTTCTTGCAGTAAATGAAGTTGTAACTATAGTTTAGTTTGGTGTCCAGTTGGTATTTGATTGGCTTGATATTTTCACACATACACTGCACTTCAAAATCTGAACTGAAACAGTTCACTGTTTCCTCAGAAATGAAAATATTAAAGATGTAAGAGTTTCTGAAGAAATTAAAATTCTGTACCTCTGCCAAAGTTGATACAGTTCCTGTGAAAAGCAAACTCCCCTCTAGCCTTGTGCCAATAAAACTCTGCAAATAACTCCAGCTCATATTCCACTCCACTAGGATTCAGCTGCTTCATAATAAATGGGCTACACACTAACTCTTGTGCCTTGCCCAGCAGCACTAGGCAGAGGCATTAGGTTGAGATCAATCAGGTGGCTAACTTCTGCCTTAATTTATGAGCCAAGCATAGCTTGCATTTTCACTAATTTGCCACAATAAAAAAAGATTGTGCTCTGGTAGTTTTCCCACACTTTTATCATAAACACCAGAAATGCATAAAACATTCTCTCAACAGCTCAGGAGCCACAGGCACCAAGAGCACTTTACCAGCAATAATCAGCTAGTTTTTGAAGCACATTTGTCACAGAATATCCGACTAAGTCATGGTGGTAAAACTAAACTCCATCTACAGATGCTTACCCACAGTGAAGTCAACTGTAGTTCTTACTATAACGCTGACTATTTCTTGGCACATTACAGTGATTTTATCCATACTAAGTTCTTATTAGGGTGAAGCCTAGTCTTGCTCTGTGCAACATATTTTTCTTCAGCAGAATTAATGTATTTTGGAAAGCATCCAATTGGTGGTATTTTAGTTGACTCTGCTTTCCTTAATCCAATATTATGAAAGCAATAAAAGGCTTGGAAAAACTGTAGAAGATTTACTGAAGCAGTTCTTGTCCTTAGAACTAAGCATACAACATTTGTTTGTTTTGGAGGTGGGGGGTTAAAGAAAAGACATCTTGACTATGTTCTCAACCCAACTCAAATCTTCTATCACTAATTCAATTCAGTACTGAAATGAAAACTCACAGAAATAATTTCTTAATGACTGACTTAAATGAAACATTTGAAAGTTAAGCACGTGTCAAACTACCAGGGCCAGCAAATTAAAAGCTTAATGTGATACACATTTGAATTTCATTCATAAAGCTTTTCTCCTCCTAAGAAAAAATAAGACTATTCAATCTCATCAGCAATGTAACTAGGAAGGTGTGGTAAAAAAACAAGGTAAAAAATCACACATCTACGTAAGTCACAAAATCTTGAAATGGGAGAAAACTGGGCAGAAATAAGCCTGCCTCATTCACACCAGAGAATTAAGTTTTAGGAACAGCAAGATTTTTAGTCACGCCTATAATTCAGTCACAAGGTCCAGAACTTTTGTGCTTTGGAAACAAGATTTCATAGCTATTGGTGCTCACAAACTTGTGTGCTATTGGGTAGATATTGCAGCAAACAAGTGGACTCATTTCCACAAGGAACAAATATTGCCAAGTTAAATGCTCTGCTTTATGGCAGACTGTAACAGGTGCTGTATTTTGACACTCTAGCAACACCCAGCGAGTTCTCATGGTGAAATTCAGTTTCTCTAGGGTTTAAGGTGCTCAACCTTTCCGTAAAGATACCAAAAGCTCACTTCCCTCATTTTGCAGAAAGTAAAGGATACAGTTAGATTATGGAAATTTCAGTGGCTCTTTATCTCAAACAATATCTGTATGCTATCTTTCTCCATATTTAAGTCTTTCATTATCTTAGCCCATCATCTCATTAATAGATTCAAGCTTTTAAAAAAGGGATAAAAAATTAAAAAATTAATGCTTTCCAACAGAAGTCAGTGTTTTAACTTTGGCACGCTACTGCTAAAGAAACTGTCAAAAGGTTGACAAGAGGAAAAAAGATATAAAGTAAAGCAGTGTTGGAACCTTTCTAGGAAGTTAGTTAAAATACTCTCCAAACCAAGCCCTTACTGTCTATCTTGTTTTCTTATAGCTATTATCATACCTAGTAAATAACAGCTTAGTAAGAGTCATCAAGGAGCTACTCATTCCACTCTGGTTATCAGGTCTATATTAAAAGTTTCTAAGGGGGAAGTGTGAAACATTAGGAATTAATCATTAGCACCCCAAGAAGAGCCAAGAATAAACAGTTGCATCACTTCTCGTGCTTTTTGTAACTACAATTATTTTGCAACTGCACACATAGAAAGAAACAACAAAAGGCACTATGTAACTATTTTGCATTCAAGAAGTTCCTCAAAGTCTTCAAAAAGTTAGACATTAAGGTTTGCAACCAATCATGAAAAAAAACCCCATGAAAAATACCTGTCCATTGAAGCCAACAATTTGTGGTTTGTTGTTTTTTTTTTAATTAGGATTTTAAATTAGATCAAAGCCACAGTCATAGGTCTGTAATAAGGTAGCTATAAGAAGCATCTCTCCACACTATACTGAACATAAAACGTCCTACACAATTAAAACCACATCACATACCAGCAAAACCTTCCCGAGGCCCAGGCAACCATGTGGATGCCCTCTGGATATGATGCTGTTTGAAACTTGAATTTATTGTGTATGGCAACAGTTTGAGTGTCTCAGAGCCTTCTGGAAAGTGCCATAAGGCATGAAGAGCCTTCATTGAAGTGGTAGGTGACTTTATGAGTGGTGTTGACAGAAAGAGTGTGCAACAGGGGTGGTGTGCCTGAACAAAGGTCCTTGTGTTGGAGCTGTTGGTGTGGGCTTGTGGCTCTACAACAAGCTATCCTTGGTAGTGGTGGGCACTGGTGCTTGATACTGTTTGCTAGGGTGTGATGGGAGAGTGGGAGAGTCTTGTCTAGCTAAATGAAGTACATTCAGAAGGTCTTGCAAAAAAGCAACTTTTTGTGGAGAGGAGCTATGCCCAAGCTTGTTAGGTGTCTCACAGTTCTGTCTCTGTTTGCTGGGGAAGCGGTAGGACTGTATTTGGGTGAGCACAAGCTGGCTTCATGGCTCCTTATGAAGTATGCAGTCAGGTTTATGAAGGGACCAGGTGAGGGGTGGTATGAGGGGCAGAAGGAAGGGGCAGAAGCATCTGGGCATCTCCCGTGTGTCCTGTACGTTGTGAAGGTGGTGGGGTAGAGGGATTGTGGGAGTGGTGTTCACAAAGAGTGTGTCTTGTTTTGGGATGCATCTTGGCAGCTAAGGTCCTTGTAAAAAAGGCCCTGTGATAGGGGACCCTTTCCCAGGAGTGGTAATCAACTTGAGAGTGATGCTGCAGAAACAGTGTGCTACAAGGCCTGTGTTCTTGAGCTAGCATCCCCTTGTTGGGAGGCATTGGTGTGGGCATGTGTTAAGGGAGAAGGGAACCCTAAAGGTGGAAGGTGTTACCTGTATGTGACTTGAGTTTCCTATGGGGTGGCAGGAGGGTGTGATGGTGTTCAAATTGAAGTAAATTGCAGAGTTAGAGAAATAAGAAAAGGGAACGGAGAGAGAGAGCCTTGTGCAGGAGTGGTGCCCATGTGAAGGTGACACAAGAGGCAGGAGTGCGCAGTGGTGGCAACAGCTTGTAAAGTGTTGAGGCTGTAGAAAGAAAGGTGAGGAAAATCTCTGTAAGCAGTGGTACACAACTGTGCACAGCTTCCATGCACTGTAGAAGGTGCAGGGTTATGCAATGGCATTATAAATTAAGTGCTTCAAGTCAGGTGGGCATATAGTCTGGTGAAAAGGAACTTGTGGGCAAGCAGTGTCTTGCTGGACAGAAGCAGGTGCCTGATATGCAAATAGTTTGCTGTGGTGGTGTCAGGAGTGTCTAAACCCCTTTGGTCCTAAAGGATTCATGGTCTTTTTAAATAACGCTCCTGGGTAAGGGTGTAGTCTCCTCAGGGAGGGAAAGTGCCTGTGTGCAGTTTTGTAAGCTGTGAAGATGACATGAAAAGGAGAAGTGTGTGCTAACGATTACTTTTATTAACTTAACAACCTTGTCTTTGAGGGGAGTTTGCAGTCTAGGGAAAAGTGATGTCAAGGGGGGATGGGCGGAATCCTCAAGGATTGACAGAGGCTTGTGCAGTGTCACAGGTGGAAAGAGTCGAGTAAGGGGCTAACTTTTGGGCAGTTGCACACTTGTGAGCAGTTTCCAGTTGGTGTGGGACCAGTAGGAGTGCAGCTGCAGTAGTGTTCAGAGGCAGGGTCTCCTCTGTTGGAAGCAGAAAGTATTCATTGCAAGATGGTGGGAAAGCTTTCCACAGGAAAGGTGCACACTGGCATATGCCTTCCACATATTCCACCCTTCCTGAGATGGGGGGTAGGAGGGGGGAATAAATGGTCGTAGTGTGGAGTAGAGGGTATGATGGTGTGTTTCTAAGAGAAGTTCCTCAAGTTTGACAGGTGTTTGGATGAGCCTAATCTCCTAATTCAGGAACTGCTTCAGGGATGGGGAAAGCCTTCCCCTGGAATGGCAGATGCCTGTGTGCCTCCTGTGTGCTGTGAGGGTGATGGGGTAAACAAGAGCATGTGATTGCATTTGCAGGCTGAATGTCTCATGTTTGCAGAAGGGACCTGTTGCAGGGGTTGGAGCTTTAGCTGGGGTGGTAGGCAGAGAGGCTGGTGGGCTACTGCCATTTGTGAGAGTTGGCAGGAGTTTTGCTATGATGATGATTGTGAACTAAACAGTGTTTGTATGGGCTTGTATTGTAAAAGTGTCCACTGCAAGAAAGATTAGCCTCCCTGAGGAGGGGCAGATGCCTAGGTGAGGTTTACACGATCTGTGAGGGCAGCAGAGCTGGCAGGAATGTGCAGTGGTGATGGTGTTTACCTGCAAAGTGTCTTGTATGAGAAGCATTTGGGTGGGCTTGAAGTCTCTGGCAAAAGGATTTGGGGGTGGGGATGGAGAAAGGAGGCACAGAGTTGCCCAGAAGGAGCAGATGCTTTTGACGGTGGCAGCATGGGTCCATAGGTTAAGGGATTCAGGCAAGCTTTTCTCTTGTGAGAAGTGAGTTGTTGGGGGAAGGGCAGCCTTCTGTATGACTGGCACATCCATGTGTGCAGCTTCCATATGGTATGAAGGTGGTGAGGGTGGTAGGAGAGTGCAGTGATGCTATTCATGAGCTGAGTGCCTCATGTTTCGGTGGGCTTGTTCTCCAAGAGAGGACCTGTTATCTGGGGGGTCCTTACCCATGAGTTGACTTCCTTGTGTTTTGAGCAGCTTTCTAATCTTGTGAAAAGCAGTCCTTTGGAAGGCAGTACCTGTCCCTAAGTGGGGCAGAAGCCCTGAAGAATGGGGATATGTTGGAAGGAGCTTTGTCTAGGGGTGATAGGGGATTCTGAGGCAACATTTGCTGGGCAAGAGCTTGCTATGGTCATGGCATCACGAACAAAGTGAAGCCTGCTAGGGCAGGCTTGTAGCTATGCAAAAAAGGCATGTTCTGTGAGGTAAGGAGAAAGCCTTGTCCTGGAGTGACCACTGCCTTTGCACAATTTCCATTTGCTGTGTGGGCCTTGTAGGCAGTAGCAGTGTGATGAGTGCAGTGATTTATGTTTGAGAGGATTTCATCTTGAAAAAAGGCCATTCTACCAAGTGGGGATGGGTGGTGGGCGGACCCTGGCCTGTGAATGGCAGTTGCCTGCAACAATGCCATAAGCTGCAGGAGCGATGAACTTCCATGCATGACCTTCTTAGTTAACTATCCACCTCCCTTTCCCACATTTTAGGTTTATTTACAGGGAGAAGTGAAGCAAAAAACAACCTTAATCTGTGGATTTTTCCAGTGCTGCTTTTCTTAGCTACCTCTTAGATGCTTAAACGGAGGCAGCTTTCTCTGGAGTCTTCCACCCACTTGAGACACTCTTTAAAATAAGTTCACAGAAAACTGCTGAAGCCCACTTCAGACTTCAGCTTCTATTCTGACTATTCTCTTCTTACTCCCTACTTTAGAACACATGTTTTCAGGACTTTTACGCTTTCATTTGTCATTTCTCTTTCCCATCCTTCTCTACTTTATTATTGTCCAGCAGAGGCACAAGCTACACATTCCCCAGACAGCTCATATGCCCTCCCAGCACCTACCTGTTTGCAGTTACTTGAACTCACCAGAGATTTCTGTTCTCTTTTGTATTTATGCCACAATCCAGATGGAACCAGGAGGATGAGCTTGTCCAGTTAGGATTTTGCAAGCTGATTCTCTGAAGCTGCAAGTACTTGCGGTGCCTGGAAGGCTCTACTGGTATGCTACAGCCGGCTATTATTCCCAGTTTAGGAATCCCTGACTTTGATCTGTCTACTGCTGGTGGTCTTTTTAGAATTTGAACTGAGGTTAGTATGGGTTATAATTTAACTTGATTGGTATGAAACTACTTTCATTCCAAATATTGTCGGCTGCGCCAAGCACACTGTTATTCTTGGGGTATTCAGAGTCAGGGCAAAGGTGACTGATAATGTCCAAATTTTTGTTTGCTGTGGAAGGAGGTGGTGGGCAAAAGTTGAAAGGAAGAGAAGAAGGAAAATCTGACAAGTGAGTATGGTACTCTAACAACTCAATACTCTTTACTTGAGATGTAGGTTATAGGGTCATCCTTCTGAAAACCTACCAAGAGTAATAGCACTGGAGGAATTATTATAAAGTGTCTTCATGCTGAATGTTGAAATTCATAACTGTATAGATTTATTGGTTTTGAGAGAAACTGTGTATGCTGCTATAACAGTCCCCTTAAAGATTATATCGTTTTACGTTGTTATTTTTCATGGCTATTTAAAATTCTTTTAGATGTAATTACAAAAGCTTTCTGCAGCAATAGATAAGGATGGGATCTGTCACCTGTTGCACTCACTTACTTTTAAGTTTCAGTGTTCTTCTCTTAACAGCACTATTTTGAAGACTTCTCTCAGCTATGCTGTTACTCAGCTCTACTGGGTTTGTAGATCTAGTTTCTGAATTGCAGATACTGAGCCAGTTTATTGTGAATAGTTAACGTTATAATTTTACCATCTTGACTCAATTTTTCAGCTTCATTTTCTTTCTTTGGAAAACCTACTGTGGCTTCCGTATTTGACTCCCTCAATTCTTTGAAGCATGTCCTCAGGCATAACTCACAATATCATTTGAGAACAGTATTTTAAATTATTATCTAATTCACAGCAGGGTATATTATTCACAAAATATTTTCCAGAATGATTGTTGGCACAGAACAAAACAAGATTAAGTATTGTTCACAACGGGTTGCTTCAAAGTTGTTTTGATTTTTTTAAATTCTTGTGTCTTGTTTTCTAAGCCAAATGTGTGGTATAACCCCAGCCAGCATCGAAATGCACACACCTGCTCTCCCAAAAGGAACTGAACCATTTTGTCACCCATAAAATGAAACAGTTCTTAGGACTTGCTTCTGGATGTAATTTAATACCCTGAATCTCAGAGCAAATGTGTAAAATTCTGGCAGACTGAGATAACCTGTAATGTATAACTTTATGTGTGAGCAATTTGTTTCCATGAAACTCTTGTTGGGCAAGATTTGATCTGACATCAAGCCGTCTGAATGAAATTCTGAATGAAGTGTAGTTATCTGTGAGGATAGAAGTAGCAGGTGAAATATGACAATGCAGTAAATTCATGTTCATGTCTTTTGGATAGGAAAGTATTTCTGATTTTTTTTTCTGCATAACACTTAGTTTAGTAGATATTATTTTAGAAGGAAAAATTAAAGTGCCTTAAGAGTAGTGGAAAACAAAAAGTTTTTCATAAGCAGTAGTACTAAAATCTGGAATATTTCAAATAGTTTGGGCAATGGAAAAATATGAAAGCCTCGAGTACAGCAAAAAGGAAAGATCTTATTAGCTTTTAGCAGGCTTTATCTGTGCAGAGATGTTTGCTTGTACTCCCTGCATAACATTACACTTAGATAAATATAGTAATTTAATAGTCTGTGGGCCACATTGCAGGCTGCCAAGGTGGTTCACCTGGCCTGCATCCTGCTTTTGACCATCCAAGAATTTCTTGGCCTGACAAAGGAATGGGCCACAGTCCAAATCCATATTCTGATGGTAGCTGCTTATTTGAGATACTGTTGGCTTTCTCTTCCTGTCAAAGACCAAAAGGAAGTAGGGAAGAGTTTTGTGATCTGTGCAGTAAGTGTATTTCTTCTGAAAAGATTTACACCTACTGTACCTGCCTAGTAGTTTGTGTCATGATGGGAGACTGTGCTGGTTTAAAAGTAAACCGGCAGGAGAAATGAACCCAACCCAAGAGAAATTACAAGTCAGAGTCACAATTTACTAAAAAGATTACAATAAGTACAACGATACGGAGAAAAACTGGTTTTTTAACCTATAAAGACAGATGTATAACCCTGTGCCCTGGAACAAGGACAGAACGGTGTTTGTTAGGCCCTGTGCTGAGCACCACGTGGCCCCCCTGGGGGCAAAGTAAAAGGAAAGGAAATCTGATGGTCCAGATGATGGTTGCAGTCCTGTTGAAATAATGATTGCAGTCCTGTCAAGAGCGGTAGCCACACTCCTGTTGGACTTCTGGATCTCCTCCGGATCCAACAAGTCGTACCAGAAGTCCCAAAACCCCAAGATTATATATGCTCAGGTTCAGGTGGGGAGTTTCACAGTGGGTGATTTAACTCTGCCAGTCATGGGATATTTTTGGTATCTTTTATGGTCTAGGTCATTGCAGCTGCCTATTATGCCAGATCGGTACGGCCCATTAGCAAAGATGACCCCTCAGGCTGATGTGCTAATGCCTCCCCTGAGGGGAGTTATCACAGCTGTTATCACATTTATTAGCATGAAGACAAAGAAACACCCATCGCAGGGTTTCTTTAACACCCATCTTGTAGTCTGAGGTGTCAGGTGTGCCCTGGGCATCTGCTGCAAATGATCCATTATTAACAGTCCATCAGAAATGACAGAGACTGTGTAGAATACACAGTTTTGATATACCCATGTAGTGATAAACTGGTCCTGTAAGTAGCACGGAGACAAACTGAGATATATTATTCTGATCTCCACAACTGGCAAAATTAGCAGGAAGGCAGATGCTCTGATAGAACTCTTTTATTACATTGAAATTGTGTTCACAGTAAGGGAATGTACCAACACAAAATTCTTAGGGTGGAGAGAGAGTGGGGAATTTATGCACACCTGACAGTGGTGTAATCAACATTAAAAATTTTCTATTTAGACTAGAGTATTATTCTGAACCAGAGTTTTAATCTGCTTCTAATGCAACAGAAATCCATTTGAGTACCAGTGTCTGAATTGCACTATAAACTTGAAGCATTATTCTTAATTGGGATTACAGGAAGATAGATGCCAGGGAAAGACAGATGCTTAACGAAGATGAGAAGAAGCTTTAAGGCCAAGGAAGCTGCCAGTGACTTTCAACTAAGTCCAAGCGCCTAGCATGTTCTATTGGACATATCTAAAGGCTGAAGGCCAGACAGCAGGAGCACTAAACCACATGGGTGTTAGTGAAATTTACACTGGGTGATGTTGTTCATATACTGGAGTGACTGGAGAAACAGTACATCGAAAAACAAACTTAATGTGATACATTGTAGCAGCATTTTTTCTCATGGCATGGAGGTATCTAAAATATGAAGCTGGTGGGGTGTTTAGTGGGAATTTTCAGCAGAAAATGCTAATTAAAAAAAAAAGGAAGGGCTTTTCCAAAAAATTATATTCTTCAGGGAGTCTTTGAGTGTCAAGAAAGAAAGTCTGAGAGCCATGGCAGTACTACAGTCAGAAATAAAATAATGGCTGATAAGGATATTAATCTAATTTCAAGCTGTGTCCAGGGTTCTGGGATGTCCAGGATCATGTAATTTCTGCTGGAAATGTTTAGTAATTTGCTCAGAGAAGGATAGTTCCAGGACAAGACATGTGGAGAAGCCCTAGACAAGTGATGTGCATAGGATCATCCCCCTTTGTGGAAGGCACAGGTTGCTGTCCTAGGTGATGCAAAAAATTGAAGGAAGGCTCCTTCTCTCTCCATCTCTTCTGGTTTAGACCTCCTTTCTGCAAAAGACTGAAAGTCTGATTTATACTTGAGTCTAATGAGAAATTTTGGAATATGAAATACATAGACATGACCTTGAAAGTTAATGTGTGACAGTATCCCAAATTACTGTGAGGATTAGCATGAAAATTTACTTCTACTGAAATCCCTTGCAATATGGTTTTTAAGCAGGAATTTGCTAATTTTTCTAGACATGCTTTTCATATCCACCTGGCTTGTAATATTTTACTTGATAACGCATACTGAAGTGTTTGTCAGGCTTATTAGGATCTTGGTTGGTTAGTTTCAAACAAATACAAGTAAATATTTATAAACCTTCTTGCTGATAAAAAGGAAATGGTGAAATATGTGCAGCATAGTACTATAGCTGCCTTGTTGGTCATCAGTTCTTTCTGTGCTTGGAAGTGTGTGCATTTCTTGAACATGCTGTAACTCATCGCTATTCTATACTGGTGCAAATTCCTGAAAGTCAAGCAAGCATGCTTTTTAAACAGAATCCTTGGCAACAAGAAGAAAGAAAAAAAAATTCACAGGGCTTATTTTTCTAAAGACTGACAGAGGCTACAAGTAGAGAAGTGAATCAAGTAAGCTGGATAACGTCCAGAAAGCGAGATTAAGAAGAAAGGAAAGAATCTTAGGCTCAGGCAGCAGAACGATAGAGTAATTTTCTAGGACTTAATAGGGTGACACCAGTGAGCCTTTTAGTTCTGTCTGCCAGTGTATTTATTTCCTTTCTAACTTAAGTTCAGTTTGTTGTACTTTTAATGCTGTCCTCAGCAAAAGAATGAGTCACCTCTTTCAAATAGATCCATGTTCCAGAACAGTGCAAGTTTTTATACATTAACTGAACAGTTTTCAAAGTTGGGAGAATGCAACACAAACAAGTTCTTTAGAATATACTTGAACTGCTGTTGACCACTAAAGAGTTGCAGCCAGATTCTTTACTGATGCAAATGGGTATAACCTCCATTGATTCCAATAGGGTTGTGTTGAGCCTTTACGATACAATAACATACTGGGTAGGGAACTGTTACCACCCCATTTTCAGTTTATGTTGAAAAAGAATCTTGCAATATTTTCTCTTAAATGACTGTATAGCACTGCTTTCATCAGGCTTCAGATGCTGAACAAATGAAATTTTTTAAAATTTTCTTCTGCTCAGTAAGTATTGTCAGCCTGATCAGTACTGCCAGTCATTTGAAATGAAGTTCTTAATTTACTGAAGCATTCATGAAGTTTTTGATCACCAGAACCCTGAGGAAAGCTCTATTTCCCGTACTTTTATTCCCAGGTCCAGCATGCAGAGTCAGTAGTTCATATCAGCTCAGGAAAGATGGAGCAGGATATGTCCAGCTCGAGGACTGAAGAGAAAACAAGTGTTAGATTTCTTATGCCTGTGTTGGCTGCTTAGTGCTGTATGGTAGACTGGTCAGAGCTAAAAATAGTGTTGATAAGGAAGATACCATATTACTGTTGCTTATGAATGACTCACTTTATCACTGTCTTCAGAAGGAATAAAAGCATTTGGATGTCAGGAAAAGTTTATACTAAATGTGGTTGCTTCTATTGAAATATGACGTATTTAAAGTTCTGTAATTTTTTTGGCTTTGCCAATATACAGAATTTTATTCAGTTACATGATCCTACTTTTTCCATATGTGCATCATTTCAGCTATGTAATAAGCATATTCAGAGGAATATCAAAATAAAGGTGCCACTCGTTATTTTTTTGAATATATTTGCATTTTTTATTTCTGTTTTATTTTTATATACATAAAAGTAATAAAAATCTAAGAGACTTCTAATTCTATAACATTGATTTACATATATTAACTTCATAGTTTTACTATATATAGTATCATGTTTCCTATATTTTAGTTGAAAGTCAAATTGGTGAGAAAAATGTCAAGAAAAATGACAGCGGGGGAAATCTTGCTTCCTCACCTTTTTCTACTGCAAAAAAGCATTTACAGCAAGAAAATGGCAGTAGATGTTTTCTTTTACTGATGTGAACTTGTAAGTTCTTAAAAAATTTAATTTAATTTCTTTATTGATGACTTTGAAGAGTTCTACATGATGGACACTGTAAGACAAAGAACTTAATGAATTTGGGCATTTGTACTCAGAGCAATGTCCACTGATCAGAAGCTGTTCTAGGCAAAGTAATCTAGGATGAAATCTGATGAAAAGAATAGTCAACCAAAGCCCTCACTTCAGGATGTATTAACAGCTTTGGCTAGTTAAATTCAAGCACTATATAACTTATTCTCTCTTCTAGTTCTCATAGAGCTCTGCAGAGCAGACAATACCACGCTTTAGGTCACATTTCTAATTCTTACCTACTGCCAGACACCGAAAGGAGTATTTATTTCTCCACTCCAGGCTACCAGTACAATACAAATGGGTTACAGCAAAAAGTCAGGTTCCTTTGGAGCAAGTGTTAACTCCTGATTTCAAATGAACTCTACCTTGTTCCTGCTGGAATATGACCAACTACATTTAAAGTCTAAATTTGAATATACCCCTCTGCACTGATTCGAGTCTGCTACAGTATTGCATAGTCTACACTATCTCTGTTTAAATGCATGCTTGATGATGCTCAAATGTATCAATAAATGCATTGACATAGGCTGTTTCAGTTTCTTATTAGCACTGTGTAAAGATCTCTCGCTTTCTAACAATATTACCAGTGAATTTGGCTTTCAGTGTAAGTGGAACATTTAGTGCTTTCTTTTAATCAGATTCAGATGTGACCAAGTGAAACCCATTAAAAGGAAGCTAGGTTGGCCTGAGCTCTTCGAAATGGATGATGTAAAGTCTCATGGATTCTTTGTAGAACCATAAAATAGTTGAGGATGGAAGAAGGACCTATGAAGACTGCTTAGTCAAGCCTCTGCACAACGAAGGGTCACATAGAGCAAGCTGATATTAGCTGTGTCCCATCTGCTCTTGAATATCTCCAAGGATGGAGGCTTTACAACCTCTGAAACATGTCCCAGTGTTTCATCACCCTAAGTAAAACCTTTTTTGTTTAAACAATTTCCAGTATTTCTGTTTGTGTCCATTGCTTCATCCTTTCACTGGGTACTACTGAAAGGAGTCTGGCTCAGACTCTACATCCTCCCATTAGATACTACTTCAGGCTGAACAATCATAGTACTGTCAGTCTCTCATACAAAAACCACTCCAATGCTTTAATTGCTTTTACTGGTTTTGCTCTGGTATGTCTATATCTGTTTAGTACCCAGGGAACCCAGAATTGTACACAGTGGTCCAGATGTGCTCTCAGTAGTGCTTAATGTAGAGAAAGAACCACCTCCAGTGCCTGCTGGCTAATGCAACTCAAGATGTTGTCATGTTTTGCTGCACAGGTTGGGTTCAACTTGTTTTCCATGAAGATTTCCAGGTTTTCCCCTGTCATGCCACTTTCCATTTAAATGGACTCTGTGTGCTTGGGTACTGGGAGTTATTCCTCCTCAGGGGAAGCATTTTTGCACATTCCTTGGAATATCAGGATTAGCCTTCAAAAGTACTTCTATTGAAAGCCTGTGTTGTAGTTTGAGATTACATTAAGCTTCAATGGCAAAATGGTTTGGATTTGGGCAGAATTAAGAGAATCAGAAAACCAAATAATGACCTTGCCAACTCTAAATACTGCAACCTTAAATCAAAGCTTGTGGGTAAGTACAGATGTAACATCAGTTTCTGTGGACTTAGTCACTTTGTCCTAATTTTGCCCATATTTCCCTATTACTTCCTAGAAAATGCAGTTTTCATGCGAGAGCTGGTAGTTTTGTACAAAGTGCCTCTTCCAGAATTTATTTTCTAAAACTATTTGTGCAGTGCTGTAAGTGGGTGGCATTGGTGGTATGTACTGCTGGATTCTTGCCTTGACTCTGACAAAATCCATTCAAGCAATGATCTTTGACTACTTCTTTCCAAATCACATGATGGGCTTTTGGCTTCTGTAAAGGTTATGTTTGTTCAAAACCACCCTTAAAATTCCGTCCCCCAAACCCCAAATGTCCTCTTCAGGATATCTAAAATCAGCTTCTCACATTGAGTGTCTGCTACCAAACAGAGAAAGCTTGTAACAGCTAGAAATATACTGGCTGGGTATGCCTCAAGTATTCTTTCCTGTTATGGTTGACTGTAGAGGTTAGTTTCCCGTGTTATATACGTATGAAATTACGTAACTTTATGAAAAATTTCCTCAGACTTTTGTATCATCATGTTTCCTTTCCAAGCTGATAGTGAAATGTGTTTAGACTTTTTCCTTTGGAACAGCTTATTTTTTTCATGCAGCTGCTGGTCACAAGGTTAGGCTATGCTTCCAGTCTGAATTATTAGCCGGAATGTCACTGGCTGCATTTTTACTTGTGTACATGCATCTTTTACTAATGCTTGATACAGGGTAGCATAATAGTCATAAGTGAAAGCATTCTTTGCTGTATGTCATTGCAAGAGCATTTGTAGTATCAAAATGAAAGTTAAAGGGCTCAAAAGCCAGCTAGTTAAGCATGTTATGTTTGCCACAACATATGTATTTGTTGCACTGACAGATTTGCACAGAGGTCTTGAGTAGCTGGGGAAGACTTAATATGCCTTAATTGCTATCAAGAAATGAGATGAGATTGCTGTTTTTATCTAGAGTCCTAAATTCTTTTCAATGCATTACACATTGACAAAAGCATGATAAGTTTGGTTAAGCAGCTATTCCTGTGGAAAAACTCAATGATCAATAAAAAAATGCAGTCCAACAAAAATGTGTAAAACACTGTACAAGCTGGAAAGAATTTGATCATTATATGGCTCTGTCACTTGCAGGCAAACATGGTCTCAAGCTTCTGTGAAAGCATCTTTTTGAGACATTCTGCAGTAAAATACCAACAATGGTACCAAGAAAATTTAAATGTTCAAGCGGTGGTTTAGATGCAAAGTAAAAAGCTTTTGGATTTTTAACCAGTTAATGGGCTATATTGACTTAAGCTATAAGCCCATTTACAGCATAAGGCTTAATGATGATTTTCCAAAGAGGACTAACCTAAAGTTGCTACGCTTTTAAGTTAAGTGTATGTACCTCCACCCCTCTTGATGATCTGTGGTTGTAGAAGAGTTTTTTACAGCACAACAAGGTGGATATGAGAAGGGGTGATGACAGGGTTGTCTTTTAGCATGTCTCAGGGGCTCGCCAAAGACAGCTGAATGCATTCCCCACCACACTCGTGGGTAGTAGAAAGACTCACTGCTCCTGCTGCTTGGCAGGCCAGTGCAGTCAGGCAGCACTGAATGCCTTTTTTGATACACTCTGCATCATCCTGAACCTTCTTTCCATTAGGCATGCTCAGCTGCCCCTCAGCAAAGGAGCCTATCTTCTACTCTCTTTCCAAAGGATTCTGCTTCAGGCTGTATAAGGGATACAAACACAATGGCTCACACAAGAAGAAAAGTACTTCAAAAGCAAGACATCCTTATAAAATGTCAAACCCTGGAAGAAGATACATCTGTATGTGTACATTGCAGTAAAAAAAAAAAGAGTTATATCCAACTGTGCCTTTAGTGCCTAGCTCGTTTGCTTGTCTCTTTTACTGAACCTGAATAGCCACTGCATTGCATTGGCTGTCCCATTCAATATCATTTGACTTCATCTAAGTGAACGCTTCTGCCATAACTTTTGTGCACTCCTTAAACTAGCATTTGAAGTAATTTCAGAGGGAGTGATTTAAGTTGTTAGCTTAATGACTTCCCATGACTAAATTAATGAATTTATTATGCAGTGAAATAAGGAATATAATGTGAATACCAGAGTGTCACAGTCAAATTGTACATTTGCTCAGTTCCAGTTACAAGAGCAGGTTTTGTATCACAGTACTGAATAAAAACTGTGTGCTGGGGAACACCCAGGGCTGCCCTGCATTCAGTGCCGTGTCATCACTATTTCCTATTTCACAGCTATAAGTCTACCTTTTATCTTGCACATAAACATTTGGCTGGCTTTCATTACTTATGTTTATCACAGGCCTTATGATTTTGCATAACCTATATAAACAGAATCTCACTGTACACAGTAAGAAATTTCAAGTTAGGTTCCTGTTTCATGAATACCTATATTCATAAGCTACACGAGTATAACATTGATGCTTGTCACACACATTGCTTTCATGTTTCCAAAGACAAGTTTGGAAAGGTATGCATGAGAAACCTACTGCTGAGACCTGGGGTAGCAAGTTTCCCATAGCATTCCTAGAATAACAGAGGAAGAAATATGCAAATCACTTCAAACCCAGACACTTTGGACACAGCTTACAAATTAGTCTTTTTGGCATAAATCCTAGTTCAATAGCTTGATTATTCAACTGTAGTTTTGCACTCCTGCTACAAAAGGAAGGAATTTCAAGCACGTTGTTTGTGAGCTGCTTACAAGCCCTCCCCTATGAACCCTGGACCTTTTTCTTAACTGCAGCAAAGCAGGCTGAGAACATACCACAGAGCAGTATGCTGGAATAGTTTTAAATGTTAATGAATAATATGATCACTTTATTAGAGAACCCTTCTGTGATGTGTTTCCAGGCACTGCTCAGGAATGTATTTATGCACACAGTGCTTTATTTGCTTAAGAGAACAAATCATTTTTCTGATATCCTTTGAACTTTTTCCCCTTCTTTTCACCTTTTTAAAGTTTTTGATGTAAAACTTCTGTGAAACAGAGCAGGGTAACTGACAGAGAACAGCGTTCTAATGTCTACTATAAGTATTCTTAAAGAGTCATGATCTATTCTGTATCCAAATGATTAAAACAGATCCTGTTTATGCAACAGCATTAATCATTCCTTCAATTATGTCCCTGAACTGCTTTCAGAGCTCTGATATCTTATTTCTTCATCTCATATCATGTGTGACAGGAATGAAAAGTGGTTATAAAAAATAGTGGGCACTACTACCCATTTTATTTCATGGGATACATAAAACCACAATGCTACTTATATCTGGATTAAAAATCTGGATAATATTCTCACTCGAGAAGAGAATGCAACAACATTGATGGGAATCATTCAGGCATTTTTCTTTTAAACAGGTTGACAACTTGAAAAAGTGTGCTGTAAATTAAAACAGCTCATCCAAGCAGCTGTAAATTGCATGACTAGTACTTACTCAGCAAATGACTTCCTGTGGACCTCACTGACCTTGTCAATATTGTCAGGGGCATGGTTTCAGATGGAGAGAAATTGCTTTTGAATGGTTGCTCTGAGAATGTACAAATAAGCATCTCTGTAAAAGGAGGCATGAGATAATTTAAAAATACATGAGAAGTTTTAAAGCATAGGAAGAACATACAAAAATTTTCTGTGCAATTGGTGTTCCTGATCCACAGCTTTCTTGCTTGTCTCACTATTTTGTGTTTAAAGCTATAGCTTTAAGAATCATTCTTTTTTTAAAAAAAACAATCTCAGCTAGTTTGGAGGGAAGGTCATTCATTAGCTGTCATATTTATGTAAGAGCTTCCAGTTGTCAAATTAATAGGACTAACATGCAAAATAAGGCTTTCTTAGCCCAAAGTTTTACTCCTGATGTAAGGTCAATCTAAAGCCAAGTTCAGTTTTTCTGGGAATCCAAATCATGTGTGTTTCATGGTTGCAGTCAACAATACTGGTGAGATGTGCTGCTCTGCAGTAGATTCCTTTTTGTACTTGTTTACCTTAAAGTAAATAATGCCTATTGAAAAGACATTATTTCAAGGCATAACACTCATTTTAGCTTTAAAACCCTAGATTCTGTGAAATTATCCTTTTATTTTTTTTCCTGATAACTATTTGTAGCAAAAAATAGACAATGACAATAAGATTTGAACACATTTATTTTTAAGTTTGTAGATAGTTTGTCTGTCTCATTCATTTTTTTTAAATTCTTTTTTTGCAATTTACCTTTGATCTTGTCTTACAAGGTTGACAAGTTACAAGATTGTACTTTGAACTGTCTTCTTCTTGATAGAAGTGATTTTATTGGCACTTCAAAGGATTTGTTGTCTCTTACCTATTGTTTCCTGAGTATCTACTGTAATAGCCTTGGTAGCAGAAATGATTTGGAAGTTAAGCAGTGTGGCTCAAGGAAGCACCATTTGATTCAGATAGTTTTGCTATATGCTTAGGTACTCCAATGCTGTGACTTAGGTAAGCCAGTTCAATGCTGTTGCACACCTTGAAGTGTTCCTGGACTATAGAACTTGCAAGGACCATAGAATGTGCCCTCTGGATCTTTTGCGTATTTTTTGAAATTTCAAATTTGGATCTTTTAACAAGGACTAACACTGTGGTAATGTCCAGGTTGTCAGGTGCTACATAAATGCAGATACTGTCTGTGCTAAATTAAAACCTAATTTACACAATACCCAACTGCCTGTCACAGTCACTTCAATGGAACAAGAGAGGATGGAGAAAATAACAATACAATAATCTGCTTACAGAAGCTGTTAAGGCCTCAAATTTCATGGTCAGTTCACTTTTGATACAGGTGGGAAAAATTTCATAGGAGGAATTGATTCGGACAACTAAGGAGATTCTAGGCTGTTGATTCCTGAATGCATGCACAAATGCAGCTAATAATATGTAGTATATTCTATCTGCAGGTGCCTAAGTTTTCTCTAAAAATGAAAAACAAATTTCATCTCCACCTATAGGATAGGGAAAATGACAAAAGAGTAGTAAAATAGCCAGCCCAGCTTATACTGTAGGAGAACATCAAAGGATAGAATTCCTTATCATCTGCATACTATTTGCAATACAATTTGCTCTTACTGTCATCTGTAACCAAACTAATAACATGACTTCCTACTGACATTGTTTGGGACAAAAGTATTAAATAAAAATTATTCATCACTTCTACCTTCCATTCACGTCTTCTTAAATGCAGAAACCTGTATTGAAATTTAAGGGTAAAAAAGTTACACTACCTATACTGCCAATTGAAAACAACTTATTATTACCATGTATGAATAAATTTCATAGCTGGCTTTGATGAAAAATGTAAAGGCATAGACTCCAATACCAGTGTTCCTGCATTATGAACTTTCATATTTGGTGTTCAGACCTGCCTGCTTCTACAAATTAGCACAAGTATTCAGAAAGGAAAAACAGGTCAAAGGCATTTTAGTAAGGCATATATCCTCATGGCAGTAAGCAAAGTAGGCAGATAAAAGAGACACTTAGCTGAATCACAGAAAAAATTCTCAGATACTTCGTCTGTTGCCAAAGAAAAGCCTCTCAAGTGCTTGCAGCTTTCTGGTTTGGTTTTTGTTTGTTGGGTTGGTTTTTGGTGGTTTGTTTGTTTTTTTCATAATTGCAAATAATCAGCTGGCAGAAAATCATATGATAAATAGTTTGTGGGCATTCTTGAGGAAGGTTAAGGGTTGTATCTTAGGAAGAATAGCCATGTTTTTTAGGTATTTCAGCACTGTCATGATGACGCATCTCTGAATTTTGTGGGACTTAGTCTGTTATAAAGCTGTTAAAATGCAGTTCTGGCCATATGTTACTCCTTATGTTATTTGGATAAAATTGTGATAAATTCAGTAGCAGCAGGTGGCTTATGAGCAATGATTGCAAAATACATACCAAATTCTATAAGGCTGTGGTCTTGGCTTCTTTTTTTTTTTTTTTTCTGAATAAAATGAATTATTCCATGGTATTAAATGTTCAGTTATTAAGGATATGGCTGTGGATTTTCTTGTAATTCTAAATTTAGTTCAGCTAATTGAGTTGTCCCAGCCATATAGCCCTGATTCTGAACCAGTTGCAGGATCAGTCTTTAGGTTACAGGTTTCCTATAAGGACCTTTGGACTTCATGAGCTCCTCTATGAGTACATACCGATTTCTAAATAGAAACCAACTGGTTCATTTGTATTTTGCAGAAGGTTACTGCTGGCATCTAGTGGTGTTTGAGAGGACAAAAACCTGACAAATTTGACTGCTTCATGAGCAAGTGCAACTGCTAACCTGATACTTCAATGCTCACTTCTCAAAATCTAATAAAATGTGACATTTCCTGTCGTAAACAGCTTTCTTTGGGGGGTGGGGGGGGGCTTGGGGGGTGAGACAGGGGAGTGGGGGTATAGTACAAATAGCAACCCTATGCTTTTCAAATGATTTTACTGTCATACAGAAAAGGTGATCTAATGCATTTCTTCTAATTTTCTTATAATTAAAGTACCTAAAATATAATATTTCTCATAGTTCTGTTATTAGTTCAATTGTTAAACAATGCAGTGCAAAAACATTTAAAAAGTATTCTGGATCCATTATTTTTTTATCAATCTATTTGTATTTCAACTATTAGCCATAATGAAGCAGTGACTGATAGTTTCAAGCCTCAAAATCTCAAGGAATTTCAATGAACCTATTCAGTATTTACTTATGTATTTAGCCATGTAGTACTATATAGGATCAAATCTGCTGTCTTCCCTGCCTCCTATGGTTTCTCCAAATGAAAAGTTTGTTTTTTGTTTCAGTGCTTTTAGCTGAAGGTTTGTTTTTTTCCCAGTACTGTTAACACAAGGAATTCAAAACAGAAAAGATGCATAGTATCCACTGTCTGTTTACAAAGTACCATAAGGAAGATCACTTCCAAAGCAGATTCTTACAAGCTGTAGTAATTGCAATTCTACAGTTTGGGGGATACAAATAACTGTTTCAAGACACTTTAGCTGTATACACATACAACTGTTTCAATTATAGGTACAGATATTAGGTATATAGATTAAAGATGCTGAACCTCAATTGAAGGGAAATTAATTTGATTGATGGTCATGTTTATGTAGATAGATGATTGTCATTTTACAAAGTATTTCTCAGAGTTATCAGGAGCAGCCCAGTATGAAAAACATCATACAACACCTAACTTGTGTGGTGGAATTAAAAGGAAAAGTCAAGGTGAAGTCATTTTTAGGGAACCTAGCATATGAATTAGACATTATGCTTGACATAGCCATGCATGCTGAGCTGAAGTAGATTATTTAGATACACTGAAACTTCATTTCTTACCAAAATTCATGGATGTCCAAATAGTTGGAGCTATTAGCTAAACAGATGCATATGATGGCAGAATTATAATTGTGGACTTAATCTTTGGCAATTAATAAAAAATTCCTGACTGGTTTTGTTTATTCGATTGGTCATTATTAAGGCAAAGATGCCATTCTTTGCCCTGTACATGTTATAGACAGTCCCATAACAAATTTTCTTATTGCAGGATGCTACCATTGTCAATGTTCTCACTCCTGTACTTTTCCTGTGTAATATTCTGTTTGCTTTTCGATTTTTACTGCAGCTTTTAGGTTCATTACATTGTGGGTAATGTTTTGTGGTCTAGGATAGTGGTCTGTGCTGATGTTCTGTGGATCCTCCTGATCTACAATGTTTTTGAACAGTTTGTAAAAGCAGGAAGCAGGTTTCAATGACATGGACTGTCACTTCCAGGTTTTATTTGGCAAGATTCTCTGCAGAATGTAAAATCAGCTCTTGTAGAATCATTCTAGCTCTCAATATCTTTTTTAATTAACAATGATCAGCAATTGGATGCACAACACAAAGTTTCAAATGGATATTAACAACTCATTAGACAGATCTCTGTGGTGACCTTCATTGTCATCTTGCATATTTCCTAGCAGTGAATGGTAAATCCTTACTTCTGGTAAATTAGGTCAGAATCCACCCAGTGGAACCTGCTAGGGAGCAAAATGTCAGTCTTAGATGGAATTTTATTATATGCTCTCTTCTGATTCCTGATCCTTATGATTCCTAAGTTTCTGTCTGCCTGGGGTGAAGTCTCATTACTGCAGCAGGGACCCATATTTTAAGTGTATAATTTCTATATCTCATTTTCCATTCTTTCATAGATGCACGACACACTGGAAGATTTCTTTTTGCCTTCACTGCCCATTTATATTATCATCAAATACCCCCTAATATTTGAGAAAATGGAAACCCAACAGATAATCAGTTTCCAATGTTACAGACATGCTGTTTTAGTTGTGCTAAACAGAGTGGTGACTCATACTTCCTTAACACTGTTCTTCAGTTTTAACTTTCCCTAATGCAAATTAGTCTGAATGTTATGCTGTTATTCTGTTAAATTCCCCACTGGATCAAAATTATAGCCAAGTTACTGAGGCATGAGGTAATTAAATTCCCTTATCAGTATTGGCTAATGGAGAACAACACAGCCATTACCATGCATGGGACCATATTTATATGCAAATGCCTATCTGTATTTGCAAACAAATATTTCCAAATTTATTTTGTATGCTCAAAGCAGTAAGCTGTAGGCAAAAAGAAACTGATCCCAGTTAATGCATTTTGTGCAATATAGAAAAAAATTGTAATAGTCTCTAATTTCTAGACATTGAATCAGGCCTGGTGCTTTATATTTTGGTTTTAAAATGTTTTCTTGGACTTCAGCTTTTGTAGATACATTGCTGTCCAAAACAGTCATATTTTCAATACATAAAACTTGTCTTGCAAATTCAATGGAATTGTAAATGTGTATCATCTGTTAAACCTAGTATTTTTTTAGCCAGTTACAATAAGACATACTTCTCTATTTTTTGTTCCTTTGTTCTGGCTAGGAAAAGGAATTGAAAGATATTGTTCCATGCTTTATTTATAGATAAAAGCTTTCACAATCTTAATCTTAGAAAAGCAACAGATGCTTAAACTCTGCAGATGAATTTAGTAATAATTTAATGCACAAGTGTTGGGATTCTGTCCTCGGATTTTAATCTAACAAGATTACAGTCAAAGCCTGTTAGTTTTTCTAGCAGTTATGATTGACGTTTCTTTTTTTTCTTCTCTGTGAACGATTTCCTAACTTTTTCTGTTCCTCTTGCAAAGAATGGGCTACAATGGTGCTGTTGACAATGGACCTAAAAGAGCTGTTGATTGGATTCAAATAGCTGTTGTGTTCACTTTGATTCAGAATGAAAAATTTTAATTTTAAACACCTGTAGAAGTTTTATTTTAAGAACATTGAATCATGTTACTTCATCGTATACATTTATTCAGTTCATCATTTTGTCTTATATTTGTTACATTGAAAACATACAGGTCCCGTTTCCCATTACTAAAATAAATTACTTCTAGATATCAAAATTTAATTAGAAAGTTGAAATGATTTGGTATTTCTTATTTGAAAACTTTGTCCAAATATTTGTTCTCTTAAGGACCGTTACAATTGCTTTGACTATCCTGCTCAACAAACCAAAAACTATAACTAAAAACATATTTTGCTGTTTTCAGTAGCTAATCTAAGACAAATTTAAAAAAATCTTGTTGGGAGCGATGTGCAACTACCCTTGAATCCTTCACAATAATACAAAGCATTGCCAAAAATTACACACAATTAATAGAACATACAGAAGCAAGATCATCTATCTGAAGTCCACTAGCACCATGTAAACAGTGATATTTCCGTAAGGCTCACAAGGAATATTCACTACTTTTAAAAGCATGTTCATGATTTGACTGCTAGCTTGTAAATGAAATCAGATGCAGCAATTTATATATATGGCTGCTGTGATACACCCTAGAAACTTTTTAATACCTGGCAGTTGATAATCTCTCCTTTCATACCACTGAAGTTAGATAGGGTTGAAAATATATTTATTTTGGTGAGGAAAAAAATAACCTAAAGAATAACTTATTGCTACTGTATCCATATTTTTATGACAGACAATAGAAAATAGGTGTGGACAAGACATGTACTGGGGCCATTGCGAAAAAGTAATTTTGGATTTGAAGTTAGCTGTCAGCAGAGCCAAATATTTCTTTGGGGTAGGGAAGTAAAAAGGGTGGTTTATCTCAGTGTGTTTGCATATTTATTCACTATTGTGCATCTTACCTGATGTGAGCTCCAAGTGAATCTGAGCATTTAGGGCTTTGAGGCCACAGTGACTACTCAGGAAAAAAAATCTATGGAAAAAGATACTGAGTATAACTGAATAGATATTTTAGTAAATGGAAAGATAAAATGCAGCAGTGGCTCTTTTAAATACAGCTTATTTTCAGAAGCTAGAGGTTACACTGCCATCAAAGGCATAGCCTTTGGTGGGAAAATATTCCTAAAAGTGGTAGGCTTGTCCTAGTGTTTGTTACCTGTGTTGCAAGCATGAATGTAAATCAAATGATGGAATTTCTTCTTTATTATTAAAATTTGCTGCATTCACAGTGAAACCATTTAGCGTGGGAGCCACTGTATATGATCTGCACAAGGATATAGATTTCCTTTTGGAAATATATCATAAAACCATAAATGAAAATTTGCCAAAAAAAGGGGAACATCAAAAAAAGGAAGGGATTCTGAAACCAGACAATTAAATTCTGCGGGGAGATGCTGTTAAATAGAAACTACTGCACATCAAAAATCTTTAATATGCATGCTTAATTGAGAAAGCTGGAAAAGAACAAGATTTTAAGAAGACTGTCACCTTTTGGGGAGGGTTCTTAGAGGTAGAAAAATATTTCCACAATACAAGGGTATCCAACTCCTAAATCCCAACTTCTTTACAACGTCAGTATGAAAAAAAGCTAAAACATTTAATAGGAAAAAAATATACATAAGTCCAGTGCTGCAAACATGAAACATCGAGATACCTCTTTTAAAAAATGTTGGCATAATGGAGTGAAATGTTTTGACCTTCTAACCCTGTCTAAAAGGTTAACTTAAAAGTGACTGACTTCTCATTTCTCTGGCTCCATGGTTCTCTCTTTGGGATTAGAATTCTCTGGATGGAAAGTAAAGGCACTGACATAGTACGTGTACTGGTAGTGATGCATCCTCGCTGGAGCAGTGGAACATGCAGAGAAAAGGGTTGCAAAGGCTGCCTTTGTTACTGTCACAAAAAAGAGAGGAGAGGTTGTTTTGAACAGGAATCCATCCTAGAGCTGAAATCTTAGTTCTCTAACTTGCATCCTGGGTAGGCTAAGTAAAGCAACCTAATTGTACTGAAATGAGCTCTCATAAATGCTCTTATTGGGCCAGAATTTTTCAGATGTGATCTGTTCTGCTCTGATAATGTGACTTATTCTGCAGGTGCAGTTGATCTTTACAGTCAGTGCAACACATCAGAAAACTGTACACCATGGTGTCAAAGCTGATGAGCAAATGTTGTAGTTTATCTGTGCATGTTTGCTGGCATTTTGCATGTTATCTTCAGGTAACAAACACTTAGCCAGAGCCACTGCTCATGGCTGGCTACTAGGTAGCTTAAATCCAAAACAATGTCTGGAGTTCTCAGCTACCTGCTCAGGTCATGTTCGCAGCTTTTATTCACAAACATTTTTTTAACTCCACAAAAGGAATATAAAAGAAGTGCATGGAAACAAATTCTCCTGTCCTTGAGGTTTGGGAGAATGCTAACGAACACAGTCTGCCTGCCGGTCCTCAGGTACCCTTTTCCACATTTGTGTCAACTCTGAGCCTGATCTCCTGTTGGGCTTTCTGGACAGTCTGGACCCAGAGATGTTTCTCAGATGTGCTGATTCAGAATCAACCTGCCTGGAAAAGCTGGAGAAAGAGATCTTTGGAGAAACAAATTCCATATCGACCTCCATCTCTCCTCCTTTGGGGTCCCCATCAGCTAAGCTGGAGGCCATTGATGAATTGATAAGGTTTGATCATGTATATACAAAGCCCCTAATACTGGAGATTCCTGTTGAAGCAAGCAACCAAACCAATATGCTAGTGAAAATTGAGAAAGAATCTCTCTTGTCATCTGAAGACGAGGCTATCCCTGAGGTCCCAGTGTCTGTGAAGGAGGAACCTGTAGACAGCTTCATGCCTGAACTGGGCATTTCTCATTTGCTTTCTTCTCATCGTAGCCTTGAAGCCTCAAACTACTTGTTGGATGCCTGTAATGACTCTGGGTATGAAGGATCCCTGTCGCCCTTCAGTGACATGTTCTCTCCACTTGGCACTGACCATGTGTGGGAGAATAGCTTTGCTAGTGAACTCTTTTCCCAGCTGATCAGTGTTTAACTTGGTAGTGTTAACTCCCCTTGGGTAACTGTCCTGGCAGATATCAGCATATGCCCCTTTGTGATGTGTGTATGGGGAAAATCAAGTGTATTCAGAAAAGTGTTGCTCTCTTCTACCCACGCTATTAGATGGAGTAATGGTATGAAAAAACACAGGGTGTCATGCCCTGCCCCCCCCATCAGTGTTGGCTTATGAGGGAGGAAACTTTGTTTCTCAATAACTTGCTTATTCTATATGAACCAGAAAATGTTAATTTTGCTTTACATTTAAAATTTTAACACCAAAAACTCAGTGGGATAGTCATGTATAGACAACTGGAGTAAAACTTTAATAGTCTCTACATCTTACAGCTTTACTATGTAAATGTTTGTTCTCCATTTGCTATGTAGAGGTGCTTTCTCCATTTAATATTTAACTGTATTGGTGCAATTAAAATGCAGTGCAGCTCACTGACCCTTTTTTGCTTTAGATCTCAGTGGGGAGGGGGGAGTATCTGGGCCTTCCAGAACTTAAGTTTAGGTCCCTCAGTGTCTCATCCTACCAAAAGGCACTGATAAGTAGCACTTGCACAGTGTCTGTAGCTGGATGCTGTAGCAGCTTCTTCTCAATGTGGTAGAGGGGTTTGTGTGAGGGCCAGAGCTGCGAGAGCAAAACCTTCAGCCTCAATAAGGAAAGTGGGTGGCAGGAGCTTGAAGTCTGACTAAAGTCACGGTGGTGTCACCCTGGTGTGGCCAGTAATGCCAACCAAAGTGCTCAGTCGGAGGGGAGGTGGGGGCAAGACAGACATGGGGTGAAAAAGGTGCAGATTCTGTGTTAGCGCGGGATATTCTGAAGCATCAAATGAACTTCACAGAGAGAATTTAAAATATCACAGCAGGGCTATCTGTTGCCCACATCCATTTATTCCAACACCACAATATTAAAAACACTTGAAGAGACAGAAGAAACTGAAATTTTATACTGAGAGAGCTGTTGCAGGTGTTTGCACAGCTGCTCTTGGTTTCAGTGCTATTTCATGTTTTGCATCCAATTTTGACAAAAATAACTTGGGGTGGGGAGGGAAGGAAACGGGGGATGGAATGGGAGGGCTTTGGTCACTAACATTCAAGGAGATAGGACTGCTTTGGATTACGAGCTTCTTGTAATAAAGCATTCCATCTGAATAGTGGACAGAAATAGAGACTACAGCTATGCAGTGTAACAAATTTAGATTAAATACGCAAGTAATCAGAGAATAGGTTGCTTTACTTTCAATCTGGCAAATAGGGATGACTGCAACAGGACCCTTAGTATCAAATAAATTGTTGTGAGTCCAAAAAGCAAACAGAAGTGAGGATTTGATCTGTGCTTTTGCATTACTTTTGTTAGCATTATTGGGACTTCATATGACATTAAATTAATTTCTTAACTAGTGCAACAGATGAGTAAACACAGTAATTGATGGAACTGTCTCTGTTCAGTGCCACAGTACCTGTAGGCAATGTGTGTGTTGCTGTGAATTTGACATTTGGGACTGAGTCACTGTAGGCACAGCCCATTCCTGTACGAGGTTCCTGCTTATTTTTGTGTCTTCAGGAGCTGATCCCAACTGTAGGGTCAAGTGGAAGTTTTAGTGACATGCACATTCTTCTCTATCTCAGGTTATCAATGATGTTTCACTTGTGATGGTTTAGCATTAGAGTTGCATTTTCTGTGCACCTTAAAAAAAGCTACAGTGATTAAACTGTAATAATGCAGCAAGAAATGGTGTCCCAGCAAAATGGCTTCATTGAGCATTCAAGAACCTGCCTGGAAAACCTTAATATCCACTTATGTGTATTTGCAAAGAACATGTCTCCAGCCTTTATGTTTAAAGGTGTAGAAATTCTGTCATTAAGAACTTTGAGGGGAACAAGAAGGCCAAAACTGAAGGAGTAAGAAAGAAGTAGCATAGGGCTCAAAGACACGTTACCACCTGATACCTCCACAATCGTAGGTACTTTGACAGCAATGCTTATGCAGTTGCTTTTGGTTTTTTTTTCATGCTAGCTCAGATTAAGATACAGCAACATTAACTGCCAGGATAAGGAAGAGTGGAGACAAAAAGTTAATGTGAACTATTTTGGCAAACTGCTTAAGAGAGAAACTTGTGCTCATTGCATCATGTTTCATGAGGAAAATGTAACCTTTGCTTGCAATGAATAAGGGTGTTTACGTTTCTTACATTCAGCTTTTGATACACCATTACAAAGGCAGGGCCTGGTATCATACACACACTTCACAGTGACTAGATCTAAGAACTCAGCAAGAGTAATTCGGCTTAAACTGAAGACCAAAGTAGGGTCGCCTTTCACAAAATTATAGAGGCAAAGAAAAACAGTTTTCTTTAACAAAAACACCTGAAACACCTGGAAAAGCTGTCTAGGCAGGAAATGGCTGAAGGTAATTTGTTAAGCTGAGGACAAAAGTTGGTGAAAGCACCGAGACCTGCTACCTCCATGTCTGACAGACATTGAAGTCCAACAGCTGTATGTGAATGGCACACTGAAAGAAATATGAATACATGCAAGACATGGCCATCTTAAGCAAAAAATCCCGTACCAATTATCAGCCTTGCCTATGCTTAAACCTTCAGCAAGAAAAACCACCAGCAAACCCAGCTTTGTAAAGGACTGCTTCAGACAACATTGAGAATGAAACAAATGATACCTCTGCTGCATATGACTCTCCTTTGTTCTTAAGCCAGCCAAACTGCAGTTCTCAGCTCCTAGGCAAGGTTCTCCTGAGTAATTATTCTGAGTCAGTGGTTTAAGAAAGATCGGGGCTCACAACTTTGAGATTTTAAATTGCTTTGATTCATTCAAGTAGTTGGTGGTGGTTTGAACCAGCATACTGAGTAAAGTGTAGTTTGATAGCTGCACGCATAAGCTTTTTTGGGTACCCTGTAAACTTATTTCAACTTACAAGCCTCCCCTAGAGCAGCCAAGCGTTTTGAAGCCAAGGCTGCGCCCACAGCAGGGGCAGGGAGCAGTGGGGGCACAGATTCCCTTTTCTCCTCTGTCACTGCAGCAGCTGCCTGTTGTCACTGACACAGAGCACCGTGATCCTCAGAACCATCCGTGGGCATTAGGCAAAAGGAACGGGATGTGTGGTATGGAGCAGAAAGCTGCTGCCTTCTACTGGAGGAGTAACTCCCCTGCAGCATGTCCTATTTCTGCAGGCAGGGAAAGCATGTCTGTCCTGTGGCTAAAACCACCTCCGGGTGGAGAGTAATCAGACATTGGAATGGGCTGCCCAGGGAGGTGGTGAATTCACTGTCCCTGGAGGGTTTTAAGATGAGACTGGATGTGGCATTTAGTGCCATGATCTAATAACCATGGCGGTGTTGGATCAAGGGCTGACCTTGATGATCTCAGAGGTCTTTTCCAACCCAGTTGATTCCATGATTCTATGACTCTATCAAGGTTTAACTGTGAAATGGGAATGAAAGAGGCTTTAGAGCCTTTCAGCTCCAAAGGAACTTGGTTCCGGTCTCAGTTTGTGTCTTAACTCCAAGAAAAAATACTAATTTATATTCAGCAGTTGCTGAAAGAATTCAGAGAACAGAAGCTGGAAGTAAGGGCCCTAACCTGTTTGTTACCCAGCCTACCTCCTGGGCAAATCTCTCAATAGTCCCAGATTTAATGTGATATAGGGTAGAAACCAGCACAAGCTCCCTCCCTCCCCAGAGCTCCTGATGGGTAAGCAGTTAACACATTGCTGCAGGCTGTCATTTCAAACACTTTCAGTGAATAAATAGATCCCAATTTATTCTTTCCTGTGTTAGTCTGCAGCTACCCAGTCTTCACTCAAGAGGGGACAGCACAACTACTTAAATATGTAAGGCAAATTGAGGTGTTGGTGTGTCCTAAGTACAGCTGGATGAGCCCTGCAGAGGATTCATCAGTGCCAATGCAGCCAAAGCAGTAGCACTTCTTGTCACATCCAGAGGCTTATACCGAGGAAATCCTCTCCAGGAAAACTGATGGACAGGCCTTTGGGAAAGCAGGAACACAGGAATTCATAAACAGTATGAAAAGGACAGTATGAAAAGCTGTAACTGAAACTTTTACTTAGACTTTTAAAAACATTTTTTTAAGATAAAAAATATTTTATTATCTCTCTTAAAAACGAAATATATTACTCTCTCACATAAACAAATTTTCTTTTAAAAAGGAATATTTTACATGGCTCTGTAGGTATCATTGGTGATTTGTTTCTCCATTAAAAAAGTAATATTCCTCTGTCAGTAGTCTGTTGTTCAGGGTATCTGCTTTCGGGGTATGCCCACGAGGATTTTCAGAGACACTGGAAACAGCTAGGAATAAATTGTAATGGAGTTTTAAGCAGGATTGTGTGATGCTGCTGGTGCTCATCTGTGACACGTCTGTGCGCTTAAATCGGTTTCTGTCAGCCATCACAAGTGGCAGCGCAACTCTGAGCCACCTCCACCTTTGGCACCTCCGAAACCTTTCAGACCCGGGCAGCTGGGTGCAGCGGGGGGGGGCAGGGGCTGCGGGGCTCCGGGGCTCCGGGGCCGTCCGTCCCGCGGCTGTCGGGGCCACCGCCCCTTCCCCGCCCCGGAGCCGGCCCGGCCGCTCGTCCCGCTTCCCACGCCGCGCCTGGCCCTAATTTCGGTTTCACTTCTTCCGGCTTTGGGCAAAGTGTTTCCTCATGGTTTTCGTGGGCTCAGGAACTCGTGCAGTGGCAGGATGCCTCTAAAGGGGACTAAAGGGGATAAAGCCCCAGGTGAGTGGGTAAAATTCTTTACTTCATAGTAATAAATATGGATATCGAGGTGCAAAGGCAAAGTGCTGCTCAGGATCTTGGATGATTTCTTTGATCTTGGATTTCTCTTAACTTTCAAGCCAAGTCGGTGCCACTGAGTGTGCTTAGGTGCTTGTGCCCAGATATGGGTCCCCAACTAGCAGAACATATTTTTGTGTTTTTAAAGAAAAAGCAATATAGGTGCAGTGGGAAAGTCCCTCCCTGGGAGATGCTGAATGCTTTCTTGCTAAATTCTCCAGTTTTTAAAGTTCTTGCTCATAATGTTAAAACTGTAGTTCTTTCTTTTGCCCATCTGTAAAAGTGTCCTTTAAGTCTGATAATGGGTGTGTGCTTTCTTCATTAGACCCCCTGTTAAAGCTAAAACACGTAAAACTGACTCCAGATTTCCTGCAAGAAAAAACCAGAAAAAGGCAGCCCATCGGGCCTTGCTGGAAGTCAGCCAAGGAATTCCCTTTGTGACTGTGCAGTACATTTCTTGTGCCTTTCAGACTTGGAGAGGAGCTGGCAACAACTGCTGCAAAGCCTGGCAGCTATCTGATCACCCTAAAATAAACCCTGAGACGGATGCAGACTAGGATGCAAGCTTCTGTCACAGGCAAGCTTCCCTTTTGTTTTCCTTAGCGTTTCCAACAGCTAGGGTGCAGAGGAATGAGGTAGGACAAGTGGGCCTTTATTTTCCTCAGCTATAGGGACACGGGTGCCGTGTCTGGCAGCAGCTGTGGCCAAGCTGCCTGCAGGACCAACAGATTCAGTTACTTGCTGTCCCCATCCCTTCCCTGTTTGCCAGTGGTGAGCGAATGGAGAGCCAGGCTGTGTGAGCTGCAGGACATGGATCAGGCTGACATGCAGTAAGCAGCAGGGAATTGTTTTTCATTAAGGTTTATTTTAAGTCATCTTTTGCAGTCCTTTCTGTAAGCCTTTGCAATGCTTTAGGTCTGTCTATCCCTCGCTTGTATCCTCACTCCCATTGGATTTTACTAATGTCTATCCTTAGATGGTTGGGTTGCTCCCACACTGGCACTCACAAGGTTCCCCTCTGGCCACTATAATGTGACTTTTGGTCATTGGAGCAGTCCTAAAGTGTGCCCTCTGAAAAGGCAGGTTAGCCATGGAGCCAAACTCTGCTGGGGTCTGACCTTCTAAACTTCTGCCTGGCTGCAGATTGCAGGGTCAGTTCTTTAGAGTGTCTTGTTATTCTAGTGGAAACTTGTCTCTTTAGAAAACATCAGTTCTGAAGGATTCTTCTTTTTCTGTACAAATGTGCTGGTTTAATTTCTTGTCTCATTTCTTGCTTTATTGTTTGCTATTGTGCAATACTCTAAGGTGCTGAAAGCTTGATCATGTTAATTAAACACAGGTTCCAAGAAAAAGAAAAGGGGAACTGTAGAACTAAGAAAGCTCGTATTCCTGTGAGTTAGTCTTTTGAGAAGCTCTTCCTGTTAAGTCTAGGAAGGTTAAATTACCAACTATAGACTGTTTTGTACTAGGGCACTAATACCATTCTCTAGCTGAGAATTTAACTCACTGGTAAATTGAGGTTGGCAGGTAGGTTCCAAATTTATTGGCAGAAGGCAATACAGATATGTGTGTATTGAGATTGTGGAGACACTTATAGCTTCAGGGTTGAAAGTATAAGCTTTCTGTTTTTTAAAAAAAGAAAAAAATGAAGAAAGGAACCTCAGCTTACTGTTCCCTGCTAAAGCATGGAAAAAACATTCTGGCAAGCACTCACAAAGTATTTGTTCTCCCTCTACTAAAGATTAATTCTGTAGAGAATAATATGGAAGGTACAGAGAACTCTTGATTAGCAGAAAGGCTATTAGTCAAGCTCTATGACTGAGCAGGCTGGTCAAACCCTTCTGAGTTCTTACAGCTTTATTCTGGTCAGAATTTATGTGGAATTAATTTTCTTCCTTATCCAGTAAAGCTGTACTACAAGATCATGAGCTGAATTTAAATCTAATGGATACTATATGAAAATGAACAAAATGTGAAAAAGCCTGAGATTCATTAGAAATGTAATGACTAAACAGGTAGAGCCATAGAATGGAAAGAGGTTGATACTGTTATGGAAATGTTCAAATGGTTTGGGGTGGGGTATATAAATTCTTAAATGTATAAGTTTCCCTGGAAGTATTTGGATAAATGTATTGAATCTATGAGCAGTGCCTACACTTTGGCTCTTCTCCATTTCTCTGATTAGGTTGGTACAGATTTATTTTGTCTACTCTTACTTTCTCATACACTTTTCTATAGCTTGGTATTCCCTCCTTTGCTATGAGATGGAAAGATGGTTAGAATTTTGTGACTAGCTTGTAAAATAAAAACTGACAAGAACTGTAAAATGAAGTGGTATATTATGTATTCTTACTGCATATAACTATAAATATTTTATGTGTAGATAAGCTCAGAGCTCAGTGATGAACATTAAGGGGCCTGTGTACAATTTATTATATTTATTGCATTTTATGCATGTTAAAGCAATGCAAGATTAATCAGAAAAGGGAAAATGGTTGGAAATTTGCATTGATAGTAAATAAAGTTGGTAGCTTTTTGAACATACCTATTTTTATGTTAGACAATATTATTGCTTTTAAATAAAACTCTTTATTTAGAGAGATGATTAGACATAACTCTTCTGCAGAAATGAATGCTACTTTATGGGTTAAAAACACTGAGTGTTTTCTCAGTATAAAACATACTTTTTGAGCCTGGCTGGCGTAGCCTTCAGTTTAAGATGCAAGTTGAGTCAAAATGATTGTAATTTGCACTGTGTTCATTTTGCCTTTGCAGATAAAATAATGGGAAGTGCTGTTCTTTGGTGGAGCGGCTTATCTGTCAGAGTCTTGTTTGTCTGCTGGCTGTGTGCATCAGTTGGAAAGCAATGTCACATCCAAAATGAAATGGCTGACTGCAGTCACCTAAAGCTGACTCAAATTCCCTTGGATCTTCCAAACAATATAACAAGTTTGGACATTTCTCATAATCAGCTAAGACAGCTAGGTCCTGCAAATCTGACCAAGTACAGCCAACTGGTTTACCTGAATGCAGGCTACAACAGCATCTCTAAACTGCAACCAGAATTGTGCCGAAATGTGCCCCTGTTGCAGATTCTGAAGTTAGAACATAATGAATTGTCTAAGCTCCCTGACAGAGTCTTTGCTTCCTGCACCAACCTGACTGAACTCAACCTAGGATACAACAGACTAAATATAAAAAATGATCCTTTCAAAACCCTGGAGGTAAGCTTTAGAAATGCACATTTTGATGTAAATAAAGTATAAATAGGGAAATTACTGTATTTTCCAGTGTGTGTTCATAACAGCTGCCTTTGCATCTAAAAATACCCAACATATAATCCACAGTTTTTCTAAAGAAGAGGCCTAGAGGCTTTTTCTTTTAAAGCACACTGGAGTTTCAGCCATCCTTATGAATCAATGCTCTCCATTCCTTTTTCCCTGTTGCATCCCTTTGAGGCACCTCTCCATACAGGATATGTGCTGAGAGAACAGCAGCAGCAGCTGATGTACCGGGCAAAGTGGATGGTGTGGAATCTGAGTTGCCTGGGGTCTAAAAGTGGTAGCTGGCCTAAGTTCTTAAGGTTGAGGTGTAATTATTCAGACTTTGAAGGCCAGTGCTTAGGTTGAAGGTAGTGTCTCTTAGGACTTTAGAGTAAAAGGGGTTTTATTCTACCTTTGTTTTTCCTGATAGTTTACATGTGGTTAAACACTATTCTCTGTAGCAGAGGTTGGGGTATCAGCACAGGAGGCAGGAAAGGACTATTCCACTGTCTTTGCACCAGGCAGGGAATCATGCAAAAGGAAGGGCCTAAGGACACAGGAAAGTGGATACGAATTGTTGTTCAGTGTTCTAATGAGTGTGCACGTTGTTTTGAACAAGTCTGAATTTTTCTGCTAAACACAGTATTCCAGTTCAGTTATATAAAATGTACTTGTTTGCACTGTAGGACTGCTGACTCTCAACTAAATATGAGTGCAGCCAGCTTCCATGCTGGGAACAGAACTGAAGTTCTAGCCTTCCTCACTTTGCTGCTGCCACGTTAGTGATGAAGACCAGGCTTGGGACACCTCCACGCACATTCTGCAGACTTGCCTTTAGGGCAGCATATTGTCCTTTGCAGGTGCAGGAGGAATCTGAGCACCTGGGCGTGAGCTGAAGGATTGCAAAGTGTACAGTACTGATCTTTTTAGGCTGCTACTGTACTCCTCTTCCCCGTCCTCACATCCCATTTATGGGGCTGGACCACAATGAAGAGAGTGGAATGCAATGTTTAATACTTCAGTAGTTGTAACTGCAGCCACCTCTAGGCTTTTGTCACTTTATCTGGAGCAGGAGGGCTTTCAGTGAATTAAGGAATTTTAGCTAAACTAGTTCCTTGGTTTGCAGTAGATACTTTAGTGGATTAAGACCATGAACACTATGAAAGTAACAGCTCTGAAAGATACAGAAGGCTTCTTCCAGCAGGAGCTTGAAAGCTGCTATTACAAATTTATTTTAATTGTAGCATTGCAACTAATTCTAATCAGACTCTAATGAAATATTCCTAATTTTTTTTTTGTGTGTTATACATCTTCTCTCCAGAACTTGAATATTTTGGACCTGTCTCATAATTCTTTGAAGTCGGCCAATTTAGGATTGGAGCAACAGTTGAAGAACCTTCATGAACTCATGTTGGGTAGTAACCAAATCACTGAATTAAAAAAAGATGACTTTGGTTTTCTTAGCAACACCTCATTGAATAGCCTTGATTTGTCATCAAATCCACTGAAAGAGGTAGGAAGCATCTGAACAGAAATTCAATGGGTGTAATTATAAAATGAAACTATCCTGATTTATCCTTTATGGTTATATGGCATTTACGTTACAATTTTGATCCACTGAGGTCAAAGATAAAACCATTCTGTTGTATAGAGCATTACTCCTGACTTCTAGTAGTGGTACACATAATTATTTTCCTCGCACTGAAATCGGCACAGGCTGGTTCCATGTTGGTCAGAGGTCTCAGGCAAAAGCTGGATCGAGATGCTCTGAGAACCCTTACCTGGTATTTTCTATGCAGATTTTTTTGGTACATGCTAAAGGTGAACATCTGACATACTTTCTAAGCAGGGAAAAAGTTGATATTACGCAAGGCTGATTACACAATCCAGGTGTTACTTCCTAGTTAATAAAAGAGAACGTTCACTTGTGCCTATGGGGTACCCCAAAGAAATAATCATTGCAGAAAAGTATACTCACTCCTTTAAATAAAACACATGGGTGTGTGTCTCTTTCACCTACCTGACTGTGCTCTCTGACCTGCTTCTCAATGTTACAATACGATTCCTTCAGGAGTGATGGTGTGGCAATTCTAAATTAGTTGACCCTCAGCATATGAATACTGAATACACATTGAATTTCCTTGGTTTGTTTGGTTTGGTTTTTTGTTTGTTTTGTTTCCCAATTGATTGATCTCTAAAGAACTTTTACATAGAAATTACAAGAATATTTTAAAGTGGCATTTTAAAGTGGCATAAACTTGTACCACTGCTAAGAGGTAATCCCACCACCATCTTTTGCTTGGCCACTTCATCCCTCCCTCTTTCTGATACCAGCTTTAATGAGGCTATGCATTGGATCATTGGGGAAACTCTACAGATTTTTTTGGCTTGGTTAGCTTGTAGTTACTCTAGTTCCCTATCTGGTTCACTATGTGACTGCATGTATGGCCATGCTGGCACAGGGACACAGTGTGTGGATAAGTAGATAGAACTGCTCCTTTCTTGGGCAGTGCTACTGAATGCTAGTTTCAGTACTGCTATCTGAAAGCAGCCTTATGCATTTGAATAATTTTGACAAATAGAGTATTTAATCACTCAGCTGATACCTTAATCAAGATGAGGGGCCACTGCTATGATAGATGCTTCTGATTCATATTGTGGAAGCAGGTGTGAGTATTACATTTCAAAGTAGCTTCTGCTTGCACAGAGAAACTAGGTTTCTTCTTGGCTTCTGAAGACCTAATAACTTTTTTACAGTATATCTGGTTTTGCACTAGGATATTCGTATCCCTAACAGATACCAATAAAAAAAAGCTGAAGAAAGATATTATCACAATAATTAGGATACTTCTAGAGAAAGAGTTTCAGTAGTTGGATAGAAAATTGTAATTAACTTGTATGTCACTAAGCAACTTCCTATCTTCTTCGAAAAGATGAATAAAAGATCATACTTAGATGTATGATAATCATGTTATAAATTATAGAAGTATTATCACAAGAAGTGTAAACTCCAAAAAGTGTTTGTCTGAACTTGGCTGTGAAACAATCTGAGTGTAGTAGTTCTATTCTGCTTGAAAATCTTATTTGAAAACCTTTCCAAGTTTTGGCTTTATTGGTCAGCTTTCTTACATAATCCCCTTGTTTAGGTCAAGACTCTTTTTTTTTCGTTTCCTTTCAGTTTCATATGGGATGTTTACATACAATTGGAAATCTGTATGGCCTCATACTGAACAATGTTGAACTTGGTGAAAATCGCACAAGGAAACTTTGTACAGAATTATCAAACACAGAGATTCAGAACCTCTCACTCAGCTATGTGAAACTTTCATACGTTCGCAAGACAACTTTCCAGGGGCTGCAAGGAACAAATCTTACAATTTTAAACCTTTCCCAAAATTCTCTGTCTGTGATAGAAGATGACTCATTTCAGTGGCTTTCAAGTTTACAATATTTAAACCTGAAGCATAATAATATTCACGTATCTTCACGTTCATTTTATGGATTATCCAGCCTTAAACATCTGAATCTCATGAATTCACTTACTGAGAAAATAGAAGATTTTTCCTTTCATTGGTTATACCACCTGGAGTACCTTATAATGGATAATAACAATTTTCCAGGAATTACTGCTAATATGTTTACAGGTCTGAACAACCTGAAATACCTGAGTCTCTGTAACTGCAACATAAACTTACAAAGAATAACTAATAAAACATTTTCATCACTTGGTAATTCCAGTTTGCAGGTTCTCAACCTCACAAAAACCAGAATCTCTACAATAGAAAGTGGGGCATTTTCTTCCTTGGGACATCTGAAAATTCTTGATCTTGGTCTCAATGAAATTAGTCAACAGCTCACAGGTCATGAGTTTAAAGGTCTCTATAATATACAAGATATTTATCTTTCCTATAATAAAAACTTGACTTTGCGAAGTGAATCATTCATTTTTGTCCCAAGCCTTAGGAAATTGATGCTAAGGAAGGTAGGTTGCAGTAATCTGGCACTTTCTCCTTCGCCTTTTCATCCTCTACAAAACCTGACTGTCCTGGACATCAGCAATAACAACATAGCAAACATAAAGGAAGATATGTTTGATGGACTTTACAAACTTGACATACTGGATTTGCAGCACAATAATTTAGCTCGACTTTGGAAACATGCAAATCCAGGTGGCCCTGTTCTTTTTTTAAAAAATCTTCCCAATTTGCAAATTCTTAATTTAAAATCAAATGGGCTTGATGAAATTCCAGTTCAGGTTTTCAAGGGTCTGTTTCAATTAAAACACTTGGATTTAGGATCGAATAATTTGAATTTGCTTCCAGCAACTCTGTTTGATGACCAAGCCTCTCTGAATTCATTGAACCTTCAGAAAAATCTGATAACCTCAGTTGAAGAAGAAGTATTTGGCCCACCTTTCAAGAGCTTGAGAAAACTAGAGATGGATTCCAATCCCTTTGATTGTACCTGTGAAAGCATTGCTTGGTTTGCTGATTGGCTTAATATGACCCAAGTAGATATACCTGGACTACGGTCTCAATACATTTGCAACACCCCACCTAAATATCATGGTAGTCTGGTTTTGTATTTTGATAGCTCGGCCTGCAAAGACAGTGCTCCATTTAAACTTCTTTTTGTGATCTCTACCACTATTGTGATGCTACTAATTTTTATTGTCCTAACCATCCATTTTGAAGGGTGGAGAATAGCTTTCTACTGGAATATTTTAGTAAATCGAATACTTGGTTTTAAAGAATTTGACAGACAACAGGAAGAGTTTTATTATGATGCCTACGTTATTCATGCAAGAGAGGACAAGAACTGGGTGTCTAAAAATTTCATTTCTCTGGAAAAAAATAACCACTTTGAAATTAGGTTTTGTTTAGAAGAACGGGACTTTGAAGCAGGCTTATCTGAATTTGAAGCCACAATTAACAGTATAAAAATGAGCAGGAAGATTATTTTTGTTGTGACTGAACACCTCTTACAGGATCCCTGGTGTAAAAAGTGAGTAGGATATAAAATTTTATCTGTAAGGGGGGAAAGTTAATTTTTTATGTATAATTTAATAAAAAATAACATTTAATTAAAAAAAACCCACGCAAAATTTACTTTAATAAATTTACTTAATATATTATAACTTCAGAATAATTTCTGAGTTAGTAAAGTTAATTGCTCTGCATGTACATACACTAGTGGACATTTGAACATCTCAGTCAGTGGTTTAGGCATTTGTTTTGTTTTGTTTTGTTTTTTTCTCAAAAAGTCAAGCTGCCACCTGTGGAGATTGCTTTCCTTAAAATTACAGTTTTGAAAAGTGCTGATTTTTATTTGCCTTTAAATGAGTCTTTTCACCTTTCTTATGTAGTGATCTTGTAAAGAAAGGAAATTTGCTAAATAAGGGTATATCAAGATAGTAGACTTAGGTTATATTTTTAGAGGCTAATTTTTTTTTTAGTTAAAAGGCAACTAATTTAAGAAAAGTAATGACCATTCTATATCACAAAATAGACATTAAGACCCCTGTTAAGAACTGTTTGTCTTTTTTTTCCCCACATGAAAGATATATTTATTTTTGTCTTGTTTTTGCTTCAGATTCAAGGTGTATCATGCTCTTCAGCAAGCTATTGAGCAAAGTCGGGACTCCATCATACTGATCTTTCTTCATGATATCCAAGATTTCAAGTTGTATCATGCACTTCACCTGAGAAGAGGAATGTTCAGATCCTGCTGCATCTTGAACTGGCCAGCCCAGAGAGAACGAGTCAGTGCATTTCATCAGCAATTAGTGATGGCACTTAAATCTAATAGTAAAGCGCACTGATTTTTGAAAGTACAGATTTGAATTATGGGGTCATTTTATTGTATATTTTCTATCACTGGAAGACTAGCAAGCCTTCATGAACATCTGAAAAGGTTTGTCGAGCTGGAAAGATACATAAGAGTCGCTGTAATTTAAATTTACTTATCTACGTATGTGTTTTTGCTGATATTTTAATTCAGCTGCACTGGTGTTAAAATGGATCACGATTGATAGTCATTTCAGTCAGTGTATTAAAAATGAGGTAGAAATTCTGAAATGCAGTGAGAATGACTTAATGTTCTAGGTAAAATGCCCATCTGATGTAGGATAGAAGAGACATAGACTCTAAGGGGATATGCAAAACAGAATGCATTAATGATAAAACCAGCAAATTCTGTGTTGAAGGTAGAGTGGACACTACTTCTGGCTTTTGTAACACAAGGGGAGATTCAGTGAAACTAAAACTGGAAAGCTTTCCTTGTGAAAAACAGTAAGTAACATGGAAAATTACTTCTGTAGTTCAAACCAAGAAACAGCAGTTTCAAAGTGAGTTTTAAAAGTTTTGTTTTAAGAGAAAGTCACTGGGCCCTGTGAACAGGCTGTTCAGAACATGCAGTGAAGGATTTGCTTATGCCTTCTGGGTGGAGCTAGTACTGGTGACTATGAAAATTGATTTTCAGGCTGATGGGGCAACTGATTTAATCAATTTGGTATCATGCAAAAAATGTTTTTGCTCTTCCCTGCTGAAATTCAGAGAGCTGGCAGCAGGACATTTGTACTTCAAGATGTCGCCTTGATTCTGTGAATGCACATAAACCTGTATGCGGGCCTGTAAATAGAAATTGAAATTGACGTGAAAGGTAGCCAAGGCACAGCTGCTGCACCTGTATAAAATGAGTAAAGGCATAGATATTTGTAAAGCATAACCAGAAGACAACTTTATGGAGAAAATGGTGCTATTGTAATTTCATTACCAAAAATTTTGTTACTGGTGAAACAACAAAAAAGCCATACCCTCCTCCTCAAAGAAATAGTTTTAATTGGTATTAGAAATGTTATTTTTTCTGAACAGTTACAGCTAGAGTGGGAGAAAATGTCAAAAGTAGATGAATTTCAAATTTTTTGTTTCCTTTTTTCTTTATGACTGTACGTAGTTTTGCCTTTGACAGCTAAAAAAATTAATTTCTTGTATATGAATCTAGTTTAGTTTTTTCAATAACATACATACTTTACAGAAACATGGACTAGTTGGCAGTCACCAGGGCATTAAGGTTCAAACATATGAACTACCAGCTTGATCTGGAGAGAGCTGAGACTGAGCAAAATGTGCTCTGAAAGGATGTTTATAATGTTTAAGACTGGTCAAAATGTTATAGTGTGTCTGATCACAATTTATTGTAAATTAGACACTAGGCAGTCATTTGTATATTTTTGTTAATATTTAATTGTTGCTATAAGGACTTTATAAAACTGTGTCAACTTTTGGTAAGTGTGTGATCCTTCAATAGCTCAGGATTATTTTAAAATATTTTTTAAATTTTCCCCCTAGCATATCCCTCATCAATTTCAATACCGCCATTACTACAAGAATGTTGTTTTACTGCTTTAGAAGACAGCTTGCATATAGTTCTGTACTTTACGTTTGAAACAGCTTCTCTCCTGATCTGTTATATGCATAGATGAAAAACATGGGGTTTTAATAGGTTTCTTATGTCCCATGATGATAAAAACCTAACTGAGACAAATAATTCATAAAATAGGTTTTGCATGCACTGGAATAGTGAAGGGGGTGTAGATGTCTTCACTTGCTTACAAGTCCTGAGTGAAGACAGAAAGGCTCTGTTTACAGCTGAAGTGATAGATGATGATTCCGTAATTACAGTAATAGGATTATCCCCTTTGTGATGCTTTCATCTCATCTTTCTGACCTTTTCAGGCAAGTGACAAATTCTTTCTTTATGCTTAGGCCATGAAAATTGAGGAGGCAAGCTGGTAAGGATGGCGTGCCAGGTATGCACCATGTCAATTGTTCCTTCTCTTATTTAAAGACTAACATGTGAAAGGGTTCCTATGTTTCCTAAATCTGTAATGACACATAGCAGCAGAATTTCTCTTTCCACATCAATATAACTTGTTTCGAAAATGTTAGCAGTTCACATGGATATTAAAAATGACATAAAAATGCAGAGAATGCATGGAGAAATGATGAGGTGAAATGTGATACAAGAGGTCAGACTGTATGATCAAATATATGATCAAATGTTTTTTTCTGACCCTTAAAGCCTGACAAATGACAACATGTGTAAATTCTATAAAGATTTTTCTGTTTACTACAAATGTCTGCAAAGTTGGTTTCAGAACATGAAAAAAAAATTATGAATGCTTAGTTTTGTAATATAGATAAGAATACAAATTAAAAGTACTTGCTACTGAGTGTAAAATAATTTTAAATGATAAAAATGTGATTATGATTTCTAAATAGTTATTTTAATATGTAGATTCAATTTAAAATAATTTCCCGCAGAAAAAGACATTAAGGCTCACAATGAGAATTAGACTAATGTTTAAAAAAAAAAAAAAGCACAAGGGCAATAAGGACAGGGCCAGTGGTTATCAGTTGTACCAGACAAAATTTTCACATAAATTTTCCCTGTTTTTCTAGAAGTTACCTACTCCTGCTCTGCTCCTGTACATTTGTTTGACAATATTATTGAGACTACATAAATGGGCTTTCCATGGCTAAGAGCTGTAAGTGCTTTCAGGATTCACAGTCCATATCTGAGCTGTCTAGTTTCTTTGCAGTGGGCAGCATCAGACTATATTATGCTGATTTGCTGAGGAGTTGAGCACCAAATACACGAAAAATAGTTCCAAACTTGTAATGACAAAGATAGTACCTAGGACTAAAGAGGAATCATTTGTATTGAATGCAGAATATGTAAAGAACTTGAGCGAGGCAGAATGCTCAGGTCTGGAAATTTGGGGTGGAACCTGACTGTTTCTGCAGATATTGAATGTCAGGGAGTCATGGTTTAGGAATGGTCCCCAGTTTAGTGTTCCCACTGCAACACTCCAAACCACTTGCTCCCCACCCCCCTGTGGTGGGCTGGAGAGGAGAATTGGAGGCACAAAAGGTAAAGATCATGGGTTGAGATAAAGACAATTTACTGCAAACAGCAATGAAATAAAAAACTAACAGTAACAGGAACAATATTAATAACAGAGTGTACAAGAGAGGCGATTGATTCACATGCAAGTGCTTATCATGCAGAACACAACGTTACCCGAACCAGTTGCTTCACACTACCCAACTGGAAGAGACTCCTTTTCCCCTTGTCCCAACTCCCCTTTGCTCCCTACACATGACATGAGGTGGTATAGAATTATCTCAGGGTCCTAGCCATGCTCCTCCTGGCTACTGGAAAAATTAACCCCATCCTGGCCAGAACCAGGACACAGGGAGTAATGAACAAGTTACAGTGCTGTTCATAATAGGATCTATTCCAGGTCTTCATGCAGGGGCTGCAGCTGAGGTAAATATACTGCAGGGGCTGAGCTGAGGTAAATATACTACACACCAGTGACCTCAATTATGCTACTTTCACTGCAGCTCAGTCAGGGCTTTTTGGCATGGTAGGAATAAATGCAGATGGTGCTGCTGTTAGGTTTATGTGCACCTATTCCATGAGGTTTCATCAGAACATATTTATTCCAGTTTTAAGAAAAAGGCCAAGAACATCCCAATTTCAAATCTCAGTCCTCTGCTTAGTGTTCCATGTCCTCTCTGTGTCAGCTTATTGCACTCCTTGATGTGCTAGGAAGACAAGATAGGGATAAAATCCCCCACTTGATACCTTGGTTTTTGTGTACTAGTAGCTGCCAACTTTAAATTGATAGTGTAACTAGTTGCTTGATGTGTGATCCTGAGGCTTGTACCTATAAAGCAGCTGTGCCAAGTTTCAGCCTCTGCTGTTCTTTTGGACACTGCCAAGGGCTGTTCTACATGTCGTATTCTGAGCTGGCAAAATGTTTGCCCTGTCTATAATACCAACCATTACAGTGTTCCCAAGTGCTGTTGGAGTGGTCACACTTCTCTCCATCCAGGCAAGAATCCAGTGTTGGAAAGCTAGGGCAAAGTTGGAAAAACTTGCCCTGTCCCCACTTGTGTGCCTCCAGTTGCCTGGCTTGTGCCTGCTGTGGGGGTTTTTAGCACAAGAGAAAAAGGTCATCCCTCTACTGCTCTCCAAACTGCATGGGATGATTGGGAGCATCTTTAAAGGCGCGTGTTGGCCTCCCACTGCTCCCTTCGGTGTCTGCCTGGTGCGGTGATAGAGGCGTGCTGGGTTCGGTCACTCTGGCTCCCCCCTTCTGTTAAAACCCTCTCTGCTCACAGATGTGAGCTAGGACCCTGCTGCCCTAGCAGATGGTCTTCGTTTCTGCTCCTTAATATTAGGCGGGATGCTAATCGGAGGGAACCCCCTCTATTTTGTCGGCTCGCAGGCTGCAGCAGGTTGCTGCGCTGCGCTGCGCTCGCAGGTGCCCGGGCCGGTGGGGGCGGCTCTCGGGCCTTTGGCCGGCGCGGTGCTCCCCGCCCAGAGCGGTGCGTGCCCGCCGGGGTTTGTTTCGCTTAGCAACGCCTGCGTGGCCGCAGGCGGCGGCAGCTCCCGCCGGAGGCCGCCGGCTCCCCCCAGCCGAGCTTGCGGCGCCGGGAAGGGGCTCCCGCCCGCCGCCATGAAGGTGGCGGAGCCGGGTCCGGGTGCCCTCCCGGCCAGGCTGTGCCGCGCCCCGCCGCCCCCCAGCCCGCGCCCCAAGTCCGGCGGGGGCCGCGCAGCGGGCAGGGGCGGCCGCCCCCCGCGCCCGGCTCCAGGCGCGGCTGATAAGGAGCCTGGGGGGCGGGCGGGCGCGAAGGGGCTGCTCATCACCCTGCCCGACATCGGGGAGGAGGCGGCGGCAGAGGGCGAGGAGGTGGCCGGCATCTCGCGGCGCCCCGCGTGAGTGCGCGCCCCCCACACCTGAGGGGAGCGGGGGAGGTGTGAGCCCCTCGCTCCTGGGGGTCCCCCGCACCTGGCCTTTTCTGCCCATGGGTGCCCTGAGAGGTGCGGCACGTCTCCTTGCGCAGGAATTCCCTTCCCCCGGGTGTATGCCGGAGGTAGGGAAGCGCACCTGCCTGGGCAGGAGCCGCGGTTCGTGCGGGGCTGTAAGAAGGGAAGCGCTGATGCGGCCCATGGGGCCCGCCTGAAAGGGATGGGAGTCAGAGCCCGGCTCCGCACGGGTGGAGGAAAACTGCCCGTTCCGAGGGGAACAACGCCTCGGGATGCACACGAAAGCAGGTCCAGAGGGAGCGGAGGGGGTGCTTAGCTTGAGCAGGGATACCGCAGGTAAAGATACCGCATGTAGGTGGGTGAGTCGTATCAAACTCTGTCCCGAAGATGCAGCTGCACATCAAGCAGACATTTCAGTCACTGTCTTGTAAAATTCTTAAGTGTTAATAGCAGGTGTAAAATTTAGTTTGGATGCTTCTGTAGTTTAATCTAAAAACTACACCTTGAAAGTGTTTAGGTTTTACCTGCACATTAAAGAAGCCTGTTAAGTATGTGTGCTTTAGGATCTGGTTGGTGATATTTTGCTACAGCAAAGGTATAGTAAAGTGGTTTCTTAAAATATTTAAAACTAAATAGCTTACTAAAGTCAGCAATAGTTGTATTATTGTATTGATGAATTTTTGTTTACTCTTACAAAAAAAAGCTGCGTGTATGTAATATTAGTACATAAACACCTATAATTGCTTTCTCTGTAGTACTAAACTATGCTAATCTTTGCTATTACTGACCGTTTTATTGGGCATTGATAGAAGTGAATATATTTTTGAGAGTTAAGTTTTTAACTCTTCTGGACTGAAATCTCTTTAGTACGCTGTTACACTTTCAGTTGGAATTTAGAACCTCTACTTTTAGTTTGGTTTCCATGTAGCATAACATTTAAAGTCAAAGCACAAAACCTCCCTAATGTACTTCTTTTATTTTCCCCTCCTCCGATCAAGAGCATTTTGTTTCATTCCAGAATAAATTGTAAGTTCTTTCAGACTTAAACTTTTACTGCATTTGTGTAAAATAGCAGCCTTTTGCTAATAGGGAGGTTAATTTGGTTTGAAGTGAATTGGCAAGAGTTCTGTTTAGAAGGTATTTGATGCTTTATATAAACAATACCAGAACAAATTAGTGTCATGTGCCCATAATTTTCCCCTAGTTGCTTCTTTTTTTAGTACCAAAAATAAAGCCAAGTGAAGTGCTGCGCAAGTTGGTATTCCTGTTGAAGTGCTGATGACTTTTATTCTTAAAAAAGAAAAGGATGAAATTTACTCTTAAAACAAACAATTGTATTGGAATGAAGAATAAATCCTACTACTTTAAAACTGGTTGTGTGCAGCTAAATGCTTATTTCGACTTGCTATTGAAACATTTCTAACTGATACCACCTAATTATTCCCAACTGTTATACTTTTGTATGCCTGGTGACATTTCAAATGCTTTACTCATAGAAGTTAAGGTCATTCTGATAAGGTATTATCTGTCTTAAAAAAACAAAAACAAAACCAAACCAGAAAGATGTAGAAGAAGGAATAAGATATATCACTTTGACGAGGAAAGTCTATACCTCCACATTAGCATTTTTTTAATTAGATGGTTCCACTTAAGCTTTTATAAGAAGCATCCTAATTAAATATTGAAAACTTTAGTATTCCTTGCCTACAGTTGAGATTTGAATTTGTGAGTTACAGAATACATTATTGATAGGTACATGTTAGAAGCTTTTTCTTTCCCTCCAAAGTTCCTCCATAACAAGTTTTATTGCTCTTTTCTTGCTGTTTAAAATGTTTTATAAGACATCAATGGCCAGTGTACTTTCATTAATAGCAATGCAATTAGAAGTAATTGGTTAATAGATGAAAAGATAAAATTTATGTCTTAGTATTTTTTTCTTAGGCACTGACAAGTTGATAGCAAACAAAATACTGTAAGAATGCAAAATAATGAAAATCTGGCACTAGTTTCTTCTTAACTTTTCCAAGTATTCTGAATTTTCTGAGCTCCTCAACTACCAACAACTGGTCCTGATACTGTATAGGGCTAAACTATAGCAGCACATTGTGAGATTTTACATTTATTATTTATTTACATAGTGATTTCATATCCTTTTAATTACATTGAGGGAACATTAATGAATAAATCTTGTTTTCTTCATAATGGACAAAAAAATCCACTTTTTAAACTCTTATTTTAAAAAAAATGCTCTGCTATAAAAATTAAATTTCTTTGGAAGATAATAAGATGCTTTATGCTATACTTACACAATATGCTGATGACACCAAGATACATAGATTGCTTTTTAAGAAATATTATTATTGCTATCCTAACATATTGCAATAACTAGCAAGATAAGAGCCCTTACCTGGTCTAAAGTAAATTGGGCAAGGCTTAAGTTATATTTCTTAGGAGTGGGTAATATTTTGTAGAAACTAATCCTACTGATCCTCTAACACAGGGAAAACATGTTTGTGAACTTGGTGCAAGAAGGGAAGCTTTATCTGTGAGGTAAAAATGTCATGGTCTTCTGTCAACTTTTATTTCTCAGCAGCTCAAGCTTTGGCCTTCAAAATTATGAACTTTGAAAATATGGGTATAAGTAATTTGATGAGCTGCAGAACAGAGTGGAAACTCTGATTCCCTGTCTCCCGTTTTAAGCACTAAAAGCAATAGATCTCTTTCACATATGTAATGCATACTAACAGAGCATTGCAGTGTTACTTAGCTGGTCATTTCCATTTTTGTACTGATCTAAAAGAGTAAATATAGTCATGTGGTGGTTTGCCGTGGTCCATTTTTTTCATTGCAAATAAGTCTAAAAGAGCGCAAAAATAAGTTTTAATTTTATATGGTACTACACATTCATCTATATCTTCTAAGTGGATAGAACTAAAAATAATTCCTAACATATTGAAATATGTAACATGAGGTTTTTGGAAAATCTTTTGAATTTTCCAGCAAGTCACAGAGTCATAGAATGGTTTGGGTTGGAAGGGACCTTAAAGATCCTTCAGTTCCATTCCCCACGACATGGGCAGGGACATCTTCCACTAGACCAGGTTGCTCAAAGTCCTGTCCAACCTGGTCTTGAATACTTCCAGGGATGGGACATCCAGAACTTCTCTGGGCAACCTGTTCCAGTGTCTCACCATCCTCACAGTAAAGAATTTCTTCCCAATATGGAATCTAAACCTACCGTCTTTCATTTTAAAACCATTCCCCTTTGTCCTATCATGACATGTCCTTGTAAAAGTCCCTCTCTAGCTTTACTGCAGGCCCCCTTTGGGTAATAGAAGGCTACTCTGAGGTCTCCCCAGAAACTTTTCCAGGTTGAACAGCTCCAACTCTCTCATCCTATTGGAGGGGTGCTCCAGCCCTCTAATCTATCTTCATGGCCCTCCTCTGGACCTCCTTCAGCAGGTCCATGTTCTTCTTATGCTGGGGCCCCCAAAGCTAGAGGCAGTACTAGCTAATCAGCTAGAGAATGAATGTCAAAAAAAGCCTAGACCCTAAAACCAAAGGATCTCATTTTTGCTCTAAGTCCTTTTATTGTTTTCAGATGCTGAAAACTTACTCTTGTGTACATTGAATATTAGCCTGTGTTGTATATAGGAAACTGAGATGGCATGTTTACAACCAGGCATATTTCTGATGCAGTGCTCAATAAGTTGGTTACTAGGTCAGCCATGGAAAGGAGAAGAGGAAAGGCCCTTGGCCCATGTTGTTACACTTAACTGTCATCGTGAACACAATCTTGTGAGTTGGGGGACTAGAAATGGATTCTACTTTATATATTTTTAGTCATTTGTTAATGTAGAGTTCAGTGTGCAATTGTTTGTGGGATATGATACTTTTTAGTTTAGATTTGGCCCATAGTGGCACCAGATCAACTTTTTTTCTTCACCAATATTTTTGGTAATGGAGAAGATTCTTGGATCCTGCAGTAGTTTGGTGGAAGTTTCTGGTCTTTTCACTGATGAGATCATTCCTGTGAGCTTGATCAAGATCTAAAGGAATTAGAGATTTCTCTTCTTGACAAATTACTGAACTTGGGACTGAATGCTGAATGAGTTAGTTTATTCTTGCTGTTGCTATAATTTTGTTGAAAAAGTTTTGAAGTGGTGTGAATGTGTACTTGTGCATGTGTGTACACTATATGGAAAATAAGAGTGGGAATTTCTGTGCTGTTTTGGCTCCTTCCCTTGAAAACACATGTTCATACTGTGCAATACATGTGCGCACAGACTGTGTGTTGGCACAAACTATACCTGATAGTTTGCTCTAAAATGGAAGACTTAAGTAACCAATACAGGAAGCAATTGGTAAAAATCTCTGGGTTTTTATTGTTTTTCTTTTTTTCCTCTTACCCTTGTATTTTTTACAAAAGCATGTTCTAATTAGTTCCTAAAAGCTCTGAAAGTATGTGAGGATTAACACATAAAAAGCTTTTTAGCATTTTTGCTAAATATATATACACACATACACATTTTATGCTCCAATCAGAGAGTTTGGAATGTTTTTGGTAATTTTTTTTTAATTCTATAAACTGTAAGGGATAAATCCTAAATAGTATGCTTTAAGCAGTGGTATGTGTTATGTTGCAATGAGGTCGTTTAACAATCTCTTAGAATATTGTTACAGTGTTTTCTTCAAGATATAAATCTTCATAGTAGTGAGGCAAAACAAAACACAGCATTCAGTTGTATGGTCAACAAATAACTGTCCGTTGATAAATAAAACAGAAGCACACATAAAAATGTTTCATAGTTTTAGTCAGTTAAAAATATGGGATTACATATGTCAAGGTTGAACAAAGTTCTGTCTCTCAACTTTCCAAGCAGTGCAGAAGTAAAACATTACCTATGCATAGCTGATGAGATGGAGTACCAGCAAGCCATGTGTACTGTTTTAGAGAATACATGTTTGGAGTATTTACAAATATACAATTACAAAGTATGTCTGATTTGTAACCAAGGGAGACACAGTCCAATAAAAATATTTAATGTGACCAGTTGCCTGAAGTCGTACTGACTGCCAGATATTTTTAGTGACATAACCATGTTGCAGTTCTTTACAAAGCGCATATTGGGAACTTTTCTACACCAAAATGTAAATCCCTATGGATTTTTTATTATGGGTTATTACATGACATTAAGAATCCAAACCTTTTGTCTTGCTTTCTATTTTACGCTGTATATTTAATGGCTTTCATGATCTCTCCTTTTCATGTTATTCCCTCTCTTCCTCCAGCTCATTGCCTTTCACAACATTTTCTGAATGCGTGAAAGTTTTTACATCCTTACTTTTCCCTCTCCTGACTAGGTGTACTGAACTCTTAATAGTCTTCAAAATACATCCTCTCTTGGCCAAGTGGACACCTCGGGATAGACTGGTTACTGTCTTTCTGTCTCCTATCTAAAAAACACCCTCCCATCTCAACCCTCACCAGAAGTTTTAATTATTGTTCAACCCACTGAGTTTAATTTTGATTCCTTTATGATCTTCCTATGACGTGAAATTAAAGTGTACATCGTAGTGTACATAATTTTTTCTTCTTCCTGTATGTATGGACACACAGCTCAAATGCTGCTGTGCATGTTTATTCAGTTCATAGTTCTAATGTGAGGTGAAAGATGGCTAGCTGCTAGGTCACGTAGTGGCATTGTGTCATACAGGCTGCAGCCAGCAAGAAATACAGGATTAGCACAGCAACTTGATGTCTCTTCTTAACCATTATAAAGTAGCAGTGTGCATGAGGGGTTTCTCATGGATGTGCAGCAGGAGATGACCTAATTAAATTCTGTCCATCATCAGTGCGTAATGCCTCTGCTCGGCTGATACTCCTCTGTCAGGGTTTTGGCTGGGATAGAGTTAATTCTTCTCTTAGTAGCTGGCACAGTGCTATGTTTTGGATTCAGTATGACAATAAATTGATAACACAATTGTTGATTGTTGCTAAGTGGCATTTACCCCAAGTCAAGGACTTTTCGGTGTCCATACTTTAGAATGTCATGCTCAGTATATAAATTGGGGGTGGGGGTGGTGATGGTGTTGTCTCTGTGGGGCCCATTACTGCTCAGGGATGGACTGGGAATCGGTCATTGGTGATGAGTGATTGTATTGTGTTGTGCAATTGCTTGTTTTTTCTTTCTTTTTTTTTTTTTGTTTGGTTTGGTTTGGTTTGGTTTTGTTGGTTTTTTTTTTTTACCAAGAGAGTTGAGTTTGTGGGATAGGTGAAGGGTTGTTACTTTGTTTTTCAGTAGCGTCTTTCTTCCAATCCAACACCATGGAAGTCACACTATAGAAAGGACAGAAGAGAAATTTCTAAAGTCTGTTGGGCTACAGAAGCTTTTAGCAGTATGATGTGACATCTTGACATCTCAAGCCAGGTGTGTTTGTGGTTCTAGAGGATGGAGAATGGTATTTAGTATACACGAACATATGCAGACTAAGGTCTCCCCATGCTTGCATTGCTTCACTCTGTATTGTAGATACTGTAGAGCTGTTGCCACACAACATTTCAGATTAATTTTTTTTAAATTCACTGTTCAGAGGGAATGAAGTTCTGCACCTGTTCTTAATGATTTATTATATGTCAAATTTTCTTCAGAGATGTATAAACAGAATGGAAAAAAATGTTCTGATCTCTGCTGATGAGAGAAATCTATTTTAAAAAGATATTAACTGGATTTCCAAATGTACATCAGTAACAATATATATTAGGAAAGCTGTGGATCACTTCCAAGTGTTTTGTTAGGTTGCTACTTCCTCCCTCTGTGTTCAGATACTTGATCCTGCAGCAGTAAATGCCTCCTATCAGATATAAAGAAATAAAACACCTTCTCGAAGACACTAATTAGCATTCTTTATTATTGCAGTTAATTAAGATGATAGTATTTGCCTTACTGTTGATTCATAATTTATATTAAAAAGTCAGATTTACTTCTACAATATCTTGCTCTCAGAATTTGTTTATATTGCCTAGAACCAAGTATTGTACTTGCATTTATATTTTTACAATGAACCAAGATTAGAAATAGGTTTAAAATTATACATATAATACTCCACAAGTTCATGCCATCTTAAAGGCTTTATAATTTTGAAATGCATTCAAAATTTGCAGAAGAATAAAATTACTATGTACAAATAAGTCTGTCTTTAAAATTGGAACGGTTTATTGTTACTTTGTTTTGTAAAGGTAGGAACAGAATTTAACGCAGATCATGGTGGTTGTCCTGGTTCTGACCCTTTACTGTGCACCTACTGGAATTACCTCAGCTAAACTATTTCAGGGATGTCTTTTCAAGATATCCCACAATTGTCTTGACTTTGAGAAAGCTGAGGCACAGGGACTGTAAGCAGGAACAGGCGTTGTTGTCATCTACTTTTATTTTCTTTGTATTGCTGTAATAAGTGATTAAAGGCTGAGCCAAAGTGACTTCTTTTAACAGCAGTAAAAGTCACTGGATCTGTCTCATAAAAGGTCCAAACCTCTGAAGGAAGAATTCAGTGCTGCTGTATTAACTACATGTAAGTATGCTCAACCCTGAGCACCGTTACAGTAGTGTCTTCAGATATGACCTCTTCTAGGATCTGCAGTGATGTTCAGTAGTCTGTCATACTTAGCAGTTTGTGGTCACTGAAGTTGTTGGAAGGGAGTAAAAGTGCTCTTAGTATGCGGAAAAAGGTGTATTTTTTGTCAAGAAATATGGTGAGAGTGTACCATGGTTGATTGCAATCAAGTTGGACAGATGACTACTTGACCTAGAGGGAAAAGGATGTGTGTATTTCCTATGAACTTAGTATTTTCTGAGGTATAAATATTCAACTACAATGCTGCATGCTGGAATATTTTTCTTTTCTTCTTGCTTATGAGCAGATGTGCTTCCTCTTCCAAGAGAGGCTTTCATCAGATGCCAGAATTTATGCACGGGAGCTAGAGATGAATGGAGCTAGTGGATTACTGGAGCTACTGTAAACTTGCAGCTGACAACCTATGCTCTGCTCTGGCACATGTGATGTGGAAGATCAGTGATGTGCACAGGGATAGTTTGGAGGAGAACTCAATTAACAAGGAAAATTCTTTATTCAGTTGTCCAGCACTGCATAATTTTTGTTCATCTATGAAGGTGGGGGAAACCCCTTCTGGGCAGAAGACCATAAACTGGGCCTCTTTTGGCTGCGCGTTGAGAGGCAAGAGGCGGAGGAGATGTACACCGCCCCCGTTCAGGCTGAGGCTTTAACTTTGCCGGCGCCCCTTTTTGCGGGGGAGGCCTTGCCCCGGGGTGTGTCGCGGCGCGGGGGCCCCGCGGATGCAGCGGGCGGGCCGCCCCCGGCCGTGCCGCGCCAGGGCGCTGCGAGGGCCGCCCGGAGCTCCTACATGCGCGGGGCGCGGGGCCCCGGCCCGCCGGGCAGCTACGGCAGCGGCCGGGGGCTGCTCGTCGTGGGGTGAGTGCGCGCCGTGGTGCTGGGGGCTGCGGGCCATGGCGGCGGGAGGGCTGGCGCGGTGTAGGCGGACGGCGTGATTGTTTTGTACCGTCACCATTTAATGTCCGCAACTGCAGAGCCTTTGGCGACGGCTGGGAGCAGTCGGGAGCTGCGGCAGCTCCTGGTGTTTGCTCGCCAGCGCAGGGGAAGTGATGCTGTGGATGTGCTGGCAGGGATTTTTCCTTTCGTCTTATTTTATTGCAATAATTTTCTGGCACAACTTCTAATGGCATGTGATCCAAGGAATCAGGAGACGTAGCACTACAACATGCAGTGGAACAATGTGGCAGAAACACTATTTTGCTTCATCTTACATCAAGTCAAGAGGAAACAGCCTCAAGTTGCGCCGAGAGGGTTTAGATTGGATTTTGGGAAAAAATTCTTCACTGAAAGGGTGATCAGGCATTGGAACAGGCAGCTCAGGGAAGTGGTGGAATCCCTGGAAGGGTTCAAAAAACATGTAGATGAGGCACTTAGAAACAGTTTAGTGGTGGACCCGGCAGTGTTAAGCAAATGGTTGGACCCGCTGATCTTAGAAGTCTTTTCCAACCTTGGTGATTCTTTGATTCTCTGTATTATGTTGTTAAGTATAATGCTTATATGTAGTTTCCAAGAGAAGGTCCATGAAATATTACTGGTGGCATTTCTGGGTTTTTCATGTTTGTAGGGTCAGGTTTCCTGCAAACCCCGCCCCCCCCCCCGCCCACCGGGTTCTTTAGGAAGTCAGAAAGTCTTACAGATACAGGAGGCCCAATCCGTGTAGTTAGCTTACGTTGCCAAGAGTCTGTCAAGTAAATAAAGCAGCTGGAATTCAAGAGGAAAGGATTCTTGTACAGGCAAATGACTACAGTATGAAGCAGAAGGTAACAGTAAATGGTTTCCTTATCCAGTGGTGTTACATTGGAATCTGTCCACGGCAGTTTGAGCTAGTTGACCAGGTAAAGACATGAACAGTGAAGTGTGAAATCTTGGTGGTGATATTAAGCTGTGGAAAAATACTAAGAATGGAGATCAGATGTGATAATATTGAATGACCTTGTAAGGCTGCCTGAGCAATAACCTGGCAAATGAAATTACAGAGAAATATGTACAGGAACAGAAGGAAACAGTATTCTACGTAGAAGATGGGCTGTGAGGTCACTGTTACTGCCTGAGAGGTAGATTTTGGTGTTAGGACAACATAAGACTCCAGTCATGGAACAGGACTGCATGAATTTTCATAGAGCCTCCTGGTGCTGACTGGCCAAAAGCAGATACCTAGGGAAGAGCTAGGATATTTTGAGCAAACACATAGAGATGATTTCCACTGCTTTTGTACTAACCTCCAAGAATTTGCAACTGAAGATCTTCCCTGATGAGAAGTTCAACTTCTGATGGGTTTTTGGTGTCTTATTCGCTAAGATATAGGAGTAGCATTTGTGATGTAGTTCATTTGAGTGGGGAGTTAGAATTTGTATCTTTGTAATATGTGTAATGGCAAGATAAATATCAGGATAGAAAGAAGACAGCAGTCCTAACTATTGCAAGGCCAAGCTACAGTTCTTGTCTAAAGAGATGAAGAAAATTCTTGAACTGTTAGCTCTTTCCTTATAGTTACTCATTCACAAATGTACTTTGATGCAGTCATGCTACTGTTCACAGTTATGACCTGAGGATTTCATGGGATGAAAATAGGAACTTTCACAGGTAAAGCACTCCGTTGTTATAAAAGTGTTTCGGAGGAACTCTTTGACACATCTGTGTATGTTCTGAAGAGGTGGGCTTAGCGTACTGATGACAAAACTTAGTGGGATTATAGAAAGATGTGGTTATAAACAGTTTCCATTAAAAAAAGCTAAAAACAAACAAAAAAACCCAACCCCCCCAAAGAAACAAACAAACATTCCTTCATTAAAACATATACTAAACTAGTTTTAGTAAAGACCTTATCTCGTATTGGCCTTTTTAGCCACCAACGCGCTTGCAAAAAACGTGGGTAGAGCCCTTCCCAAATCTTCGTTCGCGAAGCCTAGCCATGATGATATTTAGTAAAGACCACTGTTTGCTTGGCAGCTTATCTGTAACTTCTGTTTATGTGGAGAGACAGCTGAGAAGGTTGACTTATGTTAATGATTGAACAGAAACGCACAGGTAAATTACTGAATGGGCAGTTACTGGTTTGTGCCTTTGCTCTGTTGCTGCAATTGTGAGGTGCTGCTACATTTGTATGTGCTTTGTGCAAAGTTTAAACTGCACAATTGAAGGAGGATGCCTGTGGAGTTAAGCAAGTCTATTTTAAAACAAGGTAGTTTGTTTCAAGCAAATGTTTGTGTTGGTGGATAGGATTGAAAAATTCAACAGAGTAGTTGTCTTCCCCCCCCCCTCCCTCCCCTCCACTGGAAGTGCGAATTAATTTTATTTAAAATTATGAAATGATGTGTTTCTGTGTTTATAGGAAGGGACTGTCCAGAGGTTCCACAAGTCGGTGTTTCTCTGGAAAAAGTGGAGAGTCTCTTCCATCAGTTTTTGCCAAAAATGTGCAGGAAGCCATCGACAATTATACTTGGTATGCATGTACTTCTGTAACAGTACTTCATTAATGCACTTTTGACTTAGACATTTCAAGATTAGGATCAATTTTCTCTAGTCATGCTTCTAGTTATTCTCATGGATAATAACTGTTGCACAACCTAATTCGGGATATAAATTGAACTAACCCATTTTTTGGGTAGGTGAGTTAGTTAGTTAGTTTGAACTTTACTCCCTATTTGGATTATGGATTTGAGGATTTTGAGACCATAGTAAAGGTCACTGATTAAGTCTGGAAGGAGAGTCAGACTTGATGATTCAGTTGAAATCATGCTTGCCAATGTTGCAGGTTAGTTAACTTTCAAGAAGTTTCATCTCGGATGACACTGGTTAGAATTTGCCTGGCCTGCACATTTGATTGCCATTACTTTCCCTGCATCCCAGCATGGGTGGTAACTGGCAGGGACCAGGTAGGGCTTCGAGGACTTTAATGCCAGAGTTCAAGATTTAAAGTACACCAAGTTTAACAGCATAGAAGGCGCTGCATATGGATATATAATTCAGTAGTATTTGAAGCATTTGTAGGGATCTTGTGCTTAGTTTTTCTAATGTTTTCTTGTGATGGCTTCTAATGGAGTTAAAGAAGGCTTATGTTATCTATAACGTGTGGTTTTTCATGGGGTCACTAGCTGAACTGGTGAAACCAAATAATTGTTAGAACTGGAAATATAGGTACATGGGTACAGATATATTTAAATACATACACACATATATATGCATATTTTAGAGGGCCCATACAGTTGCAATGATATATATATACATACAAAAGTATAACAGTGTAGGAGGAATTGCCTTTAAGTCAGTAAATGGTACTGATAGGAGCAGGTATTCATAGCACTCTACTTGAAAATGTATGCTTGCACCTCTTCAGCTCAACAGGAATACGTGGTGCTGTCCATTTACATGATAGGTTGCTTTATTTTCAAAATGTTTATACAGAAAATAATTGTGTTTTTCATTTTAATTTGTCATATTTTCAGTGAAACACTTTCATCACTTTCATCTAGTGGCTGTACAACACCCATGGAGTTGAATAATTCTTGGTCTGGAATAAACAGTTATACTACTGGTTTGTCTACTGAAAGAAGTTCGGTTTACTCCTGGAGGGATGATGTACGTCACAGAAACTTTTACAGTTCCCTTTCTTTAAATATTGTAGAAAAGATTAATATTTACTGAAAATGGGCATGCAGCACCTCATCCATAATATCCTAGTGATTGAATAAATTGAATTAATTGAATTTTTAAAAAAATAGTTTTGTTTGCAAGTTGGTATCAGTGCAGCTAATGTGTAACAAAGAAAAATGGGATAAAAATTTGAAATGATGAAGTTTGAGGAAAACAAACCTGTTTTACTGAAGAAGGTAGGCTTAGGTTTCTGAGTCCATCAGAATGATTAAATGTGTTTTCAAATACTGCATAATGCAGGTGATGTCTAAATTGAATTATTCTCAGTGTTTTCAGTTATAAAGTACATTCATGAACATGTGTATAATTTTCCTGGTCTTGGTAAATATTTAGCTCTTACATAAGCTCAGTTCTGTTTTGTAGATGATGCAGAGAGAGGTTGTACCTTTTATGGAGGCTGACCTCTGAGGCGTTCCTGGTGCAAGCTGGCAGTATTGAATAAATCCAAAAGCATTGCAGTTGCTGCCACTTTCATTTTAAAAAGCCTTCCATGGCTTGTAGTCGTAGTTCTGCCATTTTTCTTGCATAATGTCCTAACCTTTAGGGTACTGACCCTGTCTGTCGCTGCCAGCCCTTCAGGAGAAAGCCTCACTCTGGGTTATACAATAACCTGTATGAGAGTTATTTTCTCATTCCTTCTCGGTGTGATCCCTTCTGTAGCCTGAAATGCTTTGAAACATTCAGCTGGAAGCGAACAAGCGTGATTTAGGCCCTGAGTATTACCACCTTTTGTAGTATATCGAAGTATCTAATGTAAGTGACAAATGTCATTATGAACAGTGCCCCAGCTGAGGAACCCTCAGCCAAGTGCTTGTCTCCACATCGCTGGATAAAATTAGGCACTTCCCTGCTTTTTTCATATCCCTCTGTGCTCACCTGTCTCTGGTTGCACTGATTTGTGGATTCAGTGAAGAGGTGTGGAAGGGCATTTCTCACACTGAGACTGTTTCCTAACCACCAGACTAGGTCATGCAGATGGAAGGTGCCCCCTCTTTGCCCTCTTAGCTTTTTTGCTCAGAAAGAGCAGGGAGCTTTGATGCCTTGGGTCCCAGAGATGCAGTGTGCATGCTTCATATTGGAGCAGGGAGCAGGCTGGTAGTCCAGACACATTATAGCTTTTTTTTTTCTGTTGGCTAATCCTGGGCAGCTGCCAGTTATCTGTTAACATCCTAGAAATGTAGGCTTCTAGTTTCTTTTTGCTAAATCAACTTGCTCAGATCAGCTATGTGGGATTTTTTTTTTTTTTTGCATTGTGGTATATAAATTGTGTGTCCCAAATAAATGGTCTGAACATGCATTCTGACATGCTCAGCTAAATTGATTCAAGTTGTTTTGTTCTTTACATATTGTGGTAATTTTAATTTAGATGCCAATTTGCTAACAACTATTAACTTTATAATATGTAGGAATTTGATAAAGCCAACACACAAAGAGTGCATCAGTTATTTTTGGAGATTGATGAAATGCTGTTTGAAGGAAAAGTGACCACCCAAACGCAGAGCTTGCAGGTTGAATGTGCTGATTGGGTTGAACAATTTCCTCACCTAAGGTAAAGAAACGTTTTGCTAGTACTAGTTTTCATCAGTTATCATTCTAATTTGAATTTTTGGGGTACTCTCTTATGGATTGTTCATGATGTATGGCATCAGCAACACTTATGCATTCAAATCTGTATCTCTGGGACTGAGCTGTGTCATAGTTGCACAGTAAGTCTGGAAAGTGGTGCTTTAGCACTAATGCCCATTATTTTGCTTAGTACAATGATTGCAGGCAAAGGTAATTTAGCAGGATGTAATGAGAAAATAATAACACACCATTTTCATAATGACTTTTCCTAAATAAACAACACATGTTGTAAATAAATATTTGATTTTACTGTAAATGAAAACATACTACAAGAAATTCAGTAATTCTGTAATTGATTCTTCTAAAAATTAATGAAATATGAAGGGCGACCACATGCCTCACATATACTGCACAGCCACAACATCCTCCTAGGCATGTAAAACAATGTGTTATATTAACCCAGCAATAACCAATGAATAGATATGAGGATGCTCACATGGTTAATGAGAATTGCGTTGCATAGATGTGCAGAATTTCTAGGCAGCCTGATGACTGCTTCTTGTAACACAGGGGACAAGTCAGTGTTGCTCTGCATTATACTGTCTTGCCTTTGTAAATGGTGGCATGACATTCTTTATGAGATGTGGTTACTCTTATTCTAAACATAGACCCGCATGTGTAATGACTGTCTTCTAGTCAATAGTTTGTTAACACCATTGAAAAGAATGCTGTCAATAACTGTGGTATGCTTTCAGTGCTTTTAGGTAATTCGCAGAGGCTTGGTACTTGTAAATATACACTAAAATCAACTAACAATTTCTTTGTCATGAAAAAGGGAGAATTGTCAAATAACTGAGGCGGTTTTCACTAGCATCAAGCCATGTTTTGCCTTGTTTACATACTGTGAAAATTAATAGAGCATGCATAAAATGGAGACAGATTTTTGTGCTGTGTAATTCAATCAAACTATTAAGTAATTTCTCTATATTATTTAGGGTATTTTCACTGGGTAGAATTTATTTTAAGTGATTCCCTGTATGTAGTATTTTTTGATTCAAATCTAATGCAGGCAATACCAACCAAGTCCAAGAGGTTGAAAGTAAATTGAAGAAATCTGGAAGCTTCTGCATCATTTGCTACTAAGGGATGTGGTACCTCTCGTGATTTAAAAAGAAAACAAAAGTTATTTTCACTTATTCAGATGAAACCTTTAAACTTGGTGTGTGTTGACTAGTTACTGAGAAGAATAGCTTCTGGGATGCCAGATTTATTTCTGAGTTGTGCTTCAAATTGCTTGCTGGCTGTCCTTTTTTTTTTTAATTTATAAAACAGCTGTGTTGATATAGGAATATGTGGCTCAACATGTGCGAATAAATATACTCAAGAACTGTCATCAATAAGAGAAAGATCAGATCTATTAAAGAGAAAGCTTTTTGTTCTTGGCTTACAAAATAAAGAGTGAAAAAGGCCATTGCTTAGAGCTTCATGTGGCATAGAGTGTTGTTCTGTAAAAGGTAGTCTCAAAAAAACGTGTTCAGGTGAGTCTGGACATTGCTGCTTGCACTGCAGATTTGACTGGTAAATTCTACTGAGATCCCTCATAAATTCTAGTGAAAAACAATTCAGTAAGGAAAGATTATTTAACTATACTGTGTTCAGAAATTATTTTATAGCATAATTTTGTGTATATTTATCAGAGTTGCTTTTACCTTTTCTATCTATCCCTCTACACTATGCATTTTGGAGTTCCTGCATTTTCTGAACATGAATTCTAGCCTTTATTTTCCATGTAAACATTCTTGCTTAGCACTTTTGCTCATTGACGGATACTGAAGTTGGATAAGTGAAGGCACAGCAGATATTATTTGTCGTCTGCATCCATTTTTAAATGTTTCTTACAGAGTTTTGGTAAGAAGGGAAGTGTGTTTATCTGGCTTTAAAATAATCTAACAAGTTTGACTATTTGCTCTTAAAATTTATAAACTAGAATCTCATCTAGTGTAAATCAGCTTAACTTTAATGACTTAAAAACTAGGTGATGTTGATGTATTACACAAGGCTCTGAGCCCTCCATGAGTTGCTTTTGAAAGCATATGTAAGGTGTGCTTTTACATTTCCTACTGTTTGCAGGTATTTGTATTCTGGATCTTTGCATATGGCATAGGCTTCCATCTAAGAAACTGCTTGTTCTCTCCTTTTTATTCAGGGTTCTAGGAAAGCAGCTTCTAGTGCCAAAGGATGAAGGCTTTCAGCATTTTCAGAGCAGAAATGATGCCTATGTGGATACTAAGTGTCTGCCTGGCCTCTGTGAATATACTAGTAATACAAAAGAGTATGTTGATTTTTTTTCAAGTTTTTTTTTTTGTCTTCCCCCCTTCAGAAGTATGTACAAATACTATTTTTGTATTACTGAAACATATCAGTATAATTAAATATGCACTTTCTTCTTTCTTTGAATGTTTAATTCTCATTTTGTTGATATTTTTTTCAGGCTCTGCATTTCAGGCTCTAAACTGATCCCAACAGCATCTCCAATACATAAATCACTGGATTCAAGTTCCACTAGGATTTCTGACTCAGCCATGTATTCCTTCCTGGAAGAAGAAATCTATGATATGGATGGAAAAATAGAAGAATATCTTGCCTTTGACAGCAAGGAACTGTAAATAACAGATATATGTATTTTTGAAGAATATAATGAAAAATTATCAGTGAACCCTGTCAGGGTTCATAAATTGTGTTTCTCTTCTGTAAGATACAGTTCCTTCTGTCCCTGTGTTTGGTAGCACAGTGGTCAGAGCACTCACTGAGCATGTGGAAGATTAGGTATGTTGTCTTTCTAGTGGTTCAAAACTCACATCTTCCGTGTCAGAGGGATGTGTCTTAACCACTAGTTGTTTTGAGGTGTTTGGTGCATGGAGATTCAGTAAAAAGAATATTTAATTTTGAGATGGGGTAGAATGAAGGCATCCCTTCTCCCCAATTGAGTGCCTTGAGCAGCAGGTTGTTTAGGGCCATTATACTGTACATTCTCTTATTGTCTGCCCTGATAAAGAATCTTAAATTCTTTCAGTGCAGTGTATTACAGCTTTGTGAGGAGAGCTGCTGGTTGCAGCCTGCATTCAGAGCATTTTTATGAGGGGCAGGAGTTATTTTCTTGACAGTCAGCATAGGTTTCCTGTGAGCCAGTTGAATGTTCCATCAACTAGGCTACTGGGTGAATGAAAGATCATAATAATATACCGTTTCCTAAAAGGCCTCTATGAGGGGAAAACTTTGGTAAGACTAGTTGGGCACAAAGCATAGCTTTTTGTGCTAAGGCCTTATGCAGATTCAGGACAAAGACATGGTTGTCCTGAAAACCCAAGGAACCAGACTGACACCCTTTTAGTCCTGGTTTTGAAAAAGAGGGCTGGGGTTACTGCCTTTGAGAATACTCTTAGTATTCTTCTCTCCTCATTTTGCTAAGCAAGCAGATTTAATTTGGGAGGGATACTTGTCTGAAGGTGTGTTTCTCTCCTTTGTGGCTCCTTCATGTGCCTCTTGTTTTCTTCAACTCTGAAATACCTTGTTCTCCGTAACTAAAACATTAGGCATTAAAAAACCTGATATGAAAATAGCGTGGTCATATTGTGATTTGGACCGCTCAGCCATGTTTCAGTTATAGTTAATAATTATGCAGTTAAGTTTGAGGAAGAAGTGAAGAAGTGACTGAGAAGAGAAAGGGAGATAGTAGAAACCAGTATGAATTTGGAATCATCTTTATGATCTCAAAAAAATGCATTCCTTAGAAAGAAATATGATGGCATTAAAAAAAGAAAAAGGTGAAAACTTCCTTCCTGAGAGGCATGTTAGAAGACCAAGTTAAGAAATGTTATTGCAATGTGCTACCCTAAATAGGGAGGAAACAGAAAAAAAACCCCAAAAAACATAACTGTCCTCACAGCAGTGGAAAGGAAGAAGGTATGTGTAAGGCTATAGGCTCTGCTATTCTTGTCAGACTACAGAAATCCTTTAAAGTTGTTTTGTCTTTGATCTATGGTGGAGTACTGCAGATGTGTGCAGGTACACAGGGCATGATAAAAAAAGAAATATTCTATGTTATAGTCCTCCTGGCAAATGCAACAGATAATAGTTCATTTATGTTACTGTAAAGAGTATAGGATTTAGTCTCAAATGACTAAGTGCCATGTATAAGTGCCATACTTTTCCTAGAGCTGCAGATCTTTCTGTTGTAATGCCCTGATGGGATTCTTTAATTTTTCGACTGCAAGCAAAAAAATAAAAGAAATCCTTATATGTGTATGATAGGTTCTGTTCCCATAGGTGCATTTGAATTTGAATTTTTTGGCGATCTACAGCTGACTGCCTTTTCTTCTGTATTTATGTTTCTGTATTGGAAGGAAAGGAAAAAAAAGGCAAACCCCATAAGAGTTCTTTTGAATTTGTTTCCTTTATTAGTGATGATGAGAGTTGGGAACAAAAGAAGATGCGTCTCTCTGAGAAGAGGAGTAAGCGTGGCATTCCCCCTGTTTCTCCCAATGCCTGTATCAAAGATGCTGTGGCTTCTGAAGTATTTGATCATGTTTGGAGCAGTGTCATTGGAATATTGGAGGAACTGATTAAAAAAAATTGGGAAACTAGTATCCCAGGTATCTGATATTTTCAAATACGGTGTTTATTAAATCTAACTCAGAAAAGTAATTCTCCCCTACCTCTTAAAATAACCAAATTTTCCAAGCTTTATTTAAGATAACCAGTGCTGGAGCACTGTAAGATATGTAATGCCTTGCCACGAGAATGTGCGCACACACACAACGCACACATGCACCTAAAATAAAAACTTCTTTACTAATTTTCAGGGAGTTTTTTATGAGAGGTGGAAAAAAAGGGAAAAATACTGACTGAAATAGCTTCATTTCGGGAAAGCATGTTTAAAAAAATAAAAATCACTGGCTTGAGATGCAGATTGATGCTGTTAGCAGGGAATCACTGACGATGTGATGTGAATCTGGAACCTAGGAATCAAAGTCTCCTAGTCCTCATTGTTTGAACTTTGTTAATAAAAAAACCTTTAGGTAGGAGATAGACAATCTTGCTGACATTAGGAGTTCATGAGTACAGGATGAAGAAATGGTGACGCATGTAATTTTATTTTATGTTTTCATATTGTATCGGACTGTAGCAAGGAAAATTAACTAGAAATGAAAATCTATTTATTGTGCATATATTGTCTTTGGAGGCTGAGGGAAATTTCTGTTCTTTCAATGTACCTCAAGTTACCTCAAGTATTAGGTACACTCAACCTCAAATATAAGAGTACAACAAAGTAAGAAATGGCAAAATTTCTCAGAATACTTGCAGCATCAGAATTTAACATTTCAGGTGTTACTGAAATGTAGAAGTTCCTTTCACACCACAGGCGGATTGTTTAGCTCTCAATATTATAGTTTAGGGAGGATAGCTTAGCAGTATTACAATAGGTTTGCTCTTCTATCTTTTTGAAGGTCATGAACTTACGACAAATAGATAGTTACCAAAGTATCTCAACTAGGAAGGAAAAGAGTTTGTATTTATAATAGAAATAAGATAGTAGTTTATACCCAAAATGAAACACCATGTAGCTGCTGTCTGACAAGGACACTATCAATAGACTTTTTGTTTTATATATATTTTTAAATTTTTTTTGATGCTTAAAAAGAAAAATCTTTGGGGATTTTAAAATAACATTTCAAAGTCTTAGCAATATTTCCTTAAACACCCACCTCCAACTCTAACTCTATAGACAAACTTGTATGTCAGTGTCAGAGAAAGCATAAACAAATGGGAATGCTTTTAGAAAAACATCATTTATGGTAGATTTTTAAATAACATGGAAACTTAAAAAGATATTAAAGTCTTTATTTACTGTGAAGTGTAATATTTTTTGAACCCCAACAAAGTATGGCTAGTAAACAGAAAATTCCTCTTATTACATCTACTTTTTTTGCTGTTGTGCAGAGTGTGACAAAAAATTGGAAAAACTGAAAGCTGTTACAGCAAAACTGCCACATTTGCCAGCCATTCATATTATAACAGATGCTGGGAGCATTCCTCTTTCCAGAGGCTCTGAAGCACGGAGTGTATCTTTTGGGCCTCATTCTGTTTCATCACAGGTAAAAATAAAAAATAACTTTCTGTCAAATGGTGTTCTTTTTTTCTGCAAACCTTCAACAGTCTTGGTTGAAACTTGAAAAGGCTCTTTTTTCTGCCCCTTTTGTATTGTTTTTTTATACCAATTAGATGTGCTTAGAGTCATCTGATTTAAAATGCGGGTTAATTAAATGTGCATTTTTTATTTGTTGTCACTTGTTTTTCTTTGGTGGTTCTTAAAGGTATCATTTACCCCTAAGATATTGCTGCAGTTGCTTTACGAAGAGAGTTTTGTTAGACTATATTTTGTCCTAGACTGTATTCTGTCCTTAATTTTGCTTTATTGTGGTCCAGTCATTTCTTCTTGATAGAATTAAGAAAACAAACCCGGCTTTTCCCTGGACTGCAGGGATGTGAAGTTGCAACTTCTTTTTTTCTGCAGTACATCCACCAGCACGTTGGCACTAAGCCTAACCTGTCTGTGGAAGCTCATGTTTATATTGATAAAATGTTCTATTTTGTCCAGCTTGCTGCCTCCTCCGTCACCTGCTTTGCACGTACGTTTCCTTTTTCAACCACCACTTCTGTTTTTTTTCTCTCTCTATTGAGTTCAAGCAACTTCATTCTCTTCCATCTGCTCTTTTTCCATGCTTGTTAAGCAGTGAGATAAGGACCATGGAAAAGATAGATACAGGAGTCTTGCTTCTCCCCTTTGGTGTGCTTTGCTCTGTAGTGCTCCCAACAGCCAGAAGTAAAATGCTTAGATAAATAATTCCTAGACCCTGTGCCCTGTGCTGAGGGAAAATGGAGACTTTGGAGAATCAAACTCTGTCTTCAACTGAAAGAGTATTTTAAATTGAATTGCACTTCAATAACAAAATTATGAAAGTCATATTCGTAAAAATCTGTTTAAAATAAGTGAAATTACATAGTTGCACCATCTACTACTGAGAATTCTATTAAACAATATCTTAATAGAAACTTTTCTAAAATACAAGTAAAATATCTCTTAACTATGTGCTTTTTGAGGTCTTCCTTCAAAAATATAAAGGTTAACACATAGTTTTTGCTTTTCATAGGTTCAACGTTTCTCCAGCAACTTCTTTAGTGATTTGAATGGTGTGATGACAATTCAAGCAAAACCACTCCAACAGAGGCATGTTACCAGAGTAGAAAAACTACAGTAGGTTTTGATATTGACATTTTCAAAATAATTCATACTGCATAAAAAATGTTTTGCAATGGGAAAAAGGCAATAAAAAGGCAGTGATTTTGTTTGTATGTATCACTGATGTGATAGTGATTTGCAGAGGTTGAAATGATATGCTGTTAAGGATAAAAGGATTCTTGATTCTAATTCATAATTTCTTTCTCTTTCCCTAGGAATGAGCAAGAAGACAAACAGCAAAGCACTGCCTCCAGTGCTCCTAATTCAGCACATGCTAGGCTGGGGAGAATTTCTGATAATAGTGTTCTGTCATCATCTCGGGCACTGCTGACATCTTCTAGGAAACTACCAAACCATCGGAGGTTACCTTCTCTCACCTCTGACCAACTCTGCTCTAAAGTTCCTAATATGTACAATGAGGAAATCCTAAGACAGACGAAATTGTGAGTTTTTAATTTTATTTTTGGGTTTTCTCAGAACTTTACTGAAATTTCACCAGTGAAAGGTTTTGCAAAATACTTGAAAACTAAGCCATGATTTGTTATTAATTGTAGAATTCAGAGAGGAAAAGAAAGCAAGCTGAACCATGCTTTTTTGAGGAAAGGCATTTGTTTTATTTTTTATTGCTGTATTAGGTGCTGTTATGTTTTGTAGCCAAGCTCTATAAAGAAATGTACTACTTTATAATTTCATGTTGCTTCAGTGAAGAAGTCTGTAACATGAATTTTCCTAAAAGAAGAACACTTAAAATTCTGTAGGGTTGCCAGCTCAGATCGTTTGTCTTCTGCTCATCCACCTGCAACCCGGAACAAGCTACCACCAATAAATTCTGAGGCTCTTGAACAATATCTTTCAATACCTCGACTGCATCAGAGCTCTGTAAGTTGTTTGCACTTTTGTACTGGTGAAGAACTTCAAACTATTTAGAAATAAACTACTCTGTGTCACTGGTTGAAAGGACCAATTTTACAGTTTGTTTTGGTTTGTATTTCATAGATGGTTTTAACATGCTAATGTGAAATTACACTAGGGTATCATTACAATGCAAGAGAAGTCAGTTTAAAACCTCAGGTCACAAACAGATTACAGTGGAAGGACTTCTCTGGCAACAGAAAAATCTGGTTTAAAAAAATAGAAAAACGAAAAATCAGCAAGATAGTAACCTTGCACGTTTATGCATCTGGATTTAAAAGGCTCCTTTCAGTGTTTTATTCATTAATGTTAAGTTATAAGAAGTAGAAAATTATGCTGACTGAAGTAGAAAAGGATACCAACTGAACAAAACAGATCATCTTACACTGGCCTATTTTTGAAGGTTGGGGAGGTCATAAATTACCAGAATGAAAGTAGATTGGCATGTTGATATTATTCTTCTTCTGAATAATATTTTGAATTGAGACAAATGTAAAATCTTTTATTATTTTAATTAATATAAGCCTTTGGGAATTATAGACTAGTATTAGGAAAAGTCTAAATGTTTTTCTGTTTGAAAAACATGAGAACCCTTAAATTGGTATTTTTGGTCAGTAAAAACATATTTTTCTTTTCTCCTTGTATACTTTTGTGTGGCAACAGAAAAGAATATTTTAACTGATTCAATTGCTGCATTCTCTTAATGCTTTTTTAAATTTTCTTAGCATCAAGGACGATATGCTCTTAGCAGAGTGTCAAGTGCAGTGCCTCGCAGGACAGAGCAACCGGCACTCAGAGAAAGAACTGTTACTGTTAATCAATTTTCAAGGCCCAACACAACTCATACGTTCAGGGTATGTTACAATATAAATAGAGACATGTCAAGGGGAAGAAGCTTTCACTCATGCCCAGTGTTGATCTACAGAAGGTCTCATTTCTCTCCTGACTTCTGATGTACAGGTGTTCTTGCTACCTGTAGAGAGGAGAATGTTAAAAGTCTTGGGGAGGGTGTGGGACTATTGTATGAAGAAGAATTTTTTTTCAGGTCTAATGCATCAGACTGTTTCTTTGAGGGTTGTACATGTGTTAGAGGTGTGCAGTCTTCCTTTGAGGGGGTCTGTATGCTGGAGGTGTACAGTTTTAGTGCTGCTTGGAGCTTTGAACTTTGGTAGGATTCAGTCTACTGGATTAGATCATGAAAAACCTCATAAAACCATTTCAGTAGATAAGTGTATCACACTAGCTAGTAATATATCTTCCCTTTTTACAGAGAGACACATCTCAGAAGAGATCACTGACTCCCATGGATATTGCTAACCACAGAGGGATGGGTCAAGGATTTTTGACAACAGGTAGGCAAAGTAAGAATCACTTGGAAAGTAAAAGGCCAGAAAAATCTATGAAGCCATTATACAGTCAAAAAGTGAAGTGCTCAGGCGGAGCCATCTTGGCATAAAAGAACAGGTGTGCTTGGCAGGATCTTTTGAGTTTGGTTTTGCAGTTTCTTCTCACTTGGTCTGAGTTAGTCCTAATTGATTGGTAGGAATCCTGTAAAGCTTCTTTTTGTTGTTATGACATGAAAGAAGAAGGATTTCCCCTCATCTTGTGTCTCTCCGTCTCTTTTTTTTTTTTTTTTTTTAGTATTTCAGCATGTTTACAATTATGGCAAGAGTAAGTGATGTACACATGCACAGGCTAGATATTTTTGCAGCTGCTAGAGTAGTAACACAGATTCATGCTTGTGAGCTGTTCATGACAAATTTTACTTTAGCCCCTAAATTAGTAAACTTTTTATGTGAAAAAAAAGTTTAGAATATGCATTTTTAATAGAAGTATAAAGCTCTCTTAAATTAAAAGACAAAATCAATATTGACTTGCAACTGTGTCTTTCAGTTATAATACCAAAAAGAGAGCAACCCTGTGTGGCTCATTTTGTTTCATATTTACAATAAAGCTGACTAGCTAGTTCCTGACTTACTTTGAGTCCTTGTATATAATCCTTACTTGTTTGAAAGTTCCTTGAGTTTAAACAATTATATAATTGACGTAATTATATAAAAGGTGATGTAAAAATAAGGGTAGGTTAGCAAACATTGATCTGAGCAGACTCGCGGAAGTAACTTATACGTAAACTTGGAGTGTGTTTCAGGAACTATGACAATTAACAGTGTTTTATGTTTTCCAGGCTCACAGCTTCACTACAGATCTGTTCAGAGAAATCCTTCAACCTCAAGAAAGAGATTTCAAATTGCTTCTTAACCCATTTTAGAAAGAAACAGAAACTCTCTTCACTGAATGACTGAGTGAAGCACTAAATTTGCCACCTAGTATCTGTGTGTCATAAAGAAGGTGTGCAGTATGCTGGTCCTTACTGAGCCTTGCGATCTTCAGGATGTCTGCATTGTCTTCTTTTAAAATTGTCTGACCAGAGGCTAGATTAAAAATTAGAGCAAAACGAAATAAATGGTTGAGGTGTCTGCTCTATTTGCAGCATCAAGATGTTGCTGTTGGACTTTCTTCTCAGGCATTTCTCCTTTTTCTATCTTTCATAGGGAATTGTTATTCTGTGTATAGAAGTGAATAAGTTATGTTGAGGCTGTGAAGTCCTGCTCCCACTTTTTTTGTTTGCTCAGTGTTAAAGATGTTCTAGTCTATGTAAACATCAGTCATATATAAAATTTATACTTTTAAGCAGGAGTTTGCAGTACTTCCTCCTTAATCAGTGTTTCAACATTTCTCTGTTCTTCTGCTTATAGCAGTTGGTTTCTTCCAAATATTGTTTGTCCCTACTTTTTCTTTGTCGTTTAATTCTTTTGTAACGGAATTCATTCATTGCTTTTACTTACACTGTTCTAATAATCAATAACTATGGGAACTGCTGGGATAAACTTTGTTTACAGGAAATAATTTTTTCCCTGCCAGTCCGAACATGCTTATAGATTCCGAGCAATTGAACCAGCATGCTGACAAGTCTGTAAGACTGTTCCCACTTCTTGAGATTTCTTATAAAATAATGTGTGTTATTGTACAAATTAATCATCTTTTGAAATATGTGAGCCTTAAACAAGAAAATATGTACTTAACTGATGAAAGCATCATTTCATACCTCTTTGTGTAGACCCGAATGGGAAGATCAAAGAGGAGACTTGGAGTTGTGTTCTGTCCAGCAAACAAAGCACTGATCAGATCCCTGGCTATTAGTACTGTGAGCATTCGCAGTCAGGGATTCCTCCTTCCATCAGAGAGCCAGTAGTTGAAGCAGATGTGTTTGAAGTGCTTGTTGAAGGGTAAAGGAAGGACAAGAAAAAGTTACTTGCCCAAATTGTGCAGTTAAGACTAGTAACAGTTTCTTCTTCTACTTAGGAACTAATACCAGTTCTCCTCACTTTTTATGAATGTTCAAGGATTGATAATCCAAGGCCCAAAGCATTTGTAATGTATATTTTATATCTATACTGTTAATCAGATTTCTGGTTTTTGTAAATGGTTTGTAAGCACTGTATTCTTTTGAATACTGGCTTAGTATTTGTCTTTGACTAAGTTTACTCACTGGTGATGGTATGGTATAGTATCTGAGAAAGCAGAATGCTTGAACTTTGGAGTTGCAGAGCAATTTCATACAGTTGCAGGTCAATTTGATGAAGTTTCTTCAGAAATCTCGTGTCAAAGATGACTTAACTTCCAAAATTCACTTTCCAAAAATTCCAGAATTAATGCTTTCAGCAACATGTCCAAAATATACTTTTGCTCTTGTGAGTGCTTCCTCCTGTATTGTACAGACCTTGACAAGAATGCAGAGAAGCGATGGCAAAATGTGTTCCTTTCCATCTTGTACTTTGCATTTCATAGCAATGCAGATCTTATGTTGTGAACTAAATGAAAAGATGAACATGAGCTGGTCGATTCTGTAACAACAGAAGTGTAACCGGTCAACCACTGAGGAGTGGTTCATCATCTGGCGCTTTGCAAAAGAGAGAAGATTGCTGACATCTGTGAAGCAATGGAGCTCAGTCAGTTGGTTTCTATATAGAGAGAAGAGCAGAACAACAAACAGTCTGCTAATTACTAGAGCAGCAATGGAATGCTCTCAGCTGGCCGGAGAGAGGGAAGAGGAATGTTTGCTGTCTACCAGAAGTATTTTAACACTTTTCCCTTTTTGTCAGTTTTTGGGCACCTGACAGAATCACAGTCATCTTACATCCTGATAATCATCATATCGTTGACTCATTCCATGTTGGAAGGGACCTCAAGGATCATCTGGTCCAATCTTTATTGGCAAAACTTCTGACTGTGGCTATAACAGTCTAGACGAGATGACCCAGCACCCTTCCCAGCTGAATTTGAAGTGTCCAGTGTTGGGAAATCCACAGCTTCCCACATAACGGGATCATTCCAATGGCTGATTGTTCTCATAATGAAAAATTTTCTTCTTGTATCCAATCAGAATCTCCCCAAGTATGACTTGCACCCATCACCCCTTGCTTTTTCCATATGATCCCTTATGAAAAGGGAGTCTCCATCTTCTTTGTATGTACCCTTTAAATATAGGGACATGATGATAAGGTGTCCTCTAAACTTCTTTTCTCCAGGCTGGACAAACACAGTTCTCTCAGACTTTCCTCCCACAGCAGGTTTCTCAGTCCTTTGTTCATCTTTGTGGCCCTTCACCTTGTCCAGCCTGTCCGCATCTTTCTTGTATAGCAGGAACCGAAACTAAACACTATTCTAGGTGTGGCCTGACCAGCACTGTGTAGAGTGGGATAGTGATTTCTTTATCTCTGCTGGTGATGTCCTTGTTGATGCAACCCAGCACTGTGTTGGCTTTCTTTGCTGCAGCAGCAAACTGTTCACTCGTGCTGAGCTGTACTCATACTCGTACTCCACCAGTACCCCCAGGTCCCTTTCCATAGAGCTGCTCCCCAGCCAGGTAGGTCACAGCTTGTGCTGCTCTTCCTATAGTATATTTTCCAAAATGCATGACCTTAGCATGTTCTTGTTGAACTTCATCAGGTTGTTAGCCTACTCCTCCAACCTATCCAGGTCTTCCTGCAGGGTGGCTCTCCCTTCCAAAATGTCCACTTCCCCACTCAGGTTGGTATTGTTGGTGAACTTCACTCGGGTACGCTTGATCCCATCATCGAAATCACTGATGAAAATATTAAACAGTTTTGTACTAATATCGATCTCTGGGGGAACTCCACTTCTGACAATTGCCAGTTTGAAAGGGAACTCTTTACACCACCCTGTGGCTGTGGCCAGTCAGCCAATTCCCCACCCACCACATGGACCACTTGTCCAGGCCATCACACATCAGTTTCTGTAGGAGGAGGCTGTGGGAAATTGTATCGGAGCCTCAGAGATACCCAGGTAGACAGTGTCCACTACTTGCCCTGTATCAACTGAGCAGGTTACTTTGTTGTAAAAGGCAATATTTTGTTGTAGAAGGCAATCACCTTTGTCAAGTGCACTTTGCTCTTCATGAATCCATGCTGGCTTTTCCTAATCTCATGCTGGCTTGTGACAGCTCCCAGGAGAATTTGTTCTGTAAGTTTGCCAGGGACCAGAGTAAGACCGATGGACCTGCCATTTTCTGCATCCTCCTTTAAGTCCTTCTTGTAGATGGGATTGACATTAGCCGCCTTTTAGTCTTCTCGGATGTCTCCTGAACCCCACAACTTCTTGAAGATAATGGAAAGTGGCCTTGTGCCATGTCAGCCAGCTCTCTTAACACCCTTGTTGGGTATTGTCAGAGCCCATCAATCTGTAGGGGTCAAGCTCCTTTAATAGTTCACATACCAACCCTTCCTTCACCCGTGGTGGGTCTGTGTTTGCATCAGCCAGGATTTTTATTCCTAAGGCCTGGTGCTGGAAAGGACCTAGGTGACAAAAGTACCTCTGCCTTTTCAGCCTTGATGGTGACTAATTCATCTCTCCTGTTTAACAGCAGGCAAATATTTTCTATCTGTCTCTGCTTGTTGTTTATGTACCTGTCCTGGTTTCAGCTGGCATAGAGTTTATTTTCTTCCTAGTAGCTGGCACAGTGCTCTATTTTGAATTTGGTGTGTGAATGTTGACAACACAGTGATGTTTAGGTTGTTGCTAAATTGTGTTTGTCCTACATCAAGGACATTTCAGTGTCCCATGCTCTGCCAGTGAGGAGATCCACAAGAAGCTGTAGGGAGCATGGCCAGGACAGCTAACCCTGACTGCCCAAAGGGATTTTTCGTACCACAGAATGGCATGCACAGTATATGAACTAGTGGGAGTTGGCTGGGAGGGGCCCATCGCTGCTCAGGTGCGGACTGGGGGATTGATCAATCAGCAGGCGGTGAGTGATTGTATTATGAATCACTTGTGTTTCTTGGGTTTTATTCCTCTCCTTTTCCTATTTTTATTTTACTTTACTGTATTTCAATCATTAAACTGTTCTTAACTGATGGGTTTTATCTTTGTTCTGATACTCCTCTCCATCCCATTGGAGTGGGGTGTCTGCATGGTACTTAGTTGTGCGCTGAGGCTAAACCATGATAGTATCTGAAGGTTCTGTTCTTGTAGGTTTCAACATCTCTGACTAATTTCAATTTGAGCTGAGCTTTTGTTTTTCTAACTGCATCTCTGCACACCCTGCAATGCCCTTGCACTTACTTGGGCGTAATCCTGAAACCCAAAAGAAGGTTCAAAGAGAACTGGATGAGATGTTTGATAAGATTTCCATTTCTCCTTTGTCAAGATTGAAGAAATGGAAGTAGAAATATGCCATGTGGCCAATCAAGATGCTTTAGGTAGATAGAAGTAGTTGGGATGGGTGCTAGAAGGTGCATGAGAGAGTACTGAGAAAGTTTACCAAGTAAAGGGTAGGGTTTTTCTTTTTTTTTACAGTGAAGCAGTTATAGATAGTCACTAATTTGCTATTGTTTTGACCCTTCTCCCTTTTGCTTTTTTCCTTAGGAGGATATCAAGTATTGAATGGCACAAATATTCAGATCATAATTTATGCTGTACACAGAAACCCCAAGATCTTCCCTGACGTGGAGGAGTTCAGGCCTGAGCGATTCTTCCCCGCAAGTTGTAAGGATGAGCACTGTATGCTTTCCAAATATTTAGTGTTGATAGTTTGCATGCATCCATGACTTTATACTGACATTTCTCGTCTCACTAGGGGGTGTTGTGGAGGAATTTTCACCCCCATTTTCCCTTTCAGTCTTGCAATGGTTTCATGGTAGGCTTTTCAGATGAGTGTAGGTGTCAAGGTGTCAGCAGCAGGGCTGCTGTTGGGATGGCCTCCGTGAGAAAAGACCTGAGAAGAGAACACACACAGTTCCTGCTGGCTCTGTGATGGACCCGCTGCAAGACACAGCTGAGCCCAACAGCCAAACCAGTGACATCTCTGTGAAAATGTATTTATAAAAGTGTACAAAAAAATGCTGAACAAGCAGAGGAGAATGGGGAGGGGAAAGAGAATAAAGCAGCAGTGCAAACACCAAGGTCTGTGAAGGAGGAGGAGGAAGTATTCCAGGCACCAGAGCAGTGATTCCCCAGCAGCCTGTGGAGCATGCTGGAGCAGGTTTATCCACAAGACCTGTAGCCCACAGAGGGGACCTATGCTGGAGCAGGAGAAAAGGGTGAGGAGGGAGCAGCAGAAAGGAATTTTTGTCTCTGTTTCTAACTCCCTATTTTTAATTGTCTATAAATTAAATAAAATTTACCAAGTTGAGTCTGTTTTGCTCATGATGGTAACTAATAAGCAATCTTTCAGTCTTTATCTTGACCCACGAGCTTTTGCATCCTGTTGAGGGTGGGGAGTGAATGGGTGGGTGTCTGGCTGCTGGACAAGGCTAACCTACCACAGCTTCTAACAGGCTGTGCAGCCATGACTGTGTTATAGGCAGGCACATCAAATGTGGACAAGGAATTTCCTAGAGAAAGTGTTGGCACCAAATCTTCTGTATTGCAGGAATGCAGGTAGCAGATTTTTAGTGCTGTGTGTTTCTGTGACCCACATCACAAGTTTTTCCCAATCTTAAACTGCCCCATTTATTCATTCTTCATGACCACTAGCTTTCTTCATGTAATGTGTAGCGTGCTGCTAAATGCTTTGTTTAAACTTGCTGGAGTTTAGCAAGGAGGAGGCCCTGTAGGATCTAGACAAACAACAAAACAAGCAGGCGGAATCTCCACTTGTGACCTTGCGTGAGTTATGATCATCCAACCTGGCAGCGTGCATTTTCCTTGACACGTGGATGCATAATTATAGGTGTGGTGCTTTGGTAGCTACTTAGCCTTATTGTCTATTAGTTATGACAACATCATTGATACCTTATCAGAATTGCTTTACAACAGTAGGCTATGTTCTGGGGGGACGAGTGGTGGTCTGCTTTGTTGTAAGACATGTCATTATCCTTGTAGGGAAGATTTTGGTTTCTTAGAGAGGAGGCAAACTTTTGTGTTCTGTTGGGGATAATTCATTCATGCAAAATGTCTCTAGTGAAGGATCCCGATATGATGGCTACAGAACAGAGCAGTTGTTGCTGTACAGTGAACACCAGGTTGCAGAAACCAAGCAAGGTATGCTTGGTGGAGGTGGGCATCACAGCAATCAGTCTGTCTCTGAAAAACATAACTGTGGTCTCTGTCTCTTAAATGCTGTTCATCTCCTCTACCTCTGTGAGAAAGGATCCACAGAACGATTTGAAGCTGTAGAATTTTAGGCTACAGTGACATGAAATTTACCATCAGTCCCTAAAATGCTTCTCTGAGGACTGGGGGAGATCTCTGAGTTGTCCAGCACTGATGTTATATTTTGAAACGGAGACATGCTGTGTTATATTTTTTTTGTGTAGGTGATGACTGTTGGGGACTACAAATAGCCTGGGGTTTTTTTGAGTAGCTTTCTATATGAAGGTTAATCATGTTGTGATGATGTATGTTGAGAAAGAGAGAAGGTCCTTCTAAGAAAAACCTTTCTTAAGAAAAAAACACAGGTTTTCAGAATGAGTAGTGTACTTCTCTTTTTTTCTTCTGTTGTATCAGACTCATTTTAGCTTTGCTTTGCGTTTTTGTTTTTCTTGTTGTTAATGATGATTTTATCGCTTTCTTTATTGAAGAATCCAGACTGCATTCCAGGGACCAGCAGAAGCCTGTGTTGTCATTTGTGCCTCTGGGCTTACACGGCTGCCTAACAGGATTCATGCCTTCTGTCAACATGGGCAGATAGGCTTCCACTTAGGAAACTGATGGCTATGTAGCTTGCCTTGTGTGTTGGCAAGACAGGGTATGTATCTGCTGCTCTCTGTCACAAAGCATTACAAACAACAACAAGAGTAGCAAAGTTCATTTCCAGCTATTTACTGTGCATAAAGATACAACAGTCAGCATTTATGATAAAGTTTTTGCTGGGAGATTGCAGGAACAAAGTACCAAAATTTAATCCCCTCTGCTGCCAAGGGTCATCAAAATCTTACTTAACTTCTGATATTCTGAGCCTTCTGTGTTTTATGTCTTAGTTGTTATGTTTATGCCGTTTGTTTATTTACTAAAATGCTGATGCAGTCATTGCAATAATTTTTGGCAGAAAGCAAACAGTCTGAGTGTGACTGTGGCTATAAGTAGCTTTTGTGCTGTATTCAGAAGGTGGCTATAAGTAGCTTTTGTGCTGTATTCAGAAGGTGAAGTTTTGTGAATTGGGTGTGAGCTATGCTGTCTCTTCACCAAACTTCTGTTTTACCACAAAGTTTCTGAGCGCTTGCTTTGAGGCACAGATGCTCAGTAGCCCTGCAGCAGTGAGAAGAGACCCTGGGTCCTCCTGAGGCAGGAGTGGCAGCAGTGTATATGGTGGATATGGTACCGCCTCTGCGTGAGCACTTTGCAAGTTGTGGCACAGATGCTGGTGCTGTCAGTTGTGTTATTGGCACCCTTTAACCTGTGCCTGAGCATTCAACAGTGACATCAGTAAAAGCCATTTGAGCTGAGAAGCATCAGTGTGCTTTGCAGTGCTGCTCTTGATCATGGGTCTGTATGGGATCTGGTTTGGGTAACTCCCTGAAAACATCAACCCAACTGAAGCTTAAAGATATTCCCCATCTCACCCTTCAGTCATTGTGTTGGACAGCACTGGAGGAGTTCTGTATGGCAAAATAGTGTTCCCTGAGCACCTGAAAACAGATGGAGAAAGATGATACTGAGAAAACCCATCCTTCCCAAATCAGCAAAAATGTGTTTTTTTCTCTTGACAGTGCTTTATGTCTTTTCCTGCTGAGGTATTGCATGGGCCTGCGAAGAACTTTCTCACTCTTCACTTGAATCAGAGGAGTGAAGTGAGGGCAGGGAAGGAGCACTGTTCCCTCTAGCTTCTCTGCCATTAGGAAATGCTTGCAGGCAGTCTCTCCATGTGCGTGTTTTTTAAATCTGTTTATTTTCCTGGCAAGAAGCTACACCTGTGGTCTTTGTGACAGCTCCGCCTCCTGCTCTCCTGGCCAAATTCCCCACACACTCAGCTTGGTGCAACAGCACTGGCGGGTACGGGCAGTGCCAGTTCTGCAGCAGGGATCAAGGCTTGCAGCAGGAGGCTGAGAGGTGATGATGGAGGTTATGCAAGGATCTGCAGGAAGACTCCAGCTGCTGCCCTTGGGGGCTGGGGTCATCACTCTGTTGTTGACAGTTGTGGCTTTATACTTCCTGCCCTCCGTGATGAGTTACTGGAGGCGATGGTGGATGATGAAGTCAATCCCGGGTATCACCCCCTGCTATCCTGTGCTGGGAAACTCTCTACTCTTAGAGCGGAGTGGAGAAGGTAAGGCCAATTCACGCTGTAGCCCAGCTGTGAGGTCCCTGCACTGTGGGGTTTCTTGGAGGAGCCAGTGCTGGTGAGGTGCTTGTGTGTTTGAGCTGTGGCTGGCTGGGAAGGGGAATGGGAGATCAAAGGTGTGTGCTGATGCCTTTAGGTCTGTCTGGGGCTGTGGGCAATCTGCAGAGAGGAACTGTGTGAGGAGAGGGCAGTGAAGGGGAAAGGAGAGGAACTGCATAAATGTAGCATTATTATCAGTCAGCGATTAACTGGAAATTCAATCTGACAACAGCTTCCAGATGCTGCTGCTGGACTCAGATGGTTACAGTTGTTGGTAGGGTGGAGGATGAATGCTGTGGAATGTGTTTTTCCAATGGGGAGGCATGCTGAGGGCTCTTGCAGGAAGTGCTATTTCACAAAGCGGAGCACTATGTTCTCATGACTGTTAGCTGTGATCCAAACAAAACTTAATTCTCTTCCCCCAAGTAAGCATGTGCAAGGGACTTTATCATGCTGAGTTACTGGGTCACTTTCAGAATTAGCTGTGACTTACATGTGTTAGATGCAAAAGAACTTGCTGAGTATTTACAGTACATCCCTCAAAAGCAAACCTTTCTGTTCTTGCACTCATTAATGGGACCTTCTTTTTTGCCAGGTGCTCGAGAGAACACTAATGTGCTAGATGTTCCCTTTCCATTTCGTACCTGTTTTTTAACAGGAGCATATTTCTTAAGGAGTTTGTGGTGTGAAAGCATTGATGGCTGTGCTGTCAGTGGCCCAGACGCTTCTGTGTGTGTTTGTGATGCCTCTGTATGCTGGTTCTGCTCTGTGCACGTGTTCCTGGCTGTGCTGCTTGGTATGCTGCCAGAAGAGAGACTATGCAAGCATGGTAAAGTCAAGGACGAATACAGCATTGGAACACAAATTGCTCAGTGCTGACCCATGCTGAGACATGGTACCTCTGTTCACAAGGGTACACTGTCATATCTTTCCTCTGCATTGAACCCCAAATCTAAATACAGATATGAGAGATCTTTGGTGGATGTGAGGGCAAGCAGCTTTCCAGGAAGCTGGCTTTGGGGAAGCAGTAGGAGGATCATAGTCAGGATGTTTATATGACCCTGACTGAGAGATGAATCTTTTCTTTTCTTTTTTTTTTTCCCCTCTTCTTTTTAAATTTTCTTTAAAAACCAGAACAAAACAGAGCATTGTTTCTATCTCCAGAAAGCAGTTTACTGGAGACCCTGATGTTCTTTGGAGTCTTTAATCTCATTTGTTAGCGGGAGTCACATAGCCTCCATGCTTTAGTTAAGTTAGTGTCTTTGTTCTTGTTTATTTATGTAAAAATGAGTGAAGTTTGTGGTTTATAATACTTTTCATTTAAAATGTGACAATGAAAAAAAGATAGCTTTTATAAAAACTGGTAAAGTTTTATAGCAGAAAAAAGAAGGGCTTTTCATATGATGGTGATTTGGTTTATTGGTATTGGTAGACAAATGCTGGAAAACATGATATTTTAATCATGGCAATGCTAGGAAAAATATTTTAAAAACAGCAAAATAATCTGACACTCTTAAGCCTGTTGGATGAGGTGTCATTAGAACTCAGACTAGGGAAGGCTATATTTGCGCATTGATTAGGAAATTATTCTTTTTCTTTTTTTTCCCTCTGATTGGGGACCTTTGAGTTTTCAACTCTGCAGAGGCTTGATAGGGTATCTTTTATTGTTTAAACTGGCTTCTGAAAGGGTATTCTGTGAATATCCTGATAATGGCCACCACATGTAGTATTGCAGAATGAACCTGAATGCTGTCTGCAATGAGATAGCATCAGAGACCTTTTTGAATCAAACTAAACACCATCTACTGCTCCTCCCTTGCTCACAGATCCAGCTATCTCCCATGCTTTCTGTATAACTAAACTGACAATATATGGATTGGATGAGTGTATAATAATGTGGGAGGAGGATTGGCTGAATTGCTGAGCTCACTGATGTGAAGTCCAATTGGCAGCTGGACAGAAGTGGTATCTCTCAGGTGTTCTGTGGCATAAATGATCTCATGAGTCTGTGCCCTTAGAGATTAGGACATCTGAATTGTAAAATCCACAGGTGCAAAATATGCTGCTTGATCATAAAGCTTCAACAAAATCAAAATTGCAGGGCATATGGTATAAAAGAGTTCATTACCGAAGTTTTTCTTAAGTCTTATTTGATAAACCCCCCTTTTTGAAAAGTTCTAATCTGCCTTTTTATTCCAGGTTTTTTTAATCAACTAAAAGTTTATTCTGAAGAGTTCAGGAAGTGGTCGTTGTTCAATCTTTGGATAGGACCATTGCCTGTTGTAGTTTTGTACCACCCTGACAGTGTGGAGGTGAGTGTGCTGGTCTCCTACCTATTCTACTGTCATGCAGAGCGGTGTCCCTCCTGTTAGTTTGTATTATCTCAATGTACTTTTTTTTAAAAAGGACTTGGGCTAATTTTCCTTGGAATTGTCCTCTGACCCAGTTCTAAAGAAAGGCTTAAAGCAAAAGAATGTAAAAAAGCCTAGTCTGGGTGGGGAGGGGGGAGAGCTGGGAGGGGGGGATGCTGAAGATGGCCAGGAAATGAAAGCACCAACACAATATGTTTTATACGAAGAAGCATCTCCTTTAGCTTTTTTTTTTCACATGTGTGAAAGCTTCTGCTCCCAAGATCAGAACAGATAAGCAGACAGCAGGGAAGGTGGGACCACTGAAATAAGAATGGAACATTATGAAATACAGGTTTCAGTGCTTGTTTCTGACTGACTTCTGCATTAGAACTTGGTGGGTCTGTCATGGTGCCATGAAATGTAATAATTAGTTTTGCTACTGACAGTGATTGTCCTTGAACTGATGTAGGAACAGTTGTGCTTTCAGAAGAATTTGTAACGGGAAAGCTAGAAACTCGTTTTTGCTTAGGAAGCCTGCAGAGTGCCTTCTGAAGAGGGTTAGATGTTTTTTCTTCCCTTCTGCAGTTCAGAAGGGGTTGCAGAGAGAGCTGTGTTCTCTTTCTCTGCTATGCTGGAGAGAGATAACTCTAACAGACATGCAGAGAGGCCTTGGGAAGGTGGGGGAAAAACAGAGGGGATAAAAAGGTGCTGTACAGGGCATGAACTTGCCTTTTTCTCCCTGGGGCCTGGTGCTTAAATAGCACTGTCAGGTATTTGTAAGTTTCTCATGCTTTGGCCTTCTAAATAATCTTTGAAGTCTTTCCACTGCCTTGGCATTTCTGGGGATACCTACATATTTTACTTTACAACTGGAAAGACAGAGCTTTCTCTCTGTTGGAGTGTTTATTGAAGAAAGAGTGGAGAAATCTCTCTCTATCTAACAAATGATATTTTTTTTTCTCTATTAATTTTTTGACAGGTTATTTTGAGCAGTTCAAAACATATAGAAAAATCATACCTGTACGACTTCCTGCATCCATGGCTGGGCACTGGACTTCTGACAAGGTATAATGAAATGCAGGTGCATTCCTGTCTTTTTGAAATATGCAGGGGATATGATAGGAAGAGATCTTGGTGGCAGGAATGCTGTGTATATCTCTGAACAGAGAGATTGTGTGCATTGCTTATCTCAGCTGGTGATGCTGCAAACTAGTAGGATTGGTGTGAGGTTGGTGATGCTTTGGGGTAAGATTGGAGAGTATCTGCGCCCTGCCCTTCATTTCCTTCATTAAGTGGAGGATCCTAAGAAGTGAGCTCAGGTAAGAGCACAAGTCAGGAGTGGAGAGAGGGAAGAGCAATGATGTAAGGGTTTGGTGTCCTCCAGTCTTGGGAGGGTAAAGGAAGGTTTAGTCTGGATGATGCAGATATTCAAGAGTGAGAACAAGGCGAGGGTAGAGTGGCTTTGGTGTCTTTGAGCCTTTTCTGAGTTTTTACGAGAAGGTCAAGGTCCCCCTGTTAGTATTCACTACTTTGTTTCTCTTCTATGGGCTTTGCTGCTTGTTTGGAGCCCTCAGAGGTGAACTCCTTGTGCTTTATGATGGGACCATGGTGGTGTAAAAGCCAACTGTGATCATGTGGTGTGAGAAGTGCAAGTTTATGTGAGAGAATGAGGAATGCCTTTTATCCTGAATTTTGTTCATGGCCCTTGAGAAGCCAGTTAGGAAGCAGTAACAAAGTGCAGAAAGTTGAGGTCCATAGGCATCAGACATCTTCACTGTTAAGTCTTCTTCCTTGTTGGTTGTTTTGTCTCCCATAGACTTATGGAGGAGGATGTTCCAGTCTCTACTGATTAAGGGCAGCACTGGTAGACAGCAAGCAGATAAGCTGGCCTGAGGAGTGCCCCAATAGCAAGTTAACAGGAGTAGTGATGTGATGGTTTTGCCTTGTAAGCAGAGGTGCCAACTGTGTGTCTGTGGTACATGTGATTCAGAAAAAGCAAACAAGAACCCCCCAGGAAGCTGTTTTCATTCTCTGTGGCTCTCTGCTTGTTCACTGGCTTGAGGGAACTGGTTGCCTGTCTCCAAGGGAATACTTGGAAGCCAGGCCTTGAGGCAGTCATTTTGGTAATGTCCCTAGGCCCTAGTTCTCCGCAATCCTCATTTTGCAGTTAGCAGATAAAGGCAAGCATGACTAGTGATTCAGAGAGACAGTGTGGTGGGTTGAGGCTTTGATGATGAATAGCTGTTTTGTCTTATCGATGGCTTCTGCTTGGTCCCTCTGAGCCTGTGCACTGACCAACAAGGCTGTATTGCCTGGAGGCTTGTTGCCATCTCTATTTGCTGAGAGCAGCTAGAGAAATGGTGGCTTCTGCTTCTGAGAGATCTGGAGCAAGAAATATTGCCATTTGCTCCTTCTGAGGAGTGCTATGAACAGCTTGAAGAGATATCTACAGTGTCCACCTCTTCCAGGCTGCAGTATTTACTGTATACTTCCTGTGATGGTGAGGTTTTTATTTTTGACTTGGAGTTTTTAACCCTTCCTCCACTCCATTAATTTTACAGCACTGGAGACAAGTGGCGGTCACGGAGGAAGATGATAACTCCCACTTTCCACTTTGCGATATTGAATGATTTTCTAGAGGTTATGAATGAACAAGGAAGTATTTTGATTAAGAAACTTGAAAAGCATGTTGACAAGGAACCATTTGATGTCTTTCTGGACATCACTCTGTGTGCCCTTGATATCATCTGTGGTAAGTCCTCTTCAGTTATTTTACTGGGACTGTAAATGATGTGGATGCTCATGAGTACAGCTGTACCAGTTTGTGTGAGGACGTGATTGAAGAGGAACGTCCCTGCATATTGTGTGAATGCATTTCTATCCTCCCAAGGCCATCCTTTCTCCTACGGTTTGTTATGTACATCTGAGCAGGTGAGTTTGTGGGATTGGCAGGACAGAGATAGCATCTGAAGTGAGGTTGTGTTGAAGAGCAAGATTTCTGGGCATGGAAACACAAAGCAAGCTCATCACCTGGAAAGGGGTGTGTGTATTCACCTGTCAAAGGGATGGTGTAGTGACAGTCAGAAGCTGGGAGCAGTAGTAACTTATTGTGTACACAGACTTTGCATTTCACTTTGCACATGTGAAATGTTTATGTTTTCCTCCTTCTAGAAACAGCAATGGGCAAGAATGTGGGTGCTCAGAAGAATAAGAATTCTGACTATGTTTCTGCTATCTACAGGTAAACGGACATTTTCCTTAGCTACTGTGTAGAGCTGGAGTTGATGCTGCAGGTGTTAGGAGGGAAGGCCAGGGGGGCAGAGATGGAGGGATGTAAAGCACTGGAACAGACCAACCCTGAGTCACTAAATACCCTGGAGGTATTTGAAAGACTTGTAGATATGACACTTAGGGTCATGTTTCAGCAGTCGGTTAACACTAGGGTTAACTGGTTGAACTCAATGATCTAAAAGGTTTCTTTCAACCTAAATGATTCTATGATTCTATGATCTCACTCCAAGCTTTCGATGGAGCTTGTTGATACAGGTATGTTACAAAAGAAGGAGTGGATGTCTAGAGTTTGATTCTCATCGATTCCTTGGCCTTTCCCAAATTGTACCAGAAGTGTGCATGAAGTTGGCCAAAATGTAGTAACTACTTCTTGAAGTCTCTGCAGCCAAAGCATGTGCAAGAGCTGCATAGCAATGACAATCCAAATGTACTCCAGTTTGTTTGAGCATACTTGAAGTCTCATATTCTTTGTTGTAAATACTTTTACATGTTATCTGGCGTATATGGTATCTGGAATTGTACCCCAGTTGTGTTTGAGCATAAGCATACTTGAAGTCTCACGTTCTTTGCTTTAAATACTTTTATATGGTGTCTGGTGTATATGGGATCTGGACAATCAAGTAGGAATGTAATGATGTCAGATGACTGAGTTCTCAGGGCAGATATTTTGGAAGCCTGTCATGAGTAGTCTTTTCAACATGGCCAGTGCCTTACTGAAGTCGCATGGGACTGGACTGGATGACGTAATAGGTCTGTTTCAAGAGGATTCCAACTAAATGAGAATATGCTCTCCTTCTCAGAGATCAATGCTTAAAGATATAAAACATGGTGATGCTGGGACAGGTAACAGAAATTTTGAGATGGTGTAAGATCAGGAAACAAATGTGAACAGCCTTCCTTTCAGATGAATGGGTTTAAACTCACACAATCTGTTAAGTCCTACTTCATTAGGGTACATAGAACACTTCTTTTGATTTTTGAAAGTGTGTTGTAGTTTATTTTTTTGTCAATAAATGTTACATGATGTAATTGTTTTGCCCCTAGGATGAGCGATCTAATCCAACAGAGACAGAAGAGCCCTTGGCTTTGGCCTGATTTTTTATACGTGCTATTCAAGGAAGGAAGAGAGCACAAGAGGAACCTCAAAATCCTTCACAATTTTACAGATAGAGTATACTTCTTTTGTTTGTTTGTTTGTTATTTATAATGAAAATTTTAGTTATTGGAGCCAAGTCTTGCACTCAGTAGAGAGCTTCCAAATGGGATGAGGTTCAGCCTCCTTGATATGCATGTACTAAGAGAAGAACTATCTCTCAATTGGGATGCTGAGGAATTCCCTGAAAAGAAGACAATAGTTGACTTCCCCTTCTGGAGTTCTGTCAAATTTAAACAATAGGAAGTATACAAATCCAAGGGAGTGTCAGGACTTAACAGCAGGAATTCGTTGAACTCTTGTTCTGCCCCAGAAGGAGGAGCATCTGAAGCACTTGTGAGCAAGAGCTCACTGCCAGGTTTGGAGCAGTAAACGTAGGGCTCTGCATGGTGATGCCATTTGGTCCAGACCTCAGAAATTGAAGGCTATATTCATTTTCCCCTATTCAGAGCAGAACTGCTCAGATAAGCAAACAGATGCAGGTTTCCACATCAGCAGAAAGACACTTTGACACAGAAACCATTAAACATGCGTCACTGACTTGGCATAAAATGCAGTGTTCTCTCACCACGTTAGACTGGAAATAACAGCCCTTTCACTCACCAAATAATTCCCACGCTACTCTTGCCAACGTTTGCCTTCCAAATCTACTTCAAGGATGTCTTCAGGCTGCCTTCCCTATGCATGTATGATGTCATTGCATCAATGTCTATGACAAAGGAAATAATCTCCGAACTTTGGTTACATATAATGAGCCACATTGTGTTTTTAAATATGTCATGTTTTGCTTCCTTTTATTGGGAATTGCAGCACTGAGACATGAGAGAGGCTCTTAAGAGGACATAAGGTAACACTTGCTCTCTTCCTCTGCTGGAGTTGAATATAAGAAGCCAAATCTTAGAAGATGACAAAGAAACAGTAAATAATAATGTCACCTAGTGTAGGTTCTGACAGAAAGAACTGAGCCAGCACAGCTTCATGAGAAGAAAGTCCTGCTTATCAACCCTGATTTCCTTTTATGACAAGGTAATCCATCTAGTTGATCAAGGGAAGCCAGTTGATGTAATCTTTTTGGATTTCAGTAAAGCTTTCAGTACTGTCTCTCACAGGGCCCTTCTGGACAAAATGTCCAGCTGGATAAACACATCTTGTGGTGGGTGAGCAATTGGCTCACAGATTGAGCACAGAGGGTAATAGCGAATGGGGGAACATTAGACCGGTGACCTGTCTCCTTGACAAATTAGAGGACTAGGCAATCACCAATCATATGAAGTTCAACAAAGGAAAGTACTGGATTCTGCACCTGGGATGGGGCAACCCTGGATATTCGTACAGACTGGGAAATGAGATGCTGGAAAGCAGTGCTATGGAAAGGGACCTGGGGGTCCTGGTCGATGGCAAGTTGAATATGAGTCAGCAGTGCCCTGGCAACCAGGAGGGCCAACCATGTCCTGGGGGGCATCAGGCAAAGCATCACCAGCTGGTCGAGGGAGGGGATTGTCCCACTCTGCTCTGCACTGGGGTGGCCTCACCTTGAATGTTGTGTGCAGTTTTGGGCACCACAATATAAGAAAGATATTAAGCTATTTGAGAATGTCCAAAGGAGGGCAACGAAGATGATGAAGGGCCTTGAGGGGAAGCCGTATGAGGAGAGGCTAAGGTCACTTGGTGTGTTCAGCCTGGAGAAGAGGAGACTGAGGGGAGACCTCAGTCTACAACTTCCTCACAAGGAGAAGAGGAGGAGTAGGTATTGTTCTCTTCTTTGTGGTGACCAGGATGGGACAGGACCCAAGGGAATGGTCTGAAGTTGTGTCAGGGGAGGTTTAGGTTGGATATTAGAAAAAGGTTCTTCACGCAGATTGTGGTTGAATACTGGAACAGGTTCCCCAGGGAAGTGGTCACAGCGCCAGGCCTGACAGAGTTCAAGAAGCATTTGGGCAATACTCTCAGTCACATGGTGTGACTCTTGGGGATGGGCCTGTGCAGAGCCAGGAGTTGGACTCAATGATCCTTGTGGGTCCCTTCCACCTCAGCATATTCTGTGATTCTGTGAAAGATGGTTCCATATGTGACATACAGGCATGCTCAGTGAGGGAAGCAATGTGTGTGCACGAAACTGTATTTTTCTGCCATTCAGTGCTTCCTCTGAACAGAATTGCATGCTCTACAGCCTTTCTTTTTAATTATTGTTTTTAAAAGCAATGCCAGTTAATTGAAGGGTTCTGTTTTGTTGTTGCAACAACAGTGGTAACAGCAAGAAATCTGTCTGTTACTGGGGCTTTACTTTGACCTAGAAAGGGGAAGTTCAACCATTGCTCTCATACTGAAGAAAATTTGGGAAGCTTTAAGCTAGTGGTTCAGTGATGCTATGTGTAGTGTTGATGCAGGGTTGTGGTATGTCCTGTCTTCTCTTCAGTCTCCCGGGTTCCTCAAGGTTGGAGGTGAGATATTTTCCTTAGTTTACGGGATAGGATAGAGAAGATCTTATTAGTGGTTAGTCTGTTCACATTGTGATGATTTTTTTGATTTGCTGTTGCCATTGTTGGCATTCATGATTGGCTGGTTCCAGATACTCTGGATATGTTTACACTTCTTGATGATCAACAAGTTGTTTATGTAGTTTGGCTGTCTTATTTCTTGATCACACAAAGGTTCATTCTAATGCATGGGATAAGAGGTGTCGGTTGTATTTCACCTACTAACACAAAAGTTCATGACCTATTGCTGATAGCTATGCTAACTAGCTCATGTGGACTGCTATAGGTGGATGTTGTTGTTTTGATAAGTTGGGACAAAACTGTATGATGTAGACTATGGGCCTGTACTGAATGCATCATACCTGATGTAATGGTTCTAATCTCAGGTCATTGCAGAAAAAGCTGCAGAACTTGAAAACACCAAGCAAAAGAAACATGATAATGATGGCAACTGTGAAGAAAGTGTCTCCAAAAAGAGAAAAGCATTCCTGGACATGCTGCTGAGTGCAACAGATGATGAAGGGAACAAATTGAGCTACAGGGACATTCGTGAGGAAGTAGATACTTTCATGTTTGAGGTAACCAAGGAACCCATTGGTTTGTTTGGGTTTTTTTGTTTTGGTTTGGTTTGATTTTTCTGGTTTTGTTTTTTGTTTTGTTTTGTTGTTGATGTTGGTTCTATTTGTTTCTTTTGAATGTTTTTTTCCCAGAACCTGAGATTCAGAATTTGAGGGTAGTGACTCTTGTTTGCTTTTAGTATGGAGTTATTTTAGCCCTGGAAGCCTAAGAGGAAATATCAATCTTTCTACCCTACAAAGATGGGATAGAAACATTGATGTGCCCTGGCAAAATGTTGGGCAATACATGTGTGATAGGCACTGCCTATGTGAGCAGGCTCTACTCATGAAAGCAGGTGAGTAATACAAGCTTAATGGCTGTCGTGGACCGTGGGCTCTTGGCTTATGTTGCAAACCTCATTAACACTGAACAGAGCTCTGAATAGTTTCAGTGTTTTGACTTGCATTTTGTCATCTCTCCTCACATTTTGTCCATTGCCACGTTGGCTGCAATCTCCTGGTTCTGTTATCAGCTGTGTATTAGTGTGTTGTCTTCTCATAGAATCTTACACAGAATGGTTTGGGTTGGAAGGGACCTTAAAGATCATCTAGTTCCAACCCTCCTGCCATGGTCAAGGATGTCACTCGTTAGATTAGGTTGCCCAGGGCCCCATCCCACCTGGCCTTGGACAGCTTGAGAGACAGGACATTCACAACTTCTCTGGATAACATGTTCCTCACTACTCTCTGAGTAAAGAATTTCTTCCTAACATCTAATTTAAATCTCTTCTCTTTTGGTTTAAAACCATTCCCTCCGAACCATCTGATCATTTTCATGGCCCTCCTTCATGTCTGGTTCTCTGTCTAATGAAGGATCTAAACAACATTTTCACAAGTTTCCCACACGCTTCCATTAGGTGGACCTGAATTCTGTCTCAGAAGAGCTTATGTCATAGAATCATATTACTGCTATTGTAACCTAGAGAAACTCTCCTCCCATTATTACTATTTCTGTACTACATCAGCATCCTGAACTTCACTGCAGGTGCACTTTTTCAGTACTGAAATCCTTTTTTGGTCAACTTTTCCCTTTTCTGTTCTCCCCTTTTTTCTCTCTCTTTTTTTTTGCTTCTTTGGTTCCCCTTTCCTCTCCCCTTTCCTTACTTCTCATTGCCTTCCTAAGTGCTGAGAACTAGTAGTTGATCCCCTTTTCGTAGGAAGCCAAGAAATATTTTCTCCTTTGGCTACTGTAATGTGTCTTATTAGACCATTTTTAGATAGTTTTGTAAAGGTTACAGATTGTGTCCATTTTATCTCTCCTGCAGTAGTCATTGGCCCCCCAGATGTTATGTTGTTGACTGGACAGTAACCAAAAATATGAAAATACGTCTGGTTCATTGTGTAGAGACTGATACTTCACACAGCTTCTGAGAATCAGGAGAGATTTTGCTTGTGTTATTTCAATACTTTTCCCTTTTAGTCAGTTTTCAGCACCTGACAGAATCATGGGTCATCTTATACCTTGATAATTAATGTGTTGAATAGAGTGTTTCACTCTTGATTCTTGTTTTTCTCATGGTCGTGGGACTAATAAGTGTCACTTTCCATATTACCTGCACACTTAAGTGTTTGCAAAGCCCACTGGTGCACAGGAATAGAGTTGAAGTGAATGTCTTTGTAAATCTGGACCTCTAGGGCCATGATACAACAGCAGCTGCTATGAACTGGGTCCTGTACTTGCTTGGACATAATCCTGAAGTTCAGAAGAAGGTTCACAAGGAATTGGACGAGGTGTTTGGTAAGTTTCCATTCCCCCCTTCGCTGGGGCTTTGGTGGTAGTTGCTGCACTTGTGAGTGGAGATGTGTTAGAAGCTAGGATGTAGAAGGGGAGTTAGGAGCATGCCTTCTGGCCCTTTTGGAGCTTTCAGCAGCTAGAAGTGATTGGGACGTGTGTGGGAAGATCTGTAGGGGTGTTCAAGCAACCTTACGTCTTGGGGGCAAGATAAGCATTGTTCAATATGTGTGTAACAGCTTCTTGTATGTATTCTTGGTGCATGATAGGAATTCCTGGAGGGATGTAGGGTGAGTTTGTTTAGCCAGAAATGAGGAGTTTTGATCTTGCTCATTCCCCTGTTTGTTTTTGGACAGACAACACTGAGCGTCCTGTTACAACAGACGACTTGAAACAGCTTCGATACCTTGAGTGTGTTGTGAAAGAAGCCCTTCGGCTCTTCCCTTCAGTTCCCCTGTTTGCCCGTACCTTGAGAGAGGACTGCTGTATTAGTAAGTAAGCTGTGTTTGCCACTTTCTGTCCTGTTAGCATGTCCTCATTGGAGGTTTCCCAAGTAAATGGCAGCATTGTTTTATTTTTTTACTGTGCTGTTGTGTGTAGAAAGTCACTTATTTGCTGTTGTTTTGACCCTTCTTCTTCCTTTCCCTTTTCTCTTTAGATGGATATCAGGTACCAAAAGGCGCGAATGTTCTTGTTTTAACTTATGCCCTGCACAGAGACCCGGAGATCTTCCCGGACCCAGAGGAGTTCAGGCCTGAACGATTCTTCTCTGAAAATTCTAAGGGAAGGCACCCATATGCTTACGTGCCCTTCTCAGCTGGTCCCAGGAACTGCATTGGTAGGTATCTGAAGAAGCCTTTGTAATGTGACAGTTTGACTTTTGGTGTGGTAACTGAGACAGCAATGAGTGTATCAGAAATTTAAGTCTTGATGTGCCTGCTAATTGTGTACTGTCCTTCTGCCCCCACTACACCCAGCCCTTGAATTCGGGTGCTGTGGGCCCTGCAAGCCTAATGCTTGAGCTGCCACATTTGTTTCTTCCCAAGGGTTTCCTTTCTTCATGGAGACCAGTGTCTGTCACGCTGATGTTTCCTGCTCACTGTCTGTGCAGCCTGGCACCATGTTATTTGGCTCCTGTGTTAGGACAGGATTGCTTCCAAATTTCTGATTCTCAGTGTTAGCAAGACAGAGTGAGAGAAGACAAATACCCTTCACCTATTTTGCTCTGGAAACATCTCCTCTGTCTCTCTCCTAATCTGAGCTGGGTGTCCCAAACATGCAGTCTGCAACTGATGTATTTTTTCCCTCTTTTCTGACCCTGTAGTTGGTTTGGTCTTTTCACTGTCATCCCGGAACTTGTTAGCTCTTCTGATGCCACTGGGATGCTTGGCATTCATCTGTGCTCAGAATAGAGGCATTGTTGGTTTTATTGTAGAACACGTGAAAAGACTGTTCCCTGCACTGATTTTAACTGCAGGTGGGGAATATCCAGAAAATGTCATGCCATTTACAAGAACAGGAAATATAACTTCTTCTGGGTTTTTTGGTTTTGTTGGTTTGGTTTGGTTTCTTTTTTGGGGGGGGATGGGGTTGATTTGTTTTGATTTATCTCATTGGTAGTAGGTGCCCTTCCCATAAGAACAGTAAACTAGGTCTTTTCACGTTCCAAAGAGAGATCTAATCTAATCTAACATGTCCAGCTAGTTCCTGAGTGTGAAGGAACATGTGCAGGAGAGATGGTTCATTAATATCATTGCAGAAATGCGTCACTGTGTTCATGTGTATGGACATCCGTCTAAGCATATTATACAGAGGGGAGAACAGAAAAAGTTCTGAGCCCTGGCTTTGTGTCCTGTGCCCATTTTTCAGTTTAGTTTGTGTGAACAGCCAGGATTGTGGCACTTGGTTTGATTTCCCTCATGTTTCTCTGTTCTCCCCTTTCCTTCTTCACCTTTCTCTGAAGTGTAAATTGAACTTTGCCGTCTGTGCTACCAAATCATCAGCGTGTGTGAGGTTTAATGATCACTGAAGGAAGGTCTGTCTGTCATTCTGTTGCAGTCATACCTCCTTTGCTCCTCTCCACATATATGGAACAATGAGATTTTTCACTCTCCACAGTCCCTGTATGGCATCTTCTGCTCTGGTCTGCCGTCCGTTTCCCCTGCCTAGTCCATCCAAGAGATATGACAAGGCTGTGTGTTGTATTAGTGCCATAAAAAGTGTTGACTATTTCTGCTTTGCTGTTAGAATTCTGTGTGCTATGGGAAGGAAGACACAATGTGGATTGTCCCAGAAAGGCCAGAGTTTTCATGCAGAGAAAAGTGCTAGTATTGTTAGTATCCGTGTAAACTCAATTTTGGCCTAAGGCTAGTTCTGTTCTCAAGGCAGATGCACAGTCCTTGCTCTCTCCTGTTCCTGGGAGTATCACTGTGAACATGCAAGTGCAGCAGCCGTTGATGCAACCTGACAATAACTTTTCTTCCTGCCCTGTAACTCATAGGTCAGCGGTTTGCACAAATGGAGGAGAAAACTCTTCTAGCCCTCATCCTGCGGCGCTTTTGGGTGGAGTCATGTCAAAAGCTAGAAGAGCTTCATATAACTGGAGAATTGATTCTTCGTCCAAATAATGGCATCTGGATTAAGCTGAAGAGGAGACCAAATGCTGGATCAGAATGAAACCCATATCGAGGGTTTACTTCCAAAAATTTTCAAGCTATTTAGGCTGAAAAATGTTTTTAAATCAGATATTTTGATGTCAGTCCAGCAATTTGTTAAAACTGATTGTTACTGTTTCATTGAAGATGTTGTAATAGTCCTCAATTGCTCTACTTTTCTAGTACTTGTGAACTTCATGTTAATCTTTGAACTGCAAGTCTTTAAATATTAACTTTTAATGCCTTATCAGCTCAGATGAAACTATTCTATTGCAACAGTGCCACAAAACCTTAAGTTATGCTAGTAACAACAGCAATGCCTGTGATTAAGTGATCTGGTTACATGCCATAGCATTTGCCAGGGAACTGATAGTCTCAAATATTTGTACAGTTTTCAGGTTTCTTTGGTTTGGAAAGGTACAAGTGATAACTCTTCCTCTCAGGCAATATTTTTCCTTTTTGATAATGACTGTATCTGTGAAGATGAAGCAAAAATCTCTGATAATTTCGCTCCTCCTCTGTAAACATTTACAGTAGTTCTTAAATAGTGAGTGCTCTGTTAGCAAAGTATACTGTAAGCATTAATCTATATAACCATACCAGGAAGTAGATAGTGTGCAAATTACACGCTGGATGTCGCAATGACAGAACCACTGTATTTGTGAATAAACTTCTACTATGCCTCAATATGGAATGAAATTGCATCTGTAGAAATTGCATGCCTGTGTGCAGGTAAAGTAGTGATGCATAATTATTTCTTAGCATCAGTTCCTCTGGGGTGATCAATCAACCAGATTTTACTGTGTTGCTCAAAGCTCAAACAACGAGCCAGTGTGGTCTTACCTTCTAGGGTCTTGTAAAACCCTGAGCTTGCTTGGCAAGTTTCTTAAAGGGGGCTTGGGTACTTCAATTCCCTGAGACAGGCCTAAGGGAGAACACTGTAGCATTCTCAGGAGGTTAAACAATAAACTTTTACTGGCAAACTTCAGAGAATAAGGGTACTTGGCAAATTTCCTTAAAGCAACATTCAATCAAAATAAAGCATTTCACAGAGCATTGACTTAGCAAACTCTAACCCATCCAACTTCCAAGTTGCCCAGATGTCAAGACAAGGAAATTTGAAGAAGAAAAAGAAAGGGGAGAAAGAAAGACTAATAATCACTGCTCGAATTCCAGCACGATCTCAGCTCCTATAAAATGCAAACGGGCCACAACCCTGTGTATTCCTGTGCAATTGCTTTTATTGGCTCTGGTTTCTCTTCTCCTAGGTGGGGTATTCAGTGTGCCAGTGGCTAATAGCCATTCTGGGCTGGACTAGATGTCAAGGGGTGAGGGTTGTGGAGCAGTGCACCATCCCTTCTTGCCTGAATTTACCCTGCTCCCCCTTGCAACTCCCCCCCCTTAGAGTTGTTTTGAGGCAGTAATCATTTTCTCCACTCTCCCACAAGCCATGAAGGCAACGTACAGAGTTTTTTGCTAATTGAAGACGAATCACAGTGATGGAATAAAGTGCCTGTGAAAAGTTTCTGACTGTTGGTACCTTCAGGACAGGTCAAAATCTGTTACAGGCCACACAGCTAGAGAACACACTCTCCATGATTTTTGCAAGCTCTGAAAAAGCTGGTGGCTAGAGCAAGCTCAGGTCTTCTAGCTGATCTGCCCTTTACTTGTGCCCTGTGCCTTGGGACTTCTTTTGGCTGGTGTATGTTGCTCCAGCATGGTGCCTGATGCCGTACAAAGAAGGGAGCCCGCTGATAACCACACTTCTGTCTTTAGGTGCTGATGCAGCTGTTGCTCTTGCCCTATGGTTGGCAGTGAGGGTTTTTGGTGTGCTGTTACCTTTAGGTTGTTCTGGGGCTTTGGGCACCCTGCAGAGGGGAGCTGGATGAGAAGCTCGAGGTTAGAGCTGATACAGCCAATATGGCTTGGTCCAATCTAATAAGTAAAATGTTACAAACTAACAAAGGAGTATTTGGTCTTTACAGGTTTTGTTGATCTTTTGTCTGTTTCCGTGTACCCTTTTAACAACACTTTGTGATTTAGCACCTGGGATACTTCAGTACTTTGTAGAACGTCATAATAAAGAGAAAATAATTTCTATGTTTTCCAAGTAAATTAGAGGTTTCCTTGAGCCTGCCAAATTCTTTATATTCTGATGAACCTAGGTTTTACCATTTTCTGAGGATCTTATAAAAAGAAAGTATTTAATTGCTGAGTTTACATAAATGAAATTACAGACCTTGACAAAGAGTTTGTAATTGCTACTTTTATTTTGCCGTTAAGAGAAAAAAAGTCATGTAGCAATGGTAATATGGCTGCATTCTTCAGCCTTCTTTTTTCAAATAGATTTCATTTCTGCATAATAACAAGAACTTAAGTTTCTAGGGCTGAATGTAAACACTGTTTTCTTTATAATGATATAACTTTTGAGACTACCTTCATATGTTAATACACAGAATACAAATGACAAGTGTTTTCTTAAGGAATTATTTCATACTTTCAGGTACTCAGCAGTGTGAGCTTTCAAGGTATACAAGATTTGCATCCAAGATATGTTTTCTCAGGACATTTGGTATGTAGTTGAAACCTGGAGAGGTACCTCATGTTTTCCTAAACTATGTCCTTAAAGTTGAAGACTTTCAAGACAAGTGAAAACTAATATTACTTCCTTTTCTTCTGTGGGATCTATTTTGTAGAAACAGTTTGTAAGATAGACCAAATTATAGCAATTCTTTCCATAAGATTATTTTTTTTAACTTCTATCTATTCTGGCCAATATTTTTTCTTACACTTTGTTTTTGTATCATACTCTTCTCATATAATGAGATCTCAAGTAAATTATAATTTCTTTATGATCTCTGATGTGAACAAGAAAATAATTGAGACAAAAACTAGATAAAGCTGCAATGAGAAACTCATTATTGAATGTGCATGGGATCAAATACTGACCTACAGTTGCCAAAGTGGAAAATCCCTATTTAGTGATGCACCTAGTATTTTTGCCAAGATAAGCACTGATTTAATCCTGTAATCTTTGTGTTCGAAGCTTCTCTGAAATTGTGGTGACCTCTCATCTTCGGTTGTGAAATTTGGTTTTAAAGCAGTCTGAGACTTCTAAGGAAATAAATATTGAGGAAAAAAATACTGAAGGTATTGAACTTTCTACTGAGATAGCAGAAACGGAGCATATGAGTGTTTGTGGTTAATGGTTTACAGCTGTTATGAAGAACACTGACAATAAACCCTGTGTAACATCTTGGGAGGTTCTGCTTGAGAGCTCCTGCAGATGCCTCAGAGGCACTAGAAGTTTCCAGCCAGCTTGACACAAACTGCTTTTTGGCATCTGAAAGCTGCATGTGTGGACTCATGCAAGAGGTGGACTAATGGTGCTTTCTAGACATCCACCTGCCTTCCTGAATTTAATCCTCATGCTGTAAAAGACAAAACTTCATATGTAGATTTTAGTACACTGCTGCAAACAGATAATTTTACCATGTGTGATCTAACATATTATCTCCTCCTCTTCCAGCAGCTAAAACACTCAATTTATCATCAATCTGCTGTTTTTTCTGTTTATTTGAACTGTATACCTTATTTTTCCAAAAGTGTGGAGTTGGAGTTTTTTGGGGTTTTTGTTTGTTTGCTTGTGTTTTAATAAGATAGTAATGAACTGGAATAACTGCCCAATATCTGACCTGGAAAGCCCAGATGAGAAATAAAAAGTGAAGAAATTAAGTCTTTGGAGAAAAGTTCTAATCCTTTTGTGCCACCAAGTGAAATGCATGCAGACATGCACACACACACACTAAGGCAAAATAATTATTTTAACTGAACACTAATACAGGTTGAGCAACACAAAAAGTTGTAAGTTCAGCTTGTTTTTTTTAATAAATATTCTGATAAGTGGTAGGTTTTGTGATTACTTTCATGGTGATGAAAACTTTGTAATTTGAAGTAAAGGTGAAAATTTTTCCAGGGGTGTGAAAGATTATCATCACTTTTTTGGATAAGAAAAGAGTTGCATATTTGTGGTTATACAGGAAGGCTTCAGTGGTGTTGCCTGGCAATGGTGTGGTGTACTTTTCCAGAGCGGTGTTCTCATGATACCCGTCCACCCTGTGACCAATATAAAAATCTGCTTTTCTGAGTTAAAGGTCAGAGCTGTACAGACATCTTAGTCTCAAAACATTTCATGTCACAGGACTAAACTATCAATGTGTTTTTCAATAAAGACTTCTAGCACTCTCACTGTTGCACACATAAAACAGAATAGAGCACATAAAAATGAAAGCTGCTTACTGAAAACAGTTGAGTCCTTTCCTACAAGCCTGTCAGGGCAAAGCAAATTGATACATGGGAGAGTATGAAGACTTTATTTGAGACAGTTCTTCTTCTGTAAGGAGGAATTGGAGACCTTACTGGCCCTTAAATCATGGAGAAGTCATTTCAATCATCAGGATGCTCAAAAGGGTTTTAGTTGGGTGGAATGTTTTGATCTTGATACTTTCTGAGTTGAGTATATATGTCTGTCTTTTCCATATTCGATTTAAAAGAAAAGACGAAAAAAGAGTGGGGAGAAAGGAAGAGCCATTCCTTAAGCAGTTTCACTGTGAAACAAAACACCTTTTTTTTTCTTTTTTTTTTCCTCAGATTTGAAAGATATTTTTTTTTGGCTTTTAACACATATTAAAAAGAATAATAGAAATCAAAACAAGTGATTCAGACAAGCTAGAAATTAAGTTTGACTACTTCTTGTTGTATTTACATTTCATGTATCTGCAAACAGATTTGTGTTTTTTCTGCTTACTGGCAAACTGAAGACACTCTTTGTTGAACCTAGCAACAAAAACAGGAGTGTGGAAAGGCCAACTGTAAAATTACTTGGAAGATGTAGACAGGATAATTTCTGTGGAGTATTGAAAAGGAAGAATGAGAACTTGAAATGATGTTAAGAGCACAGTATACATAGTTGAAGTATATATCTGTGTTTGTCAAGGGAGTACCTCAAGAAAATGATGTAGTAATAAGAAAATATAGGTGATGATTGTGTCCTCAGCTGCTGTAGTTTCATAATGGTGTTTACTTGGGTCTGAGTTACTAATGTGACTAATTTCATGTGGCTTTCCCCACTCCAGCTCCCCCAGGTCAGGATTTGCTCTTGAGACAGATCTGGTTCCTTGTTTATGTGGGTTCCTGTGCTAGCAGCAGATACTCTGACTGTTCTGAATCAGAGATTTGCCTTTTATTTAAAATGCTATGAAAGAGGCAGATGCTCAGCTGGTGTAAAACCAGAACATCTATTTCAGTGCAGTGTGGATGATGAATGTTCTGAAAATGGGTCCCAAGGTCAGTAACTATTGACAGAAAAGGTAAGGTACCCGTTCAAAGTAAATATTAAAGATAAGTTAGCATTGCAGGCACAGTAATATTTAACACAAAGTGTGGACTTCTTTTTTTTTTTTTAGTAGAGCATAAACCTTACCCATGCATCCAGACCTACTGTATGTTCAGGTATGTAATTGTTATTGAAACTGGTATTCAGTGAAAGGTTTTCATAGCAACAAGACAGTGTATGTTGAAATATTTATCACTTGTGTTGTGTGGATTATTTATTTAATTATTTCATAGCTTAAGTTGTTGCATGTGAAAAAAAAAGGGTTTAGAATTCATATAGCATATACCAGAAGAAGCGAGTGTGAGTCATTTGTTTGCTATGGGGATAACAGTATCTACTAAACTATCAGGAGAGTCAGGATTAGTAATATCATGTCAATGTAATATTGCTCCCAGTCTAAGCAAGAATAAATATTCTACTGTTAAAAGAAGTAGAAATTCTTGAAGTGCTTATAAGCTTTATTGCTTCTTACAATCATAAGTAAAGGGATAACTTTTGTTACTCTTCCATGCTACTTTAGACATACCAAAACTGTATATCACAGCTGTAATTTGTAAATTTCAAAGTAATATTGAATTAATGGTGAAACAGTACAATTGTAAATCAGTGTTATGCTTTGTGGTGCCTTATAAAACTAGTTATACACCCTTTATTTAACACATCCTAAATAATAATTTTGTGGTTTTTAGGATGATTTGGATTTATTGGACTTTTAATTTCATTTTCTTACTTGCTTCTGTTTACGGTGGTAAGTGAATCTATAATTTCTGAGGTTGACACACAGAGTAACACAACTCTTGTAGGCGGGGAGATGATAACTACAGTCTGGTCCTGAGACAGCTGTTTTGATTCTGCTGGGTTGTGCTTAGTTAAGTTTGGGTAACTCGCATAACCCTGTTATCTGACATCGAACTTTCTAATGGGGCTTTACTGATACTGTCCTGCCACCCCCATTGCAGTAATGTGTGCTGGCTGCTGTAGGCTCAGTCTGGCAGTGCTGGGTGAGCTATCGCTATCTACCTCTTCCTGGCTGCAAAGGAGCCTCAGACCTTTCCCCAGATGCTGCCCTCAGGTAGGAGGCAGGATTGATGGGCAGCCTCACTGTGAGACACCAGCTGAGGTTCAGAACTAACATCCTTTTTTATTTTTTTAAATAAGCAAACCCCACCAATTTCAGTCATACTCACACGTTGCCTTTGTGTGAAATTACTCATGTAAAAAGAATCTATGTAACAGCTATGTACCATTGTGCTTGAAAGACTATTGCAATAACAGTGAATAACTCCAAACCCAGTTGTTTTGTTGTAAATGGTTTTTAGAATTCTCTTGGTACTCTGGAAAATTGATAATTGTAAATTTTTTTCAGTCTGTGTTAATGATTTACTTTGTTCAGTTAGCAAAAGTTAAACTACAAAAATTGCATTATATTTCTCTGAAATTCCTTTTGCTGATAAATTATAACTAAGGCCTAACACAAGTTTAAGTTCAGTAATGTATTACCTGTTTCCTCAGACAACAATTAGGTAACAGCTTTTTAGCAAAATCTGTTTGATAAATGTAGTATTATTTAAGAAAATATTCTTCCTGGCTTTAAATCTCAGCAAAACTAAAATCTTGGAAAATTTCTGAGGGCTAGAAAACATTTTTATTAAATTAAGGTGTTCAGAACCGGCGTAGTTCTACATAGTGCATAGTTTTACAGCATAAATAATATTTTTGTGTGTTAATTTACACTAGAAGAAGATAAATAAGATCCAAAATATCTGATACAGCAAATAGAATGCACTTAGCGTATTCTTAGAGTAGAAAATGCTTTTCTGTTAATGACAAAGTTGGGCAAAGAAACTCTACTGAGAACAATAATTACCAATTTTTAGAGAAATATCTTGAAAGTATACATACCATATATGGATATTTATGAAGTACAAATTTTTATTAATAAGAAATTCAGCTTTGAAAAATATTAGCATATCTAGCACATTGTCTAACAATTCCTTGCTTTTTCCTTTTTTTTTAAAAGTATATATTTTACTTATGTGCAGGAAACATAGAATTGCCTATGTATAGTTTATAATCATATTAACAAATAAAATTCACTTGTAATATTTTAAAACTATAAAGTCCAATATGATAGTTCTATTTGTTTTCATTTTAAATACTGTTTGATACATTATGATTGCTCTGTAGTAACAGATTAAACCAGTAGATAAAATGTTTTCGGTTAGGCTTTCCTCCCAGTCTGTAAAATTACATTATTTTCTCTTTATCTTTTAGCCGAGAAAAGCACTTTTGTAGATACAGGAATAAAAATTGGCATATTTGCTGGTTTGCTACTTCTTTTGGAGGGCAAATTCAAGAAGAGAGTGCTCTCCTGTGCAAAGACAGCTCTCTTGTGTGTTTTAACATGGAGATCTTACAAGTGGCTTCATTTTGAAAGGTGGGAGCAGGTTGCTGCTTAGGTACCTTTGTTGCATGGCTCTGGAGTGTGAGTGGTTGTCATTACAGAGTTCAGTAGGTCATTCAGAGCTCAATATTCCTGCAAATGCATGGTCGTAGTTGAGCTCGTTTTTATTCCGGACCATTCTGAGATGCTACTCCTGAAACAGTATTTTCTTCATTGTAAAGCAAGTTGGGGAGTTCAAGGTGAAGTGTGAGGGAGCAGAAGATTTAGGAAATGCTCTGAGTCATTGAGGCTGTGTACAGTGGCACTGCCTGGGACTCTGGCCTCAGAGGACTGGACAAAATAGGACTGTCTTTACGTAAAACTTCCTAAATCTTTTTGGTCTCTGTGCTTCCTCCTCCTCGTTTTCCTCGTAATGGTGGTCTCTCTCAGAAGAGGCTTCTGCTACTTCTGAGATCTGCCATGAGATGGTACTTTCCCTATCTGCCATGCAGATGTGGCCTATCCTGCTGCTTGGGTTTCTGCCTTGGCTCAAGCTGCCCTGCTCCAGCATTGGGTATGAGGGAGGGAATGGGGGAGACACCCCAGAGAGTTTTATTTCTGCTGGAGAGCAAAGATGAGACTCTCAGAGGAACTGTGCTACTCACCCCCCTTACCCACTTTTCCTGCCAAAAGACTGTCTTAAAAGCAGGGTCCATGACAAAGAGGAGCAGTGGCTTCATCCTCTGCTGCTGAACTGCATGCTCCCATCTTTAATAATTGACACATTTTGTTGTTCTGCATCAGAATGTGTGACTCAGATCTATGAAAATACATACTTCCAAGGTGGAGACCTCACTACGTTTTTTACACCGAGTGCCAATTACTGCCAAGTAGTGTGTACTTACCATCCTACCTGTCTGTTCTTCACCTATTTACCAGCAACATGGACTAAAGATCCTGCAAAAAGGTAGGATGTTCATGTACATGTCTATTTTACTGGCCTCCTGTGATAATTTAGAAACTTGATAACATTTTGACAGAACACAGGCACGCAGGGAGAGGTACAGGGTTGCCATGGAACACTGTGTCATGTATCTCTAAAACTGAGATCTTAGACTAATTGCTTGAATTCAGAAAGTTAAATTTGACAGTACCAAATTTTTCACACTCACATCCCGACCCTTTCAAGGAAACAGAAGTGACTCTGCACTCCCTCCTTTGTGCCACAGATTTATTGTTCAGAGACAATGTGAGTAATTTCACATCTTCAGTGGTCCCCTCTACTGTTCCCCACCCTCTCTATTTAGCATATTTTTCTCACAATTAAGAACTTCTTTAGCCTGAGAGAATGAGGTTGTCCTTCCTCTCTATGCCGAGTGCATTTCTGTCCTCCAAACCTTGAGCTCTGCTTCTCGCTTTATTAAGACCTCTTGGAGCTCCCACGTACACGAAGTATTGTCATCTGCCACCAGGGCCAAGAAAGCATATGTGTCTCTACCCTATTTTTCTTCCAATTATACATGTTAACGTTTAATGTTGGGGGATGTTGGAGAGCCTGCATTTCACCTGAGAAACAATTATGAAAGTCTGTGTTGTACTGCAAAAGCCATGAATTGCTGCATTTTAAAACACAGGTTTTCCTGCTATTTAAAAGACAGTGATACAGAAATGCTGCCGAAAGTGGATATGGAAGGAGCTATTTCAGGACATTCCTTAAAACAGTGTAACATCCAAATTAGTGGTAAGATCTGGTTATTTACATGCATGTTCTTTATGCTGTGTATTGGGTGGCAGCTGTTAAAAAATTAGCATTTTGTAAAGAGTAATAGAATCAGGGAAGCAGCCAAGCAGTGATTTGTATGTTCTTTGCCAGATTGCTTTCAAACACAAGAGACAAAAACTCCACTGGTTTTAACCTTCAGGCCCAACTATCCGCCACTGAGGCTCCCCAGATGATGTGACGGGGAAATCATGCTCCTGCAGTCACTGTTTCATTTGCTAGAAGCAGATGGGAATGCAAACTTTAGCTGCTGACTCCAGTTCTAAAGATTATTTTACTACCACAATTCCACTCCTGAAAGCTGCTCATATGGCATGTGTGGCCCTCTTTTATAACTCTGAGGTGCAGATGCCCAACAAAGCAGAAGTGTATTGTCACAATGTGATGTTCGTACCTTCATGATTCTGTGTAATAATTTATTAGCAGCTGCATCTTTTAGTGTATGTGTGCTATACATGAAGTCTTGGTTTCAGCATGCCATGTCTTTGAGTTATCACCAAGCATATTTAAAGCCTATTAAATTTGTTGTTTTAGATAGGCTTTAAACTTGCACTGTAATAATGATGTCATCAAAAAGAGCTTTAAGCATAGCATGGTACTTTAGAAAAGGAGAATAAGGAAGAATATTCACTTCCTGTCTTTGAGGACAGATAGTGTCTTATGGATGTCAGACTAGTTCTTTAGTTTTGTTGGTATAGCACCTCAATGTGGCAGGACTAAATGGGTTTTTATGTGAGTTCTCCATTGCAGCTATTATAAAATAAATTGTGCTTGCTTTAGTTTGCCACTTGCCTTTCAGAGCAGTCAGGTCTTTTAAAAGCCCTTTCCTGCCAATATCCTGTCATGTTTATATTTCTGAGTAGCTTTGACCCAGAAGAAGAGATTTCAGTGGGATGTTATTCTTTATGCTATTTAGACTAATTAATATCACTGTAGTTACTCTAGAATCTAATGTCACTAAAGTGAAAATCTTTCCATATATATTTAAAAATGGCTCCAATCTTTGGCTGACTCATGTTCTTTGAAGAGAACTCAATGACCTGCATTTCAAACTCCACAGTCCCAATTCTCCCTCTGTGAAGTGTAAATTAAATATTCTGACTCAAATGAGAGATGTTTGTTGCTTATAAGGACAGAATTTGCCATTTAAACTGCTCTGTGAATTTGGAACTGGGAAAGTATGTTTTAGTATTAATCTCGAGTTCTTGCTTTGCTGAATATCAATTTGCTCTCAGTCAACCACATTGGTTAGAGCCCGTCTCTCATGTAGGGAGAGGCACTGTCAAAGTCTGACAATTTGTCACGTGATACTATGCTAAACTTGTGTTTCTGATTTAGTACTAGAAGCATGTATGAAGTGTGATATAACTGAAGTGAGTGTGGGATGTGGAATGTGGATTATGAGGGCTGTGTTATACAAACTGTCTTTTGGGCAATTTGAGGTATGGGATGGGGTAAAGAATAGAAGTACATTTTCAGAACTTGGTCTCTCTTTCTTCACAGCTTGCAGCCCAGATGTCCATGTAGGACTGGAAATGGAAGGGAAGATTTATGATATTGCTACGGCTGACAGCTATCAAGAGTGTCAAAAAAGATGTACCAATGACAAGCATTGCCATTTTTTTACATATGCCTCTGAAACATTTCACAATGCAAGCTTTTGGTAAATACAGGTTGGATCCATTTCCTTGGACAGCGCTGTGCTTTAGTAGATTAAATCTCAGAGCAGTCTATGGTGCAAGAATTACTAAAGGATATTAATTTTATTCCTCCTTGCAATGTTTATTCACACTTACAGGTAGGAAAATATCTTTAGTCAGTTAGCTTTCATTTGTTCATTGGTGAGAAAGACAAACTTGATTATTATACCACTGAAAAAAATTTAAAATCCTCTGGAGATACTGAAATGCAAATTATATTGGTACGTGTGCAACATTATTGCTCTGTTAAATCTTGCTCTGCTTATTGTTCTGAAAATAGCATCATCAGAGCAGCCAGAGAAATTATTTAATTTTTATCAAGCCTATTTTTGAGCTCTTAATCTGCTCAAATTTGCAAGTTAAACATTGTTTAGCTAGCTCTGTTCATCATTTGAAGCCTGTTCTGGGGGTTGGACCATGCACCATGATAGGAATTATAGATCCAGGAGGATGGTTTAGTCCAAGGAAGAATGCCTGTTTTCTTACCCCTTTCTTTATTCTTTATCATTCAGTAAAAAATGCTTCTTGAAAAATACCAGTGTTGGAACTCCAACCAACATAAAGGTGCTTGATGAGGTTGTGTCTGGATTCTCTTTAAAGCCATGCCAGCTTTCTGAATTAGGTAACTATTTAAAATCTCTGATTCAGTTTAGTTTTAAGGGTTATGGATGGCAAAATGAGGTCTATCACTGACATGTATAAATGTTTCATTATGTAGAATAATTCTGATATAGTCTTATTCTTACAAATGTAGTTTGTAAGGCACAAAGGAGGTTCATCTCTTTTTAATTTTTCCATGTTATCATTTATCTTACAGAAACAGTAGCCTGCTTTAAAGATCTAGAGAATTCTTTCATACAGTTAGCTTGATGAAATTGTATGTTATTTTTGTATCACGGATATCAAAGTCAAAAATCAGAAAGGAATATAAAGCTTTCTAAATTCTGTTTCTATACTGTGTATGCACTTGAAAATTTTAAATGAAAACCTGCAGCTTTCTAATACAGCTGGCTAATATGAAGGGATATATTATGCATTTTGTAGGTGATTTGTATGAAAACACAAAGTCTGTGCTTTTTCTTACAATCATTACCAAGGCAAAAGTCTCAAGAGTCTAAAATCAAACAGTGTGAATTATACCTTCTTTAGCTCACAGATAATCTAGTTTTCCCCTATAAATCACATTTTGTAGAGACTATATAAATATTTTTTCTATATCAATACATTTTCTTCAGACTCTGCTAACCCTACTGTAGGAATAATCTTTGGAAGCTATTGAAAAAATCAGTTTTGTTCAGATCTTAACAATTAAGACAGTTCATGAAAAATTAACTGTAAAGAATAAAAGAAGGAAGAAAAAGTTTTGTAAAGAGAAGAAAACAATGTAGCCATTCCCTCCCTAGGCATATGGGATAGAATAGAGGCAATATTTTTTATTTTTGCCAAACTCTTGCTTTAAGATATACTAGAAAGACATTCATTCATGATTAGAAGAAAAATCACAGTACTCAGGAGAGTCCTACTCACAAACTTTGAGAAGAATTGGGGGACTGTAGCATATCTACAAACAATAGAATTTTAAGTAAAAAAAGTAAATCAAAAGCTACATGAGACTTCATCAAAGACACTTATGGTTTATGACAGTGATTACATGGTTGTAATGATCCATCACGAATAATCTGAATTTCTGAAAGCGTGTGTATTGTGTCTGGCTGAGATGGAGTTCATTTTTCCATAGCAGCCCTCACAGTGCTGTGCTTTGCACTGGTGGCTAGAAAGGTGTTGATAACACACCAGTGTTTTGGCTACTGCTGGGCAAGGCTGGCACAGCATCAGCACTGTCTCTCCAACATTCTCCATCTCCCCATCAAGGGCTGGGCGTGGATGAGATCCTGGGAGAGGACACAACCAGGCCAGCTGACCCAAATTAACCAAATGGATATTTCATACCATATGATGTCAGCTGAGATATAAAAGCTAAGAAAAGGAGGAGAAAGGGAGGGACATTTGTTATTTACAATGTTTGCCTTTCTGAGCAACCGCTACATGTGCTGAAGCCCTGCTTCCTGGGAAGTGGCTGAACATCCCATGCTGGTGGGAAGAGGAGAATAAAATTACTGGGTTTTTTCTCTTGCTTGTGCATGTGCAAACTTTTCCTTCTGCTTTAGTAAACCACCTTGTCTAAACCTACGAGTCATTTTCTGTCTTTTTTTCTCTCCTCTGTCCAGCTGTGAAGGGGGAGTAATAGAGCAAGTTGGTGGGCACCTGGCATCAAGCCAAGGTCAACCCACCACAGTTCTTTTTGGCACCCAGTGTGGCTTTTCCCTATTTTACTGTCTTTATCTCAAATAATGAGTTTTCTAGCTTTTACTCTTCCGATTCTCCCCCTGGTCTTACTGGTGCAGGAGTGAGCAAGTGGCTATGTGGGGCTTGATTGGTCTCTGGGGTTAAACTGCAACAGCATGTGAAAGTCAGTCTTGTTCCTACATCTTTCCTTACTCTCTGTGTCTTGTGAGTGAAGCAAGAGCAGAGAGAAGAAATAAGTTGTGTGGTCATAGAAGCCTAGACAGTGCTGTTGGATCAAGAGGTTGTCTAAGGAGGTCAGCTGTCCTAATCCAGGACAGATCAGCTATACCTGTCCAGATGGAGATTTGTCAAATGTAGTCATAAAAACTCAGTACCATCTTCTGCCTTGTTGTTTTGTAAATATCTGAAATCGGTTTATTTGAATATTTGTTCTAGTATTTTTCTGACTTTATTTAGTTTATTCCTTCCTATGTGGTCTTTCATTTTATGCCTTTGCCTTTCCGACTTTGTCCTTATGCGCACATACTATTATAGCAATATTTCTGTATTTCTGCCCTTTGCAAGGTACCTGCCTTGAGGTCCTTTCATATTGAACAAATGATCACTGAATGTGATCCTTTAGATCATGAGTTAGCTTCCCAAAACTTTTAGATACACAGTTGTGCTTTAAATATAATTTTCTTTAGAAACTGTCCATTTCTTGAATGCTATTTCCACTTAACAAGGGATCTTACCCACTAATTGTCAGAGTTAATTGACTTATTTTCTAGACTGCTGATTTTATTTTCTTACTGTTCTTATTGTGTAATTACTGCCCAGTATTGTTGTCCCTTCATGCTTATGTTTTTTAAAAATCTCATGAAATTAATAGGAGTCACATTAAGCTCTACCTCTCCCTTTTTTTTTTATTTTCTGGTAAGATGTTTCAGTATGTATATCTATAACAAACCGGGTAGTGTTGACTTGCTTGCTGTACTTTCTCAACAGCTGAAGTTCTCTGCTGCCAACAAGTCCTGTCTTTTGGATCATTTCACTATATTTACCATCTTTACAGCTTAATAGGTTCAAGAAACGTCCTCTGTGCTGGTGCTTCCTTTTTTTCTCTTTTTATTCTTCCATTAGGATTCTAACTAGGACTGGAAGTATATCTTTGGAGAAGGCAACTCATTAATTTCTTTCTAAACATGCTAGTACTTCCTGTAACTTCTATATCCATAGTCTGGTTGTGTGAATTATCCTGCCAAGCCTCTGTTGTGCTATTTTGGTCATGTCAGAGGGCTGAATATGCAGAAGTCCTACTTATTCTGCCTGTTTTTCAAATAGTAAAAGCTAAAGTACTAAGAGGATCATCCTATTATTTTTCCTCTAGTTTTCCCATGATCCTGTTAGATATACCTGTTTAAAATTAATGTAAAGCTTTCCCTATTAGATTAGCAAATCTGTACTGTATCACATAATTTCTCTTTTCCTCTATATGAACATTATCCCTGCTCAATAGTGCTCTCCATGAGTTTACATATTCAGAAATGTTCTTGAGAAACAGTTTTTGGTTAAAATGTTGTGTTATCTTTCCATCTTATCAATCATGGAAGGGAAATGGGAGTAAAGATAGAAATGAATAATTTGTAAATCTCAGTATTCTGATGACATAACAAAGTCTTTGGATTTTTTATATTTTTTTTCTTGTTTTATACAGATTGTCAAATGGACATTTTTGATGATCAAGAATTTTCAGGAATTAATATTACAAGTTTTTTCACTCCTGATATTTCTGTCTGCCAAACTATTTGCACGTATTTTCCAAAGTGCTTGTTCTTTACATTCTTTACCAGGAAATGGGAAATAGAATCCCAAAGGTGAATATGACAATCAAATGTAATTATCTATGTAGATTTTTTTAAATTTATTTTTTAAAAAGAAAGTCTCTTTTTTAAACACTGATTTCTGAAATTTGCAGAATTTTATGTTAAAAGGCTATTTTCAGTAAAACACAGCTTTTTATGATTTTTTTCATAAGTTTATAATTTCCTGTGTGCATTTCATCTCTTTTCCAATACGATAAGGGCTTTTGTATTGTGGTTGCATATCTGGTCTTAATCTCAAAAGGTCATCAATAATACAGTGAGCCTCCAGACTGCTTTAATGACTTAAAGCTGAATTTTATGACTTTATCAAAAGAGTCATATGGTTTCCACGCAGGATAAACTTATTTACCTGAAAAGATTTTTCAGTGAAGTTTAGAAATATTTCTATTTGTATTCCTTCTTTCATACACAAATCAGAAGAATAAAGTTTCAAAGGACGTCTGGTGAGAAGCAAAGCTGAGTTGGCATGCATCATCTAAACTCACCTCTTCTACATATGTATGAATACTGTACAACCTTTAGTAGCACAGTTATAAGCCATTTCACAGTACTATGAAACCTGCTTCAATTAAGTGTGAACTATTGAACTTAGTGAATGCATTTTCATGTGAAATACTTTTACAGATTGAGACTTGTGAGAAAAAAGCATATTTAAGAAAGAAACTTCTCTTACCAGTACCTAAACAATTATTTTTAGAATGTGATAACAGATTTAGTTATTGTAAAAAATATTTCATTTTAGAAATCTTTGCCTTCTGAAGACATCAACAAGTGGCATACCAGAGGCACTTATACCACAAGAAAATGCTGTATCAGGCTTTGGTCTCCTAAATTGCAGAAGATCTTTTCCTGGTAAACAATAAATTACAATAAAAATACTAATTTTGAATTAAATTAATTAATTCTGATGCTTGGACTGCACTCATTCTTACAGCCTGCAATTCTCGCACTTACACGCATATGGATTTTTTGGGAGATGAACTTAATGTCACTTATACTAAAGGACACAGAGCTTGTCAGCAGGTTTGCACAGACATGATCCGCTGCCAATTTTTTACCTACTTTCCCCTCCAAGATTCATGCAATGAGGAAAGGTGAGATATATTTTTTAAAATGTTCAAAGACTGCTGACATAGTCATTCTGCAGATGTGGTGAGAGGGTAGTGGAAGTGTTCTGCGTTAAAAAAGTACAAACTAAGTATTTGCATTAATTCATTGACAGAAAGTGTGAGTGTCACCTAAGAATGTCCTCAAATGGATCTCCAGTGAAAATAGTGCATGGGCCAGGAAGGATCTCTGGATACTCACTAAGATTATGTAAAAAAAAAGCCAGTACTGGTAAGTAAAACTTCTTTCAAGCAAGAAAGCCAGTGCTTCACTGATTTCAGTATAGGGGGGCAAACAAATTTTTTTTTTTTTAAAGTGGTTGCACTGAATTGGTTGCACTGTCCCAATGGGTCACCTTGTGAAATGGGAGTGTTCTGAAAAAGTGAAGTCAGCCAGGTCTGCACATTGTAAACACCAGCAGTAGCACTGTGAATTTGGTTTAAATAGGCTTTATGATCGTAAATCATAAAGGGATTAGAATGTATCATGTATCACCTTCTTCTCAATAGATGATCCTTATTCAGTGATCAGCAGTAGTCTCATCGTCATTTTTCTTTGGTGAGTGCACGTTGTCCCTAAGCTCAGTTTTGAATTATTTCTGTAGTGTGTATGCAGCATTCTGCAAGAACTATTAGGATCGTTGGAGGGACAGACTCTTCCCCTGGGGAATGGCCGTGGCAAGTCAGCTTGCATGTGAAGTTGTCTCGTCAGAGACACCTGTGCGGGGGCTCTATCATCAGCAACCAGTGGATTCTCACAGCTGCTCACTGTGTCACAAGGTGAGACCTAAATGCAAATGTACAGATAAACCCAAAAATTTAGTCTAGCATGTGAGATAAATTGAGATCTACCTTTCAGGATAATAACAATGATAATTAGAATAAAACAAATGGTTTTCATGTAACCAAAAGGTGAACTTTTCAGGTAAACTGTTCATATTCTTAAAGTAGCTGGAATACCATACTTTGTCCCTTTGTAACATAGTATTGTACTGCTGATGCTAAATTATTTTAATGAATCTAGAAGATAAAATTGTAAAGCAAACAACAGATATTTACAGAACCTTAGACACTCTAATGAGATACAAGCTTTTTCTTATTGTAGTACCATATGATCTTTCAAGAAAAGTCTGTAGCTGGGTTATTGCATTTCATAAATTTCAAATAAGTTGTCTCAGAGATTTTTCTGTACCACTAATCTGATAGTTTCAGCACCAGAGTTCTCAGCAATGTAACCTTTTTGACCAGGACACACCGTAAATCTGAGTCCAGTTAGGCTGCTGCTGGTACCTGAGCATTACATGAAGCATCAAGAACACAATTGTCTTGGTTTATTTTATCAGTTTTTAATCCCCCAAATTTTATAAACCAGTGAATTAATACCCTATTTTTAATGGAGATTTTCAGATTTAAAGCAGTCAGTACCTAAGACACTGATAATTTGCATAAACTGATGCATATAGTCTCTATTGTTAATCAAATTACCATCAGATATGGGTCATGAAGTTGTTTACATTGTGAAGGGCTGATTTAATTGTCATGTAGTTGATCCATTTCCTTTGTTAGATTGTCAGCACCTGTAAAATAGGTTATCCTGCCATTTACAAAATGAAATGGAAGTCTACGATGCAGTCTGATGGGAGAAAAAGTAAAGTAACGGATAAAAAGCTTCAAAGAAGAGAATGTTGACCCAGCATCATAATCCAAAATCGGGCATTTTTACTGATGCAGTGTAGTATGTTTCTCATTATTTTTTTCTCATGGAATAGTATTACCATTATTTTGCCTCCAGTGGCAAACATTTATAAAGTGAGTAAACTTTCTGAAAAACCCTATATAAAAATATCCTTTACCTACCATCCAGTGTAGAAGTTACCATTATTATAAAAGGCAAAAGGAGAATATGTACTTGCAAAATAGCAATAAAAATAGACTTTTTTAATTGGAATTTTTAAAGCCCAACTAATATTTATGAATTCATATATAAAATCTTCAAAAATGTTGGAGTTTATTTAAGATACTTTTTGCATCTTCTTCATTGCATGTACCAAAACTTCTAGGTTGCCTTAATGGTAAGTAGAATGTCACAATGAGATATCCCTTAAACTTACTGAAAATAAAGTTAGAATAATAAAAATTAGCTGAAACCTTTCATATATGTCTATGGTATTACACTTTCTAATCTATATTTACATGGCTAGTGTCATTTTCCCAACTAATAAGTGTCAGAATAGACTACTTGAATTTATATTACCAACCCTATTTTCATTACTAGAAAAATTGTGTTGGAATGAATTGAAAGAATCACATTAACTACTTCAGGGCTTGCGTTAGACTTTTTAGCCACAGGCTGACTGTTTGTCTTTTTCCCTCAGTCTTGCGAATCCCAACAGTTGGCGTGTTTATGCTGGTATTTTAAAACAATCAGAAATAAATGAGGATACACCTTTCTTCAAAGTGGAAGAGATTATTGTTCACCCTCAGTATAAATACGCACAGGCTGGATATGACATTGCTTTAATGAAACTTGCTAAGCCTATGAATTTTACTGGTATGTAGTGTATTGCAGAGGAAGTCTGAAAATGTGCAGGATGACACAGGGCTGGCATTGCTGTGGCAGTGCATGACACCTGGGCTGGCTTCCTTTAATATGCAGTTAGAGGGGTTTGAGGAGGATCTCATTTTGTTGACTTTGAAAAGAAAATGGGTGGCTTGTATTTATGTGATGGGAATGATATATAGTATAAGGGACAAAGCATAACATGGAGTCTATCATCAGGGGTCATATTTGACCTTATTTGCCTTATTGTTGTAGTTGTCTCTGCTGGTCAAACTAATACTTTTATTTGTATTTTAGATCTTCAGCTACCTATTTGCCTGCCATCAAAAGAAGACACTAACATATTTTATACTGACTGTTGGGTAATTGGATGGGGTTACAGAAAAGAAAAAGGTACAGAAAAATATTTTTAAACAGTGAGTTCTTGTATTTGTAAAATTCATGTGTTTGAAAAAACTCAACCCCCCTTTTTTAAAAAAATGAAATTCTGCTCTGTTCTTAGGTACCATTGTTGCTTCTAGCCAACGCTGTAATATAATTCTTAATTAGAAACCAGCACTGTAATATAATTCTTAATTAGAATCTATTTCTATTAGGACATCATAAAACATAAATGAAATACATAAGAAATTATCATTAAATAACTCCATGCTCTGACACAAGAATTAATTTTATAAATTGTTCAATTCAGTAATTTGAAATATGTGAGAATTCAACTTTAAATATATCCTGTCCAGCTCTCAACTATTCTTCCTTATATTCTAGCTTAATCTACTGGTAAAATCCAGTATATATCTGGAATGCACACCCCTTTTCATGGTCGTAGCTGCAAAAACACAGCAAATTTATCATTGAACTGTTTTGAATTACAGCCTGCACATAGTCCATGCTTTTTTTTTAATATTATTGTATTCACATGACTCTAGAAATCGGAGATTGAAGTATGTTGCTTTTATTATTCTTAAGATTAATTGTAAACAATGCCAATTACTTGAGTTTTGATAGTGATGAGATTTGAGCTCCTCTGATTTTATATGGAGGTAAGCCAAAATGCTCCTTATTATCAAAGTATGGTTTTACATCTATCTACTTATTTATATTTTTTATATGTCATCTTTATATGTTTATATGGATAAATACCTATTTAAAGAGTATCTTTTCCTTTATACAGCTGTTTGAAGGTTAGAAATGTGAAATGTGAAATCTAACAAATTTAGGCAGATATTGTATAGACAAATTTCTTCTGTTAATTTCTAAGAAAAGGCTGCTCTCAAATAGTCTTATTTATTCTATGTGCAAGTTTCTCCATCCTGTACTAGGACATAGAGGAGCACAGATTTGGCAACTGGGAGATTCCAAAGTTATTGCAACACTTTACTAGGAAATAACAGTTATTAAAAGCATACTAATGGCAATGCTGCAAGGGCCAATGTCCTGAGAGCCAGACACATATGAGGATTCATTGCAAATCACAAGGAATTTTTGAAGCTTGTCCAGTCATAAGAAAGAAAATGGCATTATAAAAACATTCAAATTAGAAGACAATTCACATTGCTTGTAACACAAACAAAGGAAAATTGGTGTCATCTATCAACACTCTAGAAGCAGTGACCTCCCACTCTGTAATATCAGTTTATGGGGAAGTTTAATTTTAACTTTTCTCTGCTCATATTGCCTTTTACATAGGTCGAGTACAAGATATTCTTCAGAAGGCTCCCATTCCCCTCATGTCAACAGAGGAATGCCAGGCAAGGTACCGAAAGCGCAGAATAGGTGACAAAGTCATCTGTGCTGGCTATGATGAAGGTGGAAGGGATGCTTGTAAGGTAATGAAAAACAATAGTATGTAACTACATATATTCTAACCATTTTTTCAAATATACTGTAATTATTTTTAATAGCTATTTGAAAAGCATGATTATCGGTAGAGCTGTTGATTAACTTGTCACTTTTCCTTGTCAGAAGCACTGAAAATCAAGGTATGTGGAAAATATTTCTTATGTCACATTGAAACCTTTGGGGATAGATTCCAGGAAACTCTGAGTGTGGATATATAGATAGCTCAATCATTTATGGAATAAAACAGTATTCCTTCAGACTATCAGAAATGCAAAGAGAGCAAGTATAGCATCTCAAAGCATTTCTCCAATAAAAGCAGATTTCATATGTAGTGTTTTATTTCTAGACATGAAATACAGTACAAGAAAGCTTATTTTAAAGCATCCACCGTGTACAAACCAGAAGGGAGGGTGCTGGCAATGCTATTAAAATGCATGGCCAATAGAAGGCTAAAAACAACCTGTGCAAACTGCTCTGTTCGTTATTAGAATTGGAAATGTCACAACAGTGTGAGTTCAGTGAACCAAATTCTCTCCTTGAGTGTAAACTCATGCACTTCCATCAGTTTAAATATTCTGAGTTAATTTATGCAAGAAGAAAATATTCTGATTATTAAGATTAAATTCTCTACCAAATACAGTTTTCACTGTAAACATTTAACATTTAATATTTTTGTGTTAAAATGTTACTATTACTATGATTGATATTGAGTAATTAGGAATAAAAATTTTCTCTATGCCAATTACGCTTTCTTTATCTGATACAGTGTACCAGAAGATGGAGATGGTGTTTTATAAAAATAACACACTTGCTATTGTCTTAAAAACTTACAACAGCTACACTGAAGAACCTTATGTTCAGAAAGGTGGTTTAGGAATAGGAAAAGAAAACAGAGAAGTGTTTTATACTGATGAGGAAAGTCACTCAAACAAGATAAACCATGTAGAGAACTGAGATTTGCATATTAAAAAAAAAGCCATAAGAGAAAACATTGCCAAATTTACTGTTTTTCTTACTTGCACACATAGTCTTCATTGGATTTTAAATCACTGCATCCAGATAAGTAAGGGGGAAAAAAAGCTAGTAGTTTTGAACTTTCATGGTAAGTAGAAATTATTTGTAATGACTAGAAAGTATTTAGAAATCAATTTACAAAAAAATCAGAAAACCTGCTACATACATTAAGTGAAAGTGATTGAAATCTAGGCAGTTATGCTGGTGTTTAACACTGAATGATGCTGATTTTATTGGAGGCTTTCTTTAAAATAGAAATACTGATGAGGGCTCTTCCTTGCATGCTCTCTCTTTTTCTCCTGTGTCACAGGGAGATTCGGGAGGGCCACTGTCATGCAGGCATGAGGAGGTGTGGTATCTGGTGGGCATAACCAGCTGGGGCGAAGGGTGCGCTCGCCCCTGGCAGCCGGGAGTCTACACCAAAGTTGCTGAATATTCAGACTGGATTCTAGGAAAAACTACATAGCATGAGCATTACTGACTCGCTCAAAGTGATGTTGTGGAATAACAACCCTAAAAGCAACATGATGAAGAATATCAGTGTTTTTAAAAAGGTGTTTCTTGTTAGCCCGGAGTGTAAAAGGCTTGATTTAAAAAGCAGAAAAGCAGGATTGAATGAATTTTCCTATTGCTAAATAAAAAGCACTAATAAAAATAAACTCTGTGGTCACTTATTTGACAGAAAAAAAATATGGCTGAACCATGGATTTCTTCTGTCCTTGCTAGCTTAAAAGAGGAGTGGATGAAGTTGTAGGACATATATGGACCTGGGAGCTGGGAACTACTAACTTAAGAGGTTTGGACACAGCAATGGGCATTTCCCTCCCTTGTCTGAATGTGGCTAAAATGGGCAAACCACTTACAAACTTACTAAGGGGCTGAGAGAAGCGAAGCTGAGACAGAGAGATGCCTATACATGTGCATAAACCTTGTTTCCTTGGGGAATTAGCCAAAAAAGTAGCAGTACTAACCAAGAAAACAAAACCAGAGGTCTTGGCAAGCTCTTCAGTAATGGTTTTGTAAATAAGGTAATAGTGCTGTATGTGAGTCAGCAGAGTCAGGCAGAGGGAACAATCATAGATCCATGGCTGAAATGCAAAGAGTAAACTTATTCCCATTACCTCATTAAGCAGAGGATCCCCAAAGCAGTACCTGGGCAGACGTACCTGGGTGGCCGCGGACACCATTAAGCCGGTTCATACTACAAGATCCCCATCCTGCTGTTCCCAGTGGTCTACCAAGGGTTCATGTGTGTGTGATTTGCCATCGTACTGTGATCTTCACTGTACTTTGATCTTCTCTGGACCAAGGCAAGGAACTTAAGCATGTCCCTTAGGGTCCCTCCAAGTTTACCAAACACCTGGGTTATCTATACGTAGATGTTTTCAAGGCCTTCAGAAAGCAAACAGGAGTAGACATAATATATATGTTTTTCTACATTACTACTTTCCAGAATTTTTGCATTCCCAGCTGAAAGGTCTCTTGGTTGTACTTACAATCCTACTCAACAGTCTTCTGCTTTTAACCCATTCCTCCCAGTGGTCTTTCACTTACCTTACTCTAGTTCCTGTGGAAAATTTTGTGATAAGAATGATAATGTGAGTCTCTTTCTTTTGAGGCAGAATATCCAGAAAATCAGTAAAAGAATCCCCTCCCCCTTTAGAGACATCATTAGCACAATATATTTTTATTTTCCAAATCCCTAGCGCTCCCTGATTAAAGAAACAACTTTTTCATTTTATCATATCTCCTTTTTTTCTTTTATCATTTCTTGTCACTCCATGTCAGGTAGCAGATATGTTTCATGGCTAAAATTAACACTAGTGTGAGAGACAGCACTGAAATCTATTACTTTCTCATAGTAAGAGGCAGCATTTCACACTGCATCAGAAAGGAGAGCGGAGAACATAGCACTGTATTTGCAAACTTTATGAGCCTGTTTCCTAATAATCTACATTACCTTAATTGCTGAAAATATGTTCCAGACACCACACTGGGAGGTAAACAGCAGGAGTGTCTTTGCAAGTAAATGAGGTCATGAAAATTAGAAATTAAACATAATATTTATGGGAGAAAACAATTAAGCTGCTGAAAATTACTTTTATGTTAAATTTTTTTTATGCTTTATTTGTAAATAATACTGAGGAAAATAATGTAATTGCACAACTACAAGCTTATACCCTGTGCTTGAGCATCCAAAGAGGCCCTAAAGTCAGAGTGCTTCTCAGGGTGTGCAGTGCTAAGCTGACTGCAGTCAACAAACCTGAAATCCCAAAGCTGTATTCAAAGGCTGAAGAGTTGATTTAGTTTGTTTATTTTTAAAGAATTAGAATTCAAAGAAGGGATAAAACCAGTCCAGATTTAAAAGGAGGGGAGAGGGAATGATGCTGCTGCAGGCACATCTGAGAAAAGAAAGCTGCTGCCTTCCCTCTGACCCACGGTGGACTCCTGGTGGCAGAGGCTTGTGTTGGGGTTGCACAGTTCTTAAGGTCTCATGCTTTGGGTGTCCCTGTGCAGGATGTAGATGTTCAGAATGCCAACAGGCAAAGTCTGGTATGTGTTGGGGGAATTGGATCAAGGGTGAGAGGGGAGGCATATCACTGTGCTGGGGTTTTTGCCAACATTGCAGAAACAGAGCAGGAGATAAAGGTGGGGGCTGATGTGTTCATGCTGTATTTAATCCACAGATGGTTTAAAATATCAGCAAACCTCAGACACGCTGTCAAAAACCTAGAGACTTTAGTAACAGACTGAGAAAGAGTAGGAAAAAACAGAAAACAGTGGGGGAAAAAAAGAAAGATTCCTGGCATTCAAGTATAGTTCTGTCCTCAAGGGGAAGGAGTGAAGACAGCTGGAAAAGAGTTGCTGAAGGAAAAAAGGAATTGCTTCAGTAGGAAAATAGAGGCTGAAACTCTCTAAAGAAGAATCATCAAGAGACTGTCTGAAATACTTGTCTGCCATACTCACGCTGTGTATTTGCTAACGAGCATATGCAATGTCAATCTGATAACCCTTAATTCTTTCTCATAATAATGCTATTATCAGCTTCTTTTTCAAATGCACAGAAAAAGCATGTGCTTTTCTTCTTTGTTTTTGTTTGTTTGTTTGTTTGTTTTCTGCAACAACTTTCCAGGTTGTAACTATTGAAGTAAAAAAGAGGAATGGCAGCTCAGCAGTGCTCTGTAGACCTCTAGAGCTCCACATTTTGTTTCTGAGAGGTATACCAGGTGATGGCAACGTGCCAAAGGAAACTTAACTGTTCCTGTGGAAAGGATAAGGGATCTCAATGACTGCATACATCCTTGATGAGCAGCTGTTGATCTGATAAAATATCTTATTACTATATATTTTCACCGAAAGCAGATATTCTTCAATGACATTTTGCATTAGTTGTCTATCCATCTGTAATAAATTCCTGATAGCTAAAAGTGAGTACTAGAATAGAGACACAGAGAATGCAGGAGTTCCTGGTGGCTATATGAAGTCCTTTTGACTTTACTGAAGATAAACTACATGGGGGAATGTCTCACCTTTCTGTGAATTTATATACCTGCATAATATGTCATTCATTGAGACCTTTAGACTCACAGATAGAAATGCATTGGTATTATTGTTATGTTGCTTGGGCTTTCTGGTAGCCATAACTGGTAACTTGCACTAAATGAGAGGCTGTTTATGACCTTTATTTATTCTCCCTTCTCCTCTACCTCCCTGGGGAAAAATAATTTTTAAAAAGCCAACAAGCACAAAACCTATCTCAATCTCATTAAAGAAACACCTGGGCTTATACTTTACATCTGCTTTGGTTTATGTTGGGACAGAACATAAACATCAGTGCTTTAGTTGTTATTTTGATTTTCTGGTGGTGCTGAAAGTCAACAAAGCTCATAATCTTACTTACAATTGATAGGCAGAAATCTTGTAAGGAGCAAGTGCTACTATTGATGTAGTGAATGGCAGCATTAGAGTGCCCTGATTTTTTGTGCAAATAAGATCCCTGATCCCAGACATTTACAGTCTTGTTCAGGCACAAATGAAACACTTTATATGTGCTGTGGCAGTCTGGAGAGCAATTAGTTCGTCATAAAGGAAGGCATATGTGTTGCTACTCAAGTGGACTCTTTAACTTGTAATAGCCTTCTGTGTAGTAATTTTTAATAAAATTGTAAACCAAACAAAACCAGTTTCCCATTAAACTGGCAATGCAGTGTTTCCTACTGCTGCTGGTGCTTTGCCTAATATCTGAGGCTGAAGTATGCCTTCTTGAAAGTGACCTGAACTGGGAATGAGAAGACGTGAGGCGTCTCATTACTTCTTGCTGGGAGAATTAAAAATTCTTACCATGAAGATGTACAGAGATCTCCAAGTACACCCATTGGGAATTGGAGGGGAGTGGAACAATTTAGTATAAGCTTTTAGTGTAAGTTTTATTTATTCTGTGGCAAATTATTATTCTGCTGTGATGAGAAATGCATCTCAGATGCTGAAAAATAAGAAACTGGATGGAATTAAAATAGTTCATGGTGGCATTCCTTATAGTAGGAGAACTATGAATTCTTATTCTCTGCCTAATTTCCAGTATATATAAAGGATTATTTGGAAAACTATTGCTAGATCATTTTTTAAAAATTAAATATCTGCATTATAATTCATTAAAATTGCATTTCCACTTCAAATAGAAGGCAACATTATTTTGCCTCTGAACAATATTAGCAAATATAAAATACTATTTATAGTGAAGCATTTCCTGAAGTAGCAAATTGATTGTTTTTCCTGTGGTCCTTGTGTTGTAAATCACATTATAGATATGTATAGATGTATTAGAATTACTGTGGAGTGTTGCATATTACAAGAAATTTTCCATGAGTTATGCAGCAGAGATGTAAAACAGTTGTTTTACATCTTTTTATGGTTTCTTAATTTTCATAGGATCATAGCATCTGGAGAAGATGTTTAGAGATTAACTAGTGCACCATCCTGCCTTTGTGCACAGTCAAGAATGCCTATATCATTCATGACGAGAGTTTCTCTAGCCTCTAGGAACAGAGGTTCTACAGCCACCATGTACAAGCTATTTTAGTGCTCAAAGATTTGTACCATCACAAAATTTTTCCTTGTCACTGACTTAAAGAATCTTTCCTGCATTGTAATCTTAGCATTTCTTGTACTACTTGCCATGAAAATAGAAAACAAGGAGGGAGGAGTTGTTTTGTTGTTGTTGGTTGGTTATTTTGTTTGTTTAAATTTTCTGTAGTTACCCTTAATGTTTCTGATACTCCTCCCATCACAATGTGATGTTATCCAATGTTGTCAGTTCCCACATTTCGTTGACTGGCTTATTTGTAAAAGTTAGAGAAGTGTGGGCGGGGAGTAAGAATGATAGAGGAAGAGGACTATATGCACAGAGCATGCAAGAAGAGATTAAAGGGAGCTGGTAGGAACTACCAGTTAAAGTGTGAAGTTAAAGTGAGTTGGAACAAACAAAATAAGAATCAGTGCAAGTTGAAGAAAGACCAGCCTAAACAGTAAATACTCATCTGGGCATCTGGGACTGAAAACACGATGAAGCACCTAGACCATACCCCAGGACCTGAAAATTAATGTGGTATGGTGCAGGAAGTTCTTCTGTGCTAGGAAGTTGTAGAGTTGTCTGAAATTCAGGCTGCCCTAACATGACTGTCCTCTGTTCAGACCTGAGTTTATCGCCACACAACTCTGCTATGATTTACTGCTCTACATTGATGTATCAGATTGAGTTTTCAGCCTCATATTTGTACTTCCATTCCTATTTCCACTGACTGTACCATCTGGTAGATTTTGCCTTCCTCTCTCTTTGCTCATTTTTGTACTCAAAAGTCATGTGCAGTGGTTTGAAGAATGGTATTATTTTAGTTATGATAGAAGATCTGAAGAAATCTCTGTTCTGGGGTATTAATGGGTGATGTAGCCTCTCCGAAGTTTACTGCATTGCATGTCCCTAGTACAGCATCACTTTTTAAATGATTCCTGTTGGTTGAATGCTGCTTATGGAAAGGTTCTTCTTAAGGAAACACCATCCATAACATTCCTGAACTTCTGTGCTTCTGTGCTCTGATTCCCCTTTCCTGTGCATGGTTCACTGTTAAGAACTTTAGGCATGAGTGTTTTGGTTTTGAACTTGTGCCCAACATGTTGAGTAGGAAGCAAAACATACTCAACACATCACCCAATGTGACTAGTGAAAGAGGGAGGAGTGGTGACATCCTATGGGGCTCGGGCTGAAAGTGTAGAAGGGGAAGGACAAAGGAATGACAGCTTTAAAGCTGCTTCTCTCTTCTGGGCTTCCTCGGATTTGGCTGTTTTGACAGATGACTTGAAATAAAACTCACTGAATGCAACTAATTCCAACTCTATTGTTGGAAGAACTGGGGTGAACAGTTAATAAAACACGCGATTAATGTGGAATGAGTCCACATAATCCAAAACTTTGAACTTCAAAGAGTTCAAAACTTTGAGACGGGCAGAATGGTTTGGTGGGAACACTGGAATTACTATAAGCATGAAAAATAAATAGAATAAAGAGGTTGTATATTTCTTTCCAGTAAATGTATTGTGCTTATCAGCAGAAAGGTTTGTATGACTCTCAGTAAACCTCTGATTTCTTTTACATTCATTAAATTTTCAGGGAAAAAGAGAACCATTTTCGTGGAGTCTAAAATAACTTTCAATAGCTTGTCACTAGGTGGCGCTTTAGCTCTAATTTGTCTTGTGCTTAATGGCTATGGTGAGAAAATGAACATCTAAAAGAATATTTTCATTCCTAAAGCTGATAAGTAATAGTAAATAATTAAATTAGCATCTTCATTTGTAGAACTCGGAGAATTAAAAAAAACTAAATGTGTTTAGCTCCACATTTCTGCACAGCACAGGGATATTAAGAGACAGTAGGATATGAAGGCTGACAAAATCAAGCTAAGCAAAAGCCATTTGCCCACAGCTCCCTGTCTGTGGAACACCAAAGTATTTCACATGTTAATAAATAGACATAAAACCATTGGAAGACAAATTGAGGACTCTAAGCACATCTGCTCTCTCTCTGGAGGGCTTGGCTTGAGGACAGCTTGGGAACAGTGCTGTTGTCTGGACCTGAATTAGGGAGCTGGGGGAGACAGAGTTGGGCGAAACCTGAGTTTGGGGAGTTGTGTGTGAGCCTGGCCCTCACACATTACTGCATCTTATAAGCTTAAAACCAGTTTAGGCTGTACTTTAATAATATATGACTTGTTCTCACCGCCAAAACCATACCTATCCTTTGTCAGTTTTAAAAATTCCTTTGTCAGATTTTCATATCTGGGAAAACCCGTAGTGAGGTTGTCTGAAAAGGATAAATTGCTCAGGATTGGGAAGAGATGATAATCTGAATTGTTAGTCTCCAGCATTAGCTCTGCACACAACCAAAGGGAACCATGCAGAATGATGTCACAGGTACTACAAGTTCTTGAGAAGGAGAAGAGTAAACAATATCTTGATGTTTTACTACAGCTCTATAATTTCAAAATATCTGTTGATCTTTGTAAAACTTGGACCAGTCAGGCAAGGGGAAAGAGATGTTCTTTATGTGCATCAGTGAACACACCAAAGATTTAGATATATTTGTGGATTAAAGAACTAATGACTTTAAGTTGCAGCAAGAAGGATGCTAAGGAAAACTGTTAGGGGTAAAGAGAGTGAAGCAGTAGGTGGGAGGCAGTTGGTGATATTGTGGAACTTCCATCACTGGAAATATTTAGGGCTAAGTTACACTACAGTGTAACCAGTCCTGTTACACAGGTTGCACTGGACCTTCCAGCTGCAGCCTTATGGTCACCAATACCAGTACAAAATCACAGCTTTAGGTTTTTTCTTTAAATACCTATGTCTTTTTGAATATTTGTTTGTTTGTTTGTTTTGCTTGCCCATTCTTTAGCTGGTTCATTCCTTTCATTCTTCTGCAAACAACAGAATTTTTTATTATGGACTTATTTTTTTCCCTGCTTCAATAGAAATTATTTTTATTTAGAAGGTTCAAGTTTATTTGAAATCATAGTAAAGTGAAAGGAATAAAGACAAATGAGAAAATAAAATAGGCCTGAACATGACTAGTATAAAGACGTAAGTTAATTGTGCTGGCCTGTTCAATGTGATTTTTGCCATTAGCAGGAGAAAACACCAGGCTTTGCACTGACCTGGTTGTACAGGGATACACACTTGTCTGTGACTCAGCCTGAGCTGGTTGGGCTTTGTTTAACAGCTGTGCAGTGGTCAGTGACTGCTGCATGACCTGTTTTTAGCTTGAGTAACGGGAACCTCTGTGTGGTAAAGGCCAAAGAGAACCACTGGGCAATGAACTATAGTCCCCTGGAGTATCAGGGCTGGGGGGGACGTTGTTCAAACTTGACTGGGAAGCGATGAGAAATACACCACGATAAAAAGCATAAAAAGATGATTTTAAGTGGATCTTTGGGATACCCAGCATCAACATCATACTCCTCTTGGTGAAGGACTGAAGATTTTGATGGTTGCTGTACATACAACACCCCTCCATCATCCAAAAGCTTCTCAAGGAAGCCTGAAACCGTTGACCTTTGGACACAAGAGAACATGGGAAGGGGAAGCACATACCAGAGAAAAGGGCTATGTGGTAGGAAGTGCTATTTTCTTTCTATAGCAATTTTTCCTGTATTATTAATGAAGCATTTCTGTGTTAATTGGACAATAGGGATTATTAAGCTATTAAAATACTAGCTGGACTGGCAATACATTTTGAACATGCATATGTAGTGCATTCCCTTTGGCCAAAAGAAGATTTTTTTTCAGTGGGACATAAACTAAATGGAGATTTGTGTTATGGAGGCATTCAAGGGAAAAGTAGAAAACCATCTCAAGGTAGTAGCAGAACTTCAATATAAAGTATTTTTGTCTGTTGATTAGAAAACAAGAAAACCATTCCTTTTGCAATTTTTTCTGTTGCTTCTGAACTCTTATATTACTATGCATAATACAATGGAAGCCCACCTTGGTTTTAGCCTTCAGGGGCTACCTGATGAGAAAACATTGGTAAAAAGAATAACTTATAGTGCCCTTTTAAATACAGTTGTACCAACATAAAAAGGTTTTGTACTCAGCTAGTATTCATTATTTTTTAATTTTCTACAGAATATTCTGTATTTGATATTCCTTTTTAAACTGCAGCTGCAAAGTTCATAGGACTGTGTAGGAAGGTCACATTTATACATAGAAAGTACATTTCTGTCTCTTATGGTAGCAGGGAAGTAAACGGAAAAACGTAACCTATGGCCATCCTAAAGGCTTACAAGCTCCCATTAGTATTTGTAAGCAGTTTTTCTGAACAAAAATCCTCCTGATATTAAAACTTTTTTCATTATTTTCAAAGATCTCACTCACAGCTGTCATGTGTGGCTCTGGCAATACTGTAAACCTCCAGACAAGATGAAGAGTAAATCTCCTGAACCAAAATGTAGGCCGAATGTTCCCCCAGAACATAAATTCAGCAAATCTGATCTGAACTTCTTGCATTCCCTTTTATCTATAGCACAGACTTTTAAAAATTATTTAGGTCACTGTCATTGGTTCTCAAAGGTCAGTGCACACTACTGAAGTACTCCAAACTTGAGAGCAACCTTGGGAGACAGGCCACAGGTGATATGCCATGTCTCGGTGCTTTTCCAGTCCAGAAGCGAACACTGTATCAACACTATGCAGACTTACAGATATAGATGAAATTACCCTGGGAGAAGCATACTTCGAAGAGAGATGGGTAGGGTAATCTTGTAGTTGAAACTGGGATTTGACAGAGCTGGCTATTTCTTTTTTCACTTCGAGACTACCATTTAAGATCCCTCTCTACAATTCTGTGCTCTGATATGACTGGGGGAAGTCTCAGAAGTAAATACTACTACTACTACTACTACTATTACTACTACCACTACTACTACTACTGTTTTATCATTAGGAAATTGTCCTAGTTTCGGCTAGAACAGAGTTAATCTTCTCATGGTAGCTGTGAGGGGGAGGAGCTTGGAGCCATGCTGGGTGTGTCTCAGTTGTTATTCTATAACACCCACATCACTGCCAGGCAGTGGAAGTAGGAGTTCTCACTTCCAAGAAGGAAGGGGGTGTGGCTTAGGGAGCAAGAAAAAAGGGAACATACAGACCATCCGTGGCCATTTTGTCCTTTTCTGGGGGAGTGTGTGGTGAGCTGAGAGGTGGGGTGGCACTGGTCCCACATGGATGGTTTGTCCCCCACTGGATTTTTTTTTCAGTGTCTTGGGCTTGGGGGAAAAAGGCAGGCATGGACAGTTTGTCCACCATTGTTTTTATTGTCTTGGGCTTGGGAAAAGAAAACATGGTGGAGGGAGCGGTGCGGGGGTGCCAGCTACAGTTGCATTGCTTTGGACTTGGCGAGCATTTTTTTGCATGTAAACCACCCCTTTTTATATACTTTTGTTATTAATATTGTTGATGTTCCTTTTATTATCTCATTGCTGTTTCCAGTAAATTGTTATCTTAACCCGTAACCTCTACCCTTTGTCGCTTTCTCACTGGAGGGGTTGGGGGGGAGGGGAGCAGCTGCATGGGGTTTAATTTGCAGCTGGTCTTAAACCACAACAGAAGTTATACCAATATTTTCAACTGCTGTTTCTGTGCTTTTGTTGATGGAGAGACTCCTGATTACGGTGTTTGATGGGTGCACTTACAATGCTCTGATGGCCATCTACAGTACTTTGGGGAAGACGAGGTTATAGAGGGATAACTCATGTTTTCTAAATGCATTGTTTGAACATAAGGAATATTCATGGCAAAATGACTCATGTCTGCCTGGTAAGTGAGACACTTTTCAGTGAATTGCTTTCAGAACCTTATTACATGCAGTGGTATGTGGCATCAAAGCAGCCTCTTTTTGAGTGCATGTTTTGATGCAGTGCAAAACACCTGATGTTTCATTTATTCAAGCAAATATCTAGATAATATCATATGAACTTAATGGAAAGGATTTAATATGCTGTTAGTAACAAAAATTCTCTAGTAGTAATAAGTTTTACATTATAACCAGTCATTATAAATGGACTAAGCTTATCTGTTGGACTTGACCCCATATTGGGGACATTTCCCCATATCTAAAGAAATCTGTGTCTGACTTGGGTTCTCCATGAGTTGAGTTCACTTCACTTCACTGAATCTTATTACTTTGATTCTTGTTTTATTCATCTCTAGTTACAGCATAGGAAAACCTTTTAAGGCCAGCTCATTGGGCAGTGAAGGGCTTTTGATGAGTTAAAAATGATGTTTCAGATAGAGGTGCAATTATATTTCCTTAAGGAAGATTGCAGGAACAAATGAAGCAAGTACATTTTTTAGACCATGGTACAAAGGAAATTCTATAGTAAAATGAATTATTTCTATGTAGATGAGAGGGAAGGGACAGATGAATATAGAGGATAAATGAACAAGTTTTTAATGTGCACATGTTGATTTCTTTTTCAGAAAATTAAATAGCTAGTCCATTCTTTTTTTTTTTTAAAGAGTGTAAGAATGTACAATAAACTATCAGTATTAAAACTAGTTGCTGGCACTTTACTGAAACATAATGCTGAAATGCATAATGGACTTGTGTTTCAGATGCTATGCTCAGTTTTGTAAATAATAGATCTGCTGTTTTGTTTAGTGTTGCTTACACATATTCTTTGTGATGTATTGTCAAATGACCTTTTTGACTGTTTAGAATACCTCCATTTTCGATTTCATTAATGTTCAGTGCATGAAATATTCCCCATAAAAACTTTTCTGAGTGTAGTAGAGACAGCAAATGGGGTTATGGCAATCTGTAGAATGGACTCAGCTCAGACAACTTTATAACAGCTACAGATCAAGTTTTCATTGTGAGGCTACCTATTAAATTTATAGACACATGAGGAGTTCAAAGAAAAAAATCTCTAAGATTAAGTACCCAGAGAGATTTTAGTCAAATTGGTGTACCTGGTATCTCTTCCATGCATGGCACTGAAGAGCTTTTGCTTCTGTGTTCTGCAATTAAGCTAGTAAGGCAGGAAGTAAACAAGCATAAAGCAAAGTGGATTTCAGATGTTCTTTATTTTTAGACTGAAAAAATTTCTGATGAAGATTGTGACATTTTCATTAAGTTTGTCATGAAATTGGTTTTCCTAACATTTGAGCTCAGTTTTACTTTTTTCAGGCTGCTGGCCAAATCAAACTAGTGAAAAAACATCGTATTTTTTACCAAATAAAATATTTTTGAAAATTTTGATGGCATTTATTCATTTATCATAATTAAATGCAAATGTACTTGTACAAAGACTCTAAGTAAAAAGAAAGGAGCATCTGACTATTTTCTGGTACACCTGATGACGTATTTTCTAGCATAGGAAATACTTGGCATTTTCACAATGCCATCCATATCTTGTTTCAAATCCACATTGGCAAGTTTCCATGATCACTTGAATGTGTATTTTTCTGGTTACATCTGTAATCATAAAATCATAGAATGGCTTGAGCTGGAAGTGACCTTAAAGATCACCTAGTCCAATCCCCCTACCATGTGCAGGAGCACCTTCCACTAGCTCACATCACTCAAAGCCCCATCCAACCTGGTCTTGACCAATTCCAGGGATGGGGCATCCACACTTTCTCTGGGTAACCTGTTCCAGTGCTTCACTACCCTCTGAGTAAAGCATTTCTTCTTAATATCTCTTCTATTTTAAATTAAAACTGTTCCTCCTTCTCTGATAGCTATCTGCCCATGTAAAACGTCATTCTAAGAGCAAACTCAGGTAAGCACATCTGGCACACACATGAGTCCTCTAATGAGTAACATGAAACCCTGAATTTTCAATCACAAAATGTTTGTTATAAATGCCAAAAAATTCTGAATGTCATACCTTGGAGCAGCCAGCCATTCGTGGGGTTAGGCTTTTCACCTGCTAGTTATTTCACAGTCTGCATGAGAACAGCTCTCACCCAGGGCATGGAGGGTGCAGATGGTGATGCTCTTGACAGCTGACTTGTGCAGAAATAAAAAACCTTCACACCGCACCAGAGTGATGTATGTGGAAAGTCAGATTCTCAGTGTGTCTATCAGTTCTCAACTTTTTATTTGGTAAGTAGGATTCTTAAGCCATTGTGGTCTCTGATTGATTCTTTTCACTATGTGTTGCATGCAGTTGTAAGAAAATAAGCCTAAATAATAACATTAAAAGCATACAAAATTGAAAGGTTGTTTATTTATCAGTACTTCATGTCCTGGCACCAGCACCCTCAATTCGAAGACCATTTTTCTGTGATTTCAGAAATGTTCTTTACACCAGAAAGGCTAAGTTGCTTTCCCCATACTGTACGCATTTAAAACAAAAGTAAATATCATAGCAAAAATCTTTGCATGAAATGATTAAATAAGTATCTGCTGTAATAATTGTTTGTTAAAGATAAAATAGGAGGTCAACAGATCTCTTTGACATCAGGGAAGGAGTTAAAAGAAGTTGGAGGATGCGTTGGTGCTAAGCAGTACATGTACAAAGGCTGGCCCTTCCATTGCAATTTTAAACTGTAGAAAAAGACTAAAATTTATGACTCAGGGGGAGATTGATGGAAGACCTTATGCAAAAAAATTACTGATGAGAAAAAAGAGTGGAGATAGACTGGAACAGCTAAATATACTTTGGCAGTTGAAGCATGCAAATATATAATAAGGCAATCAAGAGGAGAAAATGATGTATTCCTAGGTTTTGGACTTTATTCCATAAAAACAAAAAAAACCCCAATACTTTAAAAACAGAGGAAATACAAAGGACTATTCTATCCATTAGCACTATAAGGTAATATTTATAAATATATAATACAGAAAGAAAATGAAAGACTAGCTTTTACAAATTATACTTTACTGATGGATTTTCAAAGTCCGAGGAAGCATAGTAAGGATCACCACAGTTTGTGGTTACCCTGGCACTTTTTGAAATATACAGATGCCAGCTTGAACTGTCCCAGCTATACTTCAGCCAGGGCAGCATTTACATTCTCCTCATCTACCTTTTACTTGAGTTTCTTTTGAAAAATTATCCTTTTCTTTCCTATCTGAAAACCAGCCTTGCAATGTTGCAAGAATGAAATGGATGTCGTGGACTCTTGACCTTGAGGGTCAGATCCCTTCAGAGGTGGCTGAGACAATCCATACACAATAAGCAAAAAATTCCAGCTGGAGTGAACTCAGAGGTAAAGTATTGTGACTATAAAAGTAGCTGATGCTAGTTGAACAGCTTGGGACTCACTTCAAGGAAAGGGAAATGCTGGCCCTATTCAAGTAGGAGAGTAGTTCACCTCTCCTTTTAGCAAGGTCAGAGCTTTTCTCTGAAGATATCATCCTATATCTTCTCTATTCTACCTTCAGGTAGTAAAGTGGTGTCAGCAGAATGACTTGTAAAAGCTCTGCTATATCACAGAAAAGGGCTGTGAGCTGTGTTCCTGTAAGTGATCCCTGAGCCAGGTCTGTGTGAGCGGCACATCCAGGTGGTGCCATGGGCTGCCCAGTGTGCTGCGAAAGCCCCAATGGGGTCCAGTTCTTCCAGAGTAAATTAGCTCTGCTAATAGCAAGGGTAATTAGCGTGGATTCAGAATACTCCTGATACAGCAGAGTTCTTGCTCTTTTTGCTTTGTTTTTGTGCTCATTTACCACTGAAGTGCTTATTCATGGTGTTAAATTGCTCTGTGTGGATGACTACAAAGGGGAACATTCCTCACTGCCTGCACAAGTAAAGCAGGAGCTTCACTTGGTAAGTGTGTCTCTTCATTCCTCAGTGGTGTTACAAGTTGTCTTTCTCAGCCCAAGAGCTTTCATTGTTAGTGGTGATTGTTGTCTGAAGATTGTTCTGCTGGTAACTGACTGTTACTTTGGTTGCTTCACTGGGCTGAAACTATGTTATTTATAGTGCTTAGTCATTGTGTAGAACAGATGTATCTTATTATCCTGGGAACCATTCGGGATTCAAAAGCACTCATGTTTCTCATGAAATGTGGAGGTTATGTCAGGTTTGAGGGAAAAAATACTTGGTTTTTTATTTTTGGAAAGTTAATCAAGCATTAGGGTGTCAACAGTTGCTTTCAGTAAAGCTGTATGAATAATTGGTTTTATCCCTTAGCAGATGAACCAAATTTAAAAGATTATTCAGGTCAAACTTCACAGCAAGTTTATTTGGTGAATGAAATATGTTTCATTTTCATACTGTCCATTTTTAACTAAAGAAGGAATCTGAAAGGATAAGTTGCTGAAAGAAGCTGCTGACCTTTCACAGAACAGGGAGGAGAAGAGATCTGACCTTCTTGAAAATGCTCCCATATCATGAGACAATCACCAGAACAGGGCTATCTTTGTTACCTCCAGCATATGCAACATAAAAAAAGCATATTACAGAGAGGAGTTGGAAACCCTGATTAAGGCTCCTGCTTGTGGCCTGATCTTCTATGCCTTTTATGTTCTTATCTCTGAATTTGGATAACAACACCGCACTCAGATCTTGGGTTGCATCATTATCCCCCATTGGCTTTTGTGCAAGTGTCCTATTAGAATGAATGAAGCTTAGAGAGGTATTAAAAATAAAAAGAGAAAGAATTTAGGGGAAGATTTTTTCTGTATTATGGTGTATATGGCTTATGGTGTTCCTGCTTGCTTTTTGGTTCAGTATTAATAAACTTATAAGCATTTCTACTGGAACTTAAACACCTAAATCTGTAGAATTTGTAAGTTCTTCTAATGAAGCTGAGCAAATCTTGTTCTAACAGTCTCATTTTTTTCAGTGTTTTCCTGAAGTGAAAGAAACATGGTGCTATTTTTCACAAGCATGTAATGGTTATAGATGCATTCACCTTAAACTGTGTCATCTGTTTAAATCTCTTTTATGACCAATTTCAATTCCCTGGGAATTGTGCATTCAATATAATATTAAATTTTGTAATTTTTGAAGTCTTTAATTAATATTTGAACAGTAACAAAGCATTTCATTTTTCAATGAGCATTTTCACTTGCTCTATGGGAAAAAACCAATGTTGTGTTAATACTGGAAATCCTAATTCTGGTCACAATCTGTTGAAATGGCTTCAGGTTTATTTCATACCTCTCAGACACCAATTAATTTTTAAGAGCAGAGAACCCACTGTCGTATTCAATTGGACTCAGTGTGTCTCCGGTGCTATACCAGGGATGCGAAGCAGCTGCCACTTGGACTGGCTGTGTTGGGACTGAGTAAGTAACACATTTTCACAAGCAAATGCAGTAGTTTGAGTAAGGAACTGCTCCATTTTTGAGAAGGGCTTTAAACACTAGTTTCACAGTAGAGCTTTTTTGGAGAGGAAAGATGAATCCAAAGACCTACATTGACTCTTTTCTTGGATTTTAGATGGAGCTCCAGATTCTGTGTCATTGCAGATTTCATTTTTCTCATGGCAAAGCACAAGAGAGGAAAACGTGAATTCCACAGCTTTTACTTTAGCAGTTGTGAGGAGCCACAGCCTGGATATTTTAGGAAAAAAACAAATTCTAAGACTCAGCTACTCAGCCTAGCAAATGTAAAGTTGTCTGGACTAACCTCACACTTTTCAATCCAGTTGCTTTCAGGACTGACCGTACAGTTTAGTTTCAAAGTCTAAATCTAGGAGATTTAGACCTTTGGGAGCAACATAGCTCACAGCACAAAAATCTCTGAAATTTTCCTTGCTGCATTAAACACTTGTTCTCACTTCCTCTCCAAGGCTTTGATTTCAGCAGCTTTATGCTCTGTTTTATTCCTTACTACTATACTCTTTGCTTTGTAATAGAGAAGAAAGAGTCCTGACTTTTCAGGACACGTTTGTGCTACTATGTGCTGTTAATAAAATTTATGTTAAATAATGCAAAATTGCATACTGAATGCACCTGGATTGCTGGTCACGAGCTGGACATAAGGTTACACAAGAGGTAATTAAGGAAGTGTTTGTACACAGATTGATGTATCAGGAAAGACTTGAGCTGTGGGGGTCATTGACTTGAAGATATTGAACCATTAACATTTACAGGATTTCTTTGGTGGCAAGGACAAGATAATCATGCTAGAGGAGTAATCCTACCTTCTACCAGAGCTGGGATTTTGATTCAGGACTTTACCTGGGGAAACAGAGCTCTTTTTGTTGTGGTTCACTCTAATACCAGGTCAAAAGGCACTCTGCCTTCCAGCTCGGTAGAGAGAGGTGAGGATCAGAGGAAATGGAAGCATTTGTGACAAAATTGGGCAGGGTCTAGCAGACAAAGCTGACACAAAGCCAGGATCAAGAGAAACCTTAGGCTTGAAGTTTTGAAATTCTTGTTCTGATTATTTTTAAGCCTTGCATGGTCTAAACCCAGCTTTAGTAGCCTTTTCTGGAAAAAAACCAACTTCTTCGTTTGATCCTAAGTGGCCAGAGTGCTACTTCCTGGATATTAGGGAGGAAACCAAAGGTGTCACTTTGCTGTGTATATATCTCAGCACTGACAACAGCTGGTAGAATGCATAATTTTTTAGCCAGGACTTTTTCTATTCCTACATCAGAGAGGAAAAGAATGGAAAATTTTATGATAGTGCCTCTTTTTCCTACATCAGAATTAACTGACACCTCCCCCATGAAGAAGCATCGTGCTGTTTTCCCAGTTATAGGCTCAATGCATGAAGGATTTACCAATGACACATTTAACACTCTAGGTCGTTTCTGGTAAGAATACTCTAAAATTCTTAAAGTGCTAATGAAGATTTTGTCTTAGTGCTAATTTGAACTATCAATAAATGAAATATTCAAAATATGTGTAACAAGACTGTAAGTCATTCAAAACTCTAAAGGAGCTATAATTAAGTTCATAGGTGGCAATAAAAAGATGACAAGTTGTTTCATTTTGTAATTTTCCTGTTTGATTGTAGTAAGTACAGTTCCCAAAAAGTTAAGTACATGGAATTCCAGCCAGTACCAATGCATGCACATATAATTCACCTCAAGTAATTAAGAATGTTTATGCAAAAGTAGGACAGTGAGAAATCACTTTAAGTAGAGCACTCTCTTAAACAACTGTGTGCTTAAGGTTAAGCCGATATCTAAATGATTGCTGTATGCAGTCCAAAGGACATAAGGAGATATTTGCTGCTGATTTTCAGTGTAAAATCTACCTTTGCTGCAGGAAGAAAAAAGAGGGATGATTTTTGCAACACCATCCCCTTCCCCAGCAGCCGAATTTTATTCAGTGCAACTCACTTTGCAGACTTTCCTGCAGGTTTTGTGGAATTGTGATGGTCATGCTCTATATCCTGATTGAAAAGTGGTAAGGCCACCCAAAGTTTAAATCAGGGCAGAATCTGATCAGTAAAAGTTATCCCAAAAGTGTAGAAGACAAAGGAAAAGAGAAAGGACTGGGAAGAAGAAGAGACTAATATAAAAAGAGACAAGAGAGGGAGAAAGGTGGGGGGTGGGTTTTGTAGATGGTTATCTTGGAAAAAAGAAGTCATTTTTATTGAGAAAGATTCCATTAGAAAATACTATGTATTTAAACCTGTTTTTTGGTGGATTTGTTTGTTTGTTTGTTTGTTTTGGCTTGGCTTTTTTTTTTTTAATTAAGCTTAATTCAATTTGCAGTCAGTACTTCTATCGATATAATCAATGAGAATTTTTTTAGAAGGTAGATAACAGATATTAATGCTACAGATGTTTATCCTCTTTTCTGGGGAATTAAAAATGAGCATGATTTTAAGAATTTAGGTATTGCATGTATATGTCTGCATGGTTCTGACCACAAAGAGGAAATTTTATTCTGTGATCAAAGGAATACTTTTTACGCAGTAAGATAAAGATAATGCAAAAAAAGAGACATTGATAGCCTTTAATCTTGGTGAATGAGTAAGTATGTTTTGCAAGGCAGAGAATGACAATAGAGTGCATCCACTGTATTTTTGGAGTAGCTGTGCTGGTTTAAAGGTAAACCAGCAGGGGAAATGAACTCAACTCAAAAGAGAGATTATAAGTCAGAATAACAATTTAATAAAATAATACAATAAGTGCGATTATACAGACAAACAATTGGTTTTAACCCACAAAACCCAAATGCATAACCCAGCACCCTGGGGCATGAACAGAGTGGTGTTCTTTGGGCCCCCTGAGTCCAAAGTAAAAGGAGAGGGGAAAACCTGCTGGTGAGAGTGCTGTTGCAGTCTGATCAAGGGTGGTGATTGCAGTCTGGTTGAAAAGTGGTGGTTGCAGTCCAGTTGAGAGTGGTGATCTGCAGTCTGGTTGAGAACGGTGATCTGCAGTCTGGTTGAGAGTGGTGATCTGCAGTCTTCCTCTGGATCCCACGAGTGGTTCAAAAAGTTCCAAGACTCTAAGATTGTATATTCTCCAGTTCAGGCAGGAATGCTCAGTACTTCCCTCAGAGCGGGCAGTTCTGCAAAGGAGTGTGAGGGCAGGGAGGCACCCTCCTATCTTAACACCTAGTTTATAGCCTGAGGAGTCTGGCTCTATGTGCAGATGGTGTAAATGGTTCATTGATAACAGTTTCTGGGAAATGGCATGGATGGCTATAGAATACACAGTTTTGGGTTACACCCATACAATGATGAACTGGTCCCAGCTGTTCTAATTAGGACAGAAGCACTTGATAGTTCATTTTCTCTCTGTTTTAGCATCATCATGGCTAGGCTTTGCGAACGAAGATTTGGGAAGGCACTACCCACACTTATTGCAAGTGCGTTGGTGGCTAAAAAGGCCAATACAAGATAGACATGTTCGGTTGCAAAAGGCACAGCAGAAAGACTCCCCAGGCGGTACAATCTGCAAGGCACGATTCTTTCTATACTGTCTTTTCTCCTCAAGGGTGATCCTGCGTGCTTTCTCAAAGGCATCAGCAGCATTAAAGATAGTGTGTCTCCAGACCTCTTGATTGGAGGCCAGAGTTATGTTGATCAATATGGCCAAGGCTGAGATGTTGTTTCAGGGAGTCCTTGTATCTTCTCTTTGGGGCTCCTCTCTTGAGGCAGCCGGTGGCAAGTTCACCTTAAAGCAAGATCTTAGGGAGGTGGTGGTCCTTCATCCTTGAGACGTACCCTGCCCAATGCAGCTGTGTTCTCAGCAACATGGCCTCAATACTTGTGATTGCTGTCAATATCCTGAATACTATATAACTTTGTAATGAAAAAAAAAGTACTAATTTCTTATGAAAAATGAGAGGAAATACGTTTTTGTGTATTGCACTGGGTGAATGCTCTGAAAACAGAGCTGGAATCACTGACTGAGACCTCTGTGAAAGTGCAATGAAAGTCAGCATCATAAAGATGGGAAATGCAGCTGATTATTCCCTTGTAATTCCCTTTTGGAACTTAGGGCTGGGTTATCCTAGAGAGGCTGAAGGCGAAAGTCATTTGCAGAATGACTCATTAAATGGTCACTTAGATGTTTCAAGCAAATGTCACATTCTGATCTGTTCAGATGTTTGCAAAATAAAAAAAAAATTGAGAAGCAGGAGATTGATTGTAAAGTCTCTGATGTTGCCAGTGGAGTCATACAAATTCTTAAGACAACCCCCCCCACACCATTTTGAGTTGGAAATATTTGCTACAAAATGGATCTTTTCAGCATCTCAGTTTTCTCAGTAGAATATTCTGGAGAGCAGCATTTTTTATATGTGTAAGTGCCCTGCGTGTGTGAAACAGTGAGTTTTCTCCCATATGATTATCACATGTCTTAATTGTCACGTTTCCCATATCTGGCAGATGAGGTGGTTTAGTTCATAACGTATCCATCTGAAAAAAGTTGTTAGGCTGTCAATTTTTTCATTAGAGGTCTACTTTCCATTTTATTTTACATATTTTTACAGTGTTTTGCCTTTCAAATGCTGTTGGAAGAGATACTGTACATTGTGGGTATTACTGCAGTTGTAACTCAAAATTCTGAATATTCCTAATAGAGGTAGTTTTAAAGTATGCACCATTTACTTATTTACTGTGATTATAATAACTGAAAAAAAATTAATTGACTTTTAACAATAAGCAAATTCTTACTGCTTTCTAAGTTCCCATGTATTCATGCAATATATTTTGAGACATGCCTACACTAGATATATGTAATTAAATACATGTATTAATTTATTTTTGTATATATGTTCAGGTAATCTTTGTATTATTTTATCTAGGAGATTTATATATAATTATCTACATGGAGTATTCTGTTTCTCCTCTCAAGCAGATCAGAAGAGGATTGATTTAGATACAAGTGGCCCAGCAGGAGCAAAGAGATGAGGTGCTCTAACTCTTCCAGAGAACAGAATTAACATGGTCAGTCAAACATAATTTTTCACTTGTTTCATTTATGTAACAGGTAAAAATTAACATAGCTGTGGTTTTTTAATTTAAATCTGAATTGTTACAAAATTATGAATTGTATGAAGGAGATACATCAAGTTATCCTTGTCTCCTTTTCATTCTAGTAAAAAATACACGATCCATTCAGTAAAGAAGTGACAATCTAAAACATAAATTGTCATAAATACACGAGTTAATTACACTTCAGATTTCATTTCCTCAACGATAAAATAAAAATAAGTTAATCTAAAGCAAACATATGAATTTTGACTATCCCATCTGTCACATTTTCCTAGGAGATGGGTATTTAAATGGTATGACTCCATTTGATAAACTGTCTTGAGCAAGAGCGGGATCTGGACTTTTAGCTGAAGGAAAGAGAAATCTGATAGTGAACATTTATTACTATTTAAAGTGACTTGTTTGACTTATGCCCTGAAGAGTGATGTTTTGTATTACATAACAATAATTGGTTTTAACAGATCATTCTTTTTTCCTTTTTTTTTTTTTTAAATTTTCTTGCCAGACAAAACCATTCATCATATCAAAGTCTGACAGCAGACCTTAAAACAAAGTGTGACCAAAATAAGTTTTATGCTTTGAAAATTGAGTTTATGAGATACAAGGAAAATATTTTTTTCTCTTAAATGAAAATGTGTAACAGACAGTAACTGCTCATACCTCTCAACACACAGAAATTGGCCCAACAATGAGAAATGCGAGTCATAGGCAGGTTGGGAGTTTCACTGTACTATCATGCCATTGATTACAGCATTGAACTTTTATGTTCAGATGCCTTTATGGAACAGCTATGTTGCCACGGTC